>NW_011889344.1:555584-558036 GCF_000151845.1 Pteropus vampyrus
CGGGCCTGGGCCACTGCCATCGGCCGCCTGTCCCCCCAGGTGGAGGTGCTGATCGCCATCTGCAGCCTCACGTCCCCGCTGCTGTTCACAGCCGTGGGGTACCTGACGTTCAGCGTGACGAGACTCTTGGAGGCGCTGGAAGCCTACCCGCCGGCCCTCCAGGTGCGTGTCGTTCACCTGAGCGCGGAGCTGGGCGCTGCTGCGCGGCTGGAGCAGGCTCTGACCTCGTGGCGCGTGTGGCCGGGGCTCAAGCGTCTGCACACGTTCCCCAGCTCCCGCCCGTCCTCTGCCCCAGCCCCGTCTGCTCAGGCTGCTGCTGCTTCCCGCCCCCGGGCCAGCCTCCCAGGTCACCGCAGCCCGGCAGCCCACCCAGATAGCGCTGCTCGCCGCTGCCTTGGGCTTTCGTGGCCCCTTGCACCTCCGTCACAGCTGGGACTCGGCCATCCGCCGAGGGCCCCGCGGGACCTTGTCCTAGGTTGGTGGGCGCGTGGAGGAGGGCTGAGAGCCTTCCGTGTGCAGACGCGGCGGCCACCGGGGTGCCGGCGTCTCCCGTAACCTCTGTCCTGCTTCCCGCATTGTTTCCTGGGCCGGTGGGTCTGCCCCTGATGTCTGTCCTGAGAAACCCCAGTCGTGGTGACGAGGTGAAAGGCCAGTGTGGCCTGATGCGCGTGCCCTTGTGCCCACGGCTGGGCGTGCCTCGGGCCCCCTCGTCCAGCCCCGGCCCCTTTGGCAGTAACGACATCTAGGAATCCTGACCTGGGGCTCGTGTGCGCGTCCCTCCCGGGCGATGCCGACAGAGGTGGCAAACGCAAACACGTGAAGATCTCAAGTGTACGTTGGTATTTCTAATTCAGATTTTACGTTCTCGGCGGTTTCCTTGGCTGTCGTACGTTTGCAGCCCTTTCTCTTCAGGGGTCTTGTTTCCCGATAACGTGCGTAGTCACTGCTTTTTCTTGGAAGACGCAGGAAGCGCTTTCCTTCCAGCCCCAGCGCGCGGCTGGGCGGGTCCCGCACGCTGATCCTGCCCGGCCACCTGCTGCCCGTTTGCCGCAGTCAGGTTTGACGGCTCCTGATGGTACTCAGCGTTAGAGGTTGATGCTTCTTTCCCTTTTCAACAGTATTTATTTGTGAACATGTGAAACCTCGACGTGGTTTCGTACCTGAGCACGCAAGGGCGCGCTTAGAGACGCTGTGGTCCGCTGCAGCTCCTGCTCCTCCGACGGCGGCCGCAGCGCCCGCGCTCGCTGTCACTGTTCCCCCTTCCTAGGGGACAGCTCACACAGCTACACATTTCCCACCTTGCTTTTTCACTCAGTTCCTCCTATGTCCCGCCCAGGGATCTGAGCGCCTCTGTCCACTTTAATTACATCACACTCGCCGTGGCCGCCAGTCCCCGGGGAGGGAACCCGCCCCTCCAGTCGGTTGGTCACCCAGCTGGTGAGTCTGGGCCGCGCTGTTGTGGATTCGAGGGGAGAGGCGCCTCTGCCTCTGTCCGATCTCCACGGCCCCTGGGGGTCCCACTTCCCTCCCACCCCGTGGAGGGAGCCGCCGCTCCCTCAGAGCTGGCCCTGAGCGTCGTCACCAAGCTTTAAAGCGTCTCTGAGCCCGAGCCGTGGAGGCGTGCCTTGCCACGTCTGCATTCTTCTCTGGAGAAGCCTGTGCCTCGTGAGGTGACAGGTGACACAGACCAGCAGTGTCCACGTCGATAACCAAGACGGTTCCTAAGTGACTAAAAGGCGGCACTGGGTAGTGAGTTGACGCTGGACGCAGGGACCATTCACCCCCTGAGCGGGATGGTGTGAGGCTTCATCTCGCTCCTCAGAACGGTGGGCAGCATAAAACTTAGGAATCGTTTATTTCTGGAATTGTCCGTTTAATATTTCCGGACTGCGGCTGACCGCGGGCGGGTAACTGCAGCCGGGGGACTTGTGTGTTTTTACTGGACTCGAGGTTGCTTGTGCATCGACTTAGGGAAAGTCGTCCGTCGTCGCTTCTTCAACAGTGGTGTTGGAGGGACTCTGGGGTCTTTGGTCAACGCCCGGCTGCTTTGTATTCCGAGGCGGAGCAGAGGCTGCTGTACGGCAGGAGGGGTGGGTGCTCGGTGACGTCCTGGCAGCGCAGGCTTCGTCTGTGAGAGTGCAGCTCCATGTCCTTGGCCACCAGCTCCCTTTGCTCAGGGCACTCCTGCTGCGCCCCCCTCCCCCGCAGGACCCCTGCGGGCCCCGTGCTCCTCCCACCCCACCTCTCCAGACCAGTCTGCCAATGTCACTGCCCACTGCCCGGGCCGTCCCTCCCTTTCTTCCTCCACCAACCTCGAGAGAGTGCTCCCTGCTGACACGTGGCCAGTCACCTCTGCCCTGCGCACCACCCCGCTCATGGCCCGGTGGCTTCCTTGGCTGACCCGTGCGTGTGGCTGTTGGGGGGCACATATGAGCAGCCAGCGCTGTCCACC
>NW_011889344.1:559321-560736 GCF_000151845.1 Pteropus vampyrus
GGTGAAGGAGCCCTGCCCAGATCCACACCTGCTGGTTCCGCCCATCACGGAGCAGCTGCTTCTCGTTTCGAGATGTCTCTGGTGGCTGCCACCACGAGCACCCTCCTTCCCCAGTTAGGCCCCTGCCGAGCTTCCACAGTCCTAGGCCAGATCCAGACCCCTTCTCTGTGGGGGCATCGTCCCCCGCCCCCAGGAGGAACCTAGAGGCCCCGTTGGGTCCTGCACTGTGCTGCGTGTCATCCTGGCCAGCGAGCGCTTAGCAAGCACCTGCTGTATGCAGACGCTGGCCCTGCCAGGCGCCGGCCCGTGGCCCCAGAGAACCAGCAGGCAGAGGCCTGACGAGCTGGTGCTGTGCCCCCGAGCCCCTTTCTCCCAGCTCACTGGACCAGTGTCCTCACCCCAGAGCCAGTGAGCTCGTGGGCGGCAGGGAGAGCTCACCGCCAGCCCAGGCTCTGCTCCCACAGGGGACGCAGCGTGGAGCCGAACGGTGGAGGGGGGTGGTGGTGGGGTGGGCAGGGCCCAGGGGCTCTCCTCCGAGGGGCACAGGCTGCAGGGGGCGCTCAGCCTCCTCCGGGCGGTGGGAGGACGAGCCCTCTGCCTGTCTTGTCGCAGGTGGCCCGAAGCCCCCTGCCGGAATTCGACAAGGAGAAAGCCTGGAGAGCCGTCGTGGTGCAGATGGCCCAGTGACCGCGGAGGGGACTCCGGGGCGCAGGGCCCACCCGGCCCGGACTGCAGACGTCTGGCCCTCGGACTGCTGCTTCTGTCCCTCTCCAGCCCCCCACCCCCGTTGGCCAGGGCGGCCGGGCACAGGGTGGAGGGCCCGCCTCTCGTGGTGGTTCAGTTTTGAAACAGGCAGACGCTGACCGTCTTGTGCTCAGCGGCCGGGCAGGTCGGTGCTGCAGAGGTGATGTTGGTGCTGGGCTGGACGCCAGGCCCTGACGTGCGGGCGGGCGTCCTGTCCACCCTGTGACCAGCTGCCTCCCGCACCTTGCCCAGCGTCCCCGTCCCGTGTCTGTTGGGCACCTATTGTGTGTGGACAGTACGCGCACAGGCTCAGTTTGGCACGGATGTCACGCGGTTTGGGGGTTTCTCTTTGGACCCCCCGCCGAGCCTCATTTCCGTGACTGGAGAGCGAGCTGAGTGCTCTATCCCGTCCCCAGACCCCCAGGGTCTACACCCACGGCGTCGCCCACGCGATGGCCCGAGCCCTACTCCCACACTTTTACCTGTCCCCAGCCATTGCGGGGCGCCCTGCCTGCCCAGTGGCGCCGGTCCGTGCCCAGCTCCTGCGCCCCCTGCTGACCATGTGAGGACCCGCCCCATCCACATGTGGCCCTGTTCTTTGGGGCGGGGTTGCGTCCAAGGGCTTAAAAACCTACTGGGCCAGGCCTGTGTCTCCACGGGCCTGGGGACCT
>NW_011889345.1:0-1823 GCF_000151845.1 Pteropus vampyrus
TGGGTACATCTTTTATTTAATTTAATGTTTCCACTAATACACCTTTCACTTAATCCTGCATGTATCAGTAAATACCTCTAGAGCTGCCTAGTTATTTTTAACGGCTGGAACGTATTTTGTCACAGAGCAAACCACAAATTACAGAGATCTCTCTTGGAGATTTAGCGCACTTCGAATCTTCTGCCTGGGTGAACGATACAGCTAAAAACATCCTTAGGCATATTATTTGCATCCATGTACGGTATCTACGTGATAAACTGCCATATATGCAATTGCTGGGTCAAAGGTCATATGCTCTATAGTTTCAGAGAGATGACGAATTGCCGATAAGAGGGTGTCCAATGTGCCCACCCACTATCGAGACACAGTGAATGTCACTGACGCCCTCGCAAACTCGGTGTATTAACTGAACCCTTATGTTCTTTTGCCAACCTAAATACACATCAATCAATGTGTATTTAATTACAAGAAAAATGCACCATTTTTTTCACGTGTTGAAAGTCCACCTGCAGTTCCCGTCTGTGGACCACGTGCTCTGGTCCTGACGCCATTTCTCTATGGGACTGTCACCTCTTATTCATCTTTTACTTTTAGGAAATCTTTAGAGATTGTGGTATTAATGCATTATTTGTAACGTGCGTTAGAAACATGTTCTTCTAATTTGTTGTTTACCTTTTGCCTTTCTCCTTTTTCGGTCGTGCAGCAATTTCTAATGTTCAGTAGTCAAATGCCTCAATGCTTTCTTTTACGGCTTTTCAATTTTATACTTAGGAAAATGTTCCTTTCTTTGAGATTATAACAACTGTCTCACGCTGTCTCTGGCAATTCGCGGCTTCTTCACATCGACTCTTTGACCCACGTGTAATCTATTCTGAACAAGCCCTGGATTCCGCTGTCCCCCACAGACGGCGGCCCAGTCCCAGCATGCACTGGGCCGTCTCCTCACCACGGAGAAGCGCAGACGCCCTCAGAGCTCACCTCTGATGAAGGATCTGCCCCCCTGCCCTCTGGGAGGCAGGTGCCGTCACTACGGACGCATCCCCCGCCAGAAGGCTGGCACCGTACCTGCTACGGACACAGCAGGAGACAGCGGTCTTCTCCCGGGGACGCAAAGCGACGGTTCTGTCAAGCGCGTGTCCCGCCGACATCGACGGGCTTGACAGCTGCCATTACAGCTGGGACAAGAACCATTTCATGTCGAAGAGGCTACAGGATTTTTACACTTATCTCTACTTCCGTACTTCACAGGACCTCATGACGTCATTCGTTGACTCGTGTGACCCAGGCGAGAGTCCCCCGGCCTGCGAGGCCCTCCCTGGTCAGCACGCGTGAACGAGGACTGGAGGGGTTTCTCCCCTCCCACGATTTGAAGTTCGCAATGAGAAGGGGGAGAGACTGAGCGCACGTGCGCGCGACAGAACATCTGCACGTGTGCACGTGACGGCCGTGGCCTTGTCCTTCCTGAAATGCGAACGAGTTCACCAAGCAGGGACGCTACAGGTCATCGTTTCACAAACCAGAATACCTGGCTGCCCCGGGTCGCCTGGCGACAGGGGTCGTAGGGCCCGTGGCTGCTGACGGTCGATTCGCAAATGTCCTCGTTCCCATTTTCAAGAGGAAACAGGCCGCCGGGCTCTGATTTCCACTGCGCACCTGAGCACGGCGCCTGTTTTGTCACGGGACTCCCTACCGCCGGCCGGTACCGGGAGCGCGTGAGATCGGGGGCCTGCAGCAGGAGAGACTGAGCCCCGCGGCCAGCAGCACGGCCGCGCCAGGGACCGCGACCAAGGAGTTCGAGAACTTCCTCAGGCTCAGTTTCTCTA
>NW_011889345.1:2543-4423 GCF_000151845.1 Pteropus vampyrus
GGCAGGTCTGCCCAGAGCACCTACGGAAACCTTCTAGGCTCTTCCCAGCTCTCAGACATCACAGTAAGATGTCGCTATGACGACTAGAACGGGGTCACCTCTAACGGGCAACGGTCGGTACGCCTGAGCTTTTTCTAGTTCTGACTTTCTGTAAAAAGTCTGACGATCGCTGCGATTTATCCTATGTCAAAAAACTGCCATCTGAACCCTGGCAATGAACCCTCACTTGGAAATAGAAGCTTCGGTCTTCTGATAAACTTGACTTTATTCTTAAAACACGACCTATAAAATACAAAGTACGTTCTTCCAGAATTTCCCCATGGTCAAGTCTAAACTCTACTTATAACTCGAGGCTCGCGGTGGGTTTGTTTAGAATAAGTAAGTTGCAGTACTTACGACGCAGGTAACAGAAGGTTTGACTGTGCAGTCAAAAGTCACAGGCTTCCCGTAGACACAGGAGGAGTTTGTCCTGCAGTCCACGCAGTCCGCGGGGAGTCTGCTGCACAGGCCGTTGCTTGGGCACTTCGTCACGTCGGGGAGGCTGTTGGTACTTTCTGTGAGAGGCGAGAGCGCAGCTTATTCTCATCACGCCGACAGGAAAACGCTTTTCTAAGATTAAAGGACGTGACCGTTGGCAGGCAGGGGCTAGGCGGGAAGGAGAAGGCACAGCGGGGGTCCGCGACACACCTGCGGTCGAGCGGGGTTCTGCCACCGGCCAGCTGCGTGACGGGGAAGAGCTCAAGAGCGAAGTAAAAAGTATTTCGTGACTGCCCCCGATGACCATAAAAATCAAAAGTGTGTATGTATATAAATTGGGAGATGTAAGTTAGGGCTTCAAAAAGTCTAAGATTTAGAGATGGGGAGGTTTGCTCAAGATCACAGAGGGAGAGGCAGAACCGGAGACGGAACCGGGCCTCTCGGCTTCCCATCCAATGTTATTTTCCCTTGAATACTAACTCGGAAGAGGAGCTGGTGACCACGGGGTGCACCACAACCCTACAAAATGCTCTGTCATTATTCCGTACTGCTGCCTCGGGAAGCCATCATTTGCTAAGAACATTTAGTTTTCTACCACCGACGTTCAAAATAGTTTTCCGTATTAGTTAACTTGTTCAGTGGGTCGCAGATTTATTTCCAGCCAACCGAGCCAAGAGTACGATATATTTCTATCACTTAAGAAAAGGCCAGAGTGACTCTCAAAAACGTAATGTTTTAAATTCAAGTTTACTGCTGACTTCTAGTCTTTTACATCCAAATTAGAATCAGGAAAGTACTTCGGCCGGTTTCAAGTCACTGAAATAAAGGAACTCTAAAGAAATGAAATTATAGAGAAACCGGTTCCAGTTAGCAAAACATGCTAATACTCACCCGAAACTGGCCCTACTGAAAAAGTTCTTACAGCAGATGAGCGATTCTACAAAACATCATTTGTCCCTATCACTACTGGGGCTGGAGAACAGACGCGCAGAATGACAAAGCCAAGGTGACTCCAAGGGCCAGGCTAACCCCACCTTAACCATGAGAAATCAAAGCCCAAGCGGGTGAATAATTTGCTCAAGCTCCCAGTAGCACGAGCAGACCCGGACCCGGACCCGGACCCGGACCCGGACCCGGACCCGGACCCGGACCCGACCCAGACCCGACCCAGACCCAGCCCCAGCCCCAGCCCCAAACCCAGACCCAGACGCCAAGTCTCCATGGATTCCTGTGGCCCTTCCTCTTCACGCGGCCCTGGGGGGGGCCCTTAATCCCCGACATGAGGCACAGGGCTCAAGAAGCAGAAGAAATTTTCTGAAGGGAAGCAGCACTGGCTGAGGGTTATCGCGATGATGCGAAAAAATGAACATAAAGAGATGGAAATGAGCGTGGGACTGTCCAAA
>NW_011889345.1:6262-8752 GCF_000151845.1 Pteropus vampyrus
TTCCCTTTAGTTAAAATCAAAAATGCATTCGAGTATGTTAATCAGTGGAATGTCATCCCATCAAAAAAGTAAGTTGACTCTAGGGGAGATTATTGTGACGTAACCCTGAGCTGAGACACCGGGAATGCTGTGATGTCTTTGATTTGGAAATTTATTTTTTCTAAAGATGAACAAGGATCGGTCGTCAATCAGAAGCATTAAAATGGCGACTCTTAACCTACGGTGCAAACGACAGTAGTTTCTACAACACTGAATTGGAGTTCAGAGTCCTTTGTCGATAACCCAGTATTTAGTATTAGCTGCTTCTCTCGTGGTAGTTGGTTAGCTAAAACTAATTAAGGAAAATAAATAAACAAACAAACCAATTAATTACTCCAATCTTGGAGATAAAAGTTTCGGTGTGAACTTTAGTGGGACAACCATAAAAACTGAGAATAACATAATGTTATGAGAAAATAAGATTTTCTGCCCTATTCTAAAAAGTTTGTACTTTTATTCGAAGCCCATCTTTCGAAAATCACAAATCTTAGCAATAAAAACTCGTAATCCTCATTTCCTAGTATTTCTTTCAATGAATAACATTTTCCCATTTAAGTCTCTCGAGACATTTGGGAAATTTAAAATGTAAAATTTCCCAAGCTGCCCTGTTCTTGTCCCCAGGCACATAAGTGAAGTAACATTGCATGTGTCAGCTACTCATTCATTGTCTTTTCTCGCTGTGCCCATCAGGGGCCCTGTCAGTGGGTCCAAAGTTCTCAGAAGAAGTACTAACATTAATTAAGAAAAATACATTCTCAAGGGTCAAAACAAGGTTACGCAGACGGGACCACAAGGAAGGATGTCAGAACTCCTCCTCAGCATTCAGGGTCCGCGACAGTTTGAGATTCTTCAATTTGTCGATGGCGGAAGTTACTGAAATCTCTCCATGAATTCTGTTGTCTCTCGTTCGAACATTTACGGCATTATTTGATTTCTCCTTTTCTCCAACCACTGTAGAAAAGGGAAATTTTAAATCGACAATTTACTAAACATTAAGCGAACAGTCACATGACACTTGTGTCTTATTGGTTATTTATTCGGTATTTTTTTTTTAATTTTCTTCTCCCCTCTTTAGGGTCCCGCCTCCCCAACTTCCACTCCTGACCTATGGATGTTGCTGTTTACCCTTAAGAACTGGGTGGCTCTCTGAAGGTGGAGCGTCTCCTCCCACACGCTCGGGGCACGCTCCTGGGGCCTGGCACCCCCGGGGCCTGGCGCACGCAGGGTACAGTCTGTGGCTCCACCTGGGGTACAAACCCGGGACCTTCTACATGTAAAGCAGACATGCTAACCACTACACTATGGAGCCACTCCGATTTTTCTTCAGTATTAATCACTAAATATCAATCTAATAACCAGTAGGTCATCCTCTGACAGTTTCTTGAAGGAAGGAAAGACGTCTAATCCCATCTCTTGTTCACTTGAGAGAACACCTACTATGGTCTGGGGGTAGAAATGGGACCAGGGAGCTCTCGCCCCGGCTCTACCCTCTGATGCATCAAGGGCTGGACACCAGACCTGTGCCTGACCAGCCAACAGGGAAGTAGGTAAAAAATTCATTTTTTCTAATGATCCGTGCTGTGAGACGATGCAGGAATCTGCAGCCATGTTCCTTGCCATTTGGAAGGAAGAAATCAGTCAGCAAGTAAGAGGACTAAAGTAAATGTTCAAGAGAAGCATAAAGAATCAGAAAAAAACAGGGACCAGAATGGAAAGAAACACAATTCTGGTAAGGGCTGGGTTCCTCGTCGCAGTTACTGTTCTAAGGGTCTGGCCATTTAATTCTACCCTCCGGGTCAGTGGACACTCCAATACCCTTCCATAACCTCTGTCTCTGTCCAATATGAAGTTTCCATCACCATGGGAAGGCTGATTGAAACAAACCCATACCTACTAGAGTCAAACACTTCTGCTGACAAATTGTTGGTAGGACATCTCTATGTTGATTTATTTTGCCTTGTACGGCAGGGATCCCCAACCCCCAGTACTGGTCCGTGGCCTCTTAGGAACCGGGCAGCACAGGAGGTGTGGGGCGGGCCAGCGAGCGAAGCTTCGTCTGTATGTGCAGCCGCCCCGCATCACCGCCTCAGCTCCGCTTCAGATCATCAGGCATCAGATTCTCAAAGGAGCACGAACCTTACTGTGAACTGCGCATGCGAGGGACCTGGGCTGCGGGCTCCTTATGAGAATCTAACCCCTGATGGTCCACGGTGGTCTGAGGCGGTGATGATTCCGGAGCGCGGCCGTAAATACAGATTAACATTAGCAGGGAGGACTGACTACACAGGGACTGTAATACATCAGTGGCAAGTGACAATCAAGCTGCATCCGGTGGCATCTGATTCTGCATTATGATGAGTAGTATAATTATTTCGTTACATATTACGATATAATAATAGAAATAAAACGCACAATAAATGGAATGTGCTTGACTCTTCCTGAAACTATACC
>NW_011889345.1:9807-11949 GCF_000151845.1 Pteropus vampyrus
GGTGGGCCAGAACCACCCGCCAAGCCGCTCCCAGATTCGGATTCGCAGACACTGTGCGATAATAAATGTTTGTTGTGTTGAGCTGCTAAATTTTGGGGTAATTTGCGACACAGCGATAGATAATGTAAGTATTCCGCCCTCATAGAGCCACATGGAAAATAACGACTTAAATGACATGTTTTATAACACCAGTTTCTCGAAAACACGAATAAAATAGTTCAGATAGAGCCGCGCAGGCACGAGTCAGGTGCCGCTCCCAAGACTGAGGACAGGGGTCGCTGAAAGAACGTGTCACTTTGCTATTTTAAGGCGTGAATGACATTCTGAGTCGGTGACCGTCACAGACCGCACGTCGGGACTATCAGGCACTTTCTGTGCGATGGTTTTACCTGAAGTGCGTATTTTTCACAGGTTGGCCCCACGGGGATGACCATTACCTGACGCGGAGACAGCCAGAAAGGCCTGCAAAATATAAACGATACGTATTTCAAAACGACCATTTATGACACGATTACAAAATAACCAAAGGTTTTTTTTTTTTTTTAAGACGTCACAAGAGAGCAGCGTCAGCAGTAAAACAAAGTTCGTTAAGAGTTAAGAGGCAGAAACGAAAGGAGAAACTGGCAATTCTGGTAGGAAAGACGGGGAAGCACAGGTTGGCAGGTAGACGGAAGGCTGAACATCCCCTGGCTGGTGACATCCCCGCAGAGTCAGCCCAGTGCCTTACTTCTCTGGCTCAGAAATGACTTCCGTGCTCAGAAGGACCGTGTGCTTCTCACGGGGACAAGGGCTCCGCGAGCGTCCAGACGGTGTGGCCGGCAGGAGGGCGCGGAGCGCATCGGGGCGGGTCTCTGTCCCGGTGCGCACGTCGCCGGCCCCGGCGTGTCGCAGGGATCAATGTCATCGACCTGCCACAGGAGGCTGGCTGTGGCGTCACGTGAGGGGTCAGGACCGATCACCGCCGACGGCGCGTGGCGTCTTCAGCAGAGGCCTGGCAGAGGGAACGCGGTGAGGTCCCCGGTGGTGGCCTCGTGCTTATCCTCTCGGGGCCGCGTTGCTCATGGATCACCGAGCGATCGCGCGGGGGACAGAGAAGCTGAGGACGCGGGTGGAACGGGCCTCTCGAGTTCGAACATGGAAAGCTGCTCCCGGCGGGGGCCTTCGGGCGGCCCTGTCGCCCTCACGGCCCCCTCCAAGCAATGCACATTATTCCTCTCCCCATCTGCTCGTCATCTGCTTTCTGTCCTAATTGCTCCTTCGTCTCTGACCTTGTGGCCGAAGCTGTAACCGGAGCCCGGGCCCCAGGCCGTTTTTCCTCGAGGCAAAGAGGATTAGAGGACAGACCACGCGACCACAGTGACACGGGCGGTGGCCCGGGGCCGTCCTCGTGGGGGACGGTGCGAGCTCTGTTTCGGGCGCTGGAGGACCAGGCTTCCAGCGTGTACCAAGTCCGCCCCTAAGTTCACGGTCGCGGGCAGGTCCCCCACGAGGTGGGGGAGGGGTGGCGCATGGCCAGGGGTGGTCCCCGGGGCGAGGGAGCACCCGGGTCTCTGGAGGGCCACGCGCAGGTGACACGGCAACCGTCATCTCCCGCGTTCCCTTCATCCGCTTTGCTGTTTTCCGATGAGGCAGGTGCCACAAGGATTTTTATTTGCCGTCTGCACACCTGCGGGAGCTACCGAGTTTTTCTCATCGATTTTATCTTTTACTTATGATTTTTAAGAAGAATAGATATAGAGCATTTCTCTCCCACATCACTCACCATTTCCCTCCGTAGTTTTCTGAGAGGATGGCGATCATTCTTTCCACTGACCCCAGAATGGCTCGATGAATGATCACGACGTTCTTCTTATCGTCCCCGTCCCTACTGAGAAAATGGAAATTACGCGTTTAAGTGTTTTCTTAAGATTCAGTAACAACTTCATCTTCGGACCTTATATTGAAAAATTATTTTCCCGAACTACGTAAAACAATGGATTCCTCATAAATCTTTAAGGACACAATGTGACCTTTATCAGCAATAAAGGTTTTTTTCTAATTCTAATATTTTTTATAAGCCAAAAGGCAATATAATAAGTTATCTAGGAAAAAAGCAAAGTAAGACTCGCCAGGACCCAGACTTGATTTTTATGTATCATTCTC
>NW_011889345.1:16749-18892 GCF_000151845.1 Pteropus vampyrus
TGGTAGATCTATTAAAAGCAAAAGAATCAGACTGGCCAGAATAATTCTGAAAAAGCACAAAGAACTCACATCGTCTAATTTTAAGACTTACTATGAAGATACAGTAATCAGAGTGGTATGGTACCGACAGAGGGATAATCGATGGATCAGGGAAACAGAACTGGAAATCTAGAAATGCACCCATGCGAACAGGTCCAATCGATTTTTGATCAATGTAAAAAGGCAAGTCGATGGAGAAAGAATGCTCTTTATAACAAATGTCAGAATAATCAGACATCTAGATGCAAACGATGGACTCTGGCCTAAACTTCACATCTTACATAAAAATTAACACAAAATAGACCTTCGATCTAAATGTAAAACTTAATAGTAGAAAAGTTTTAACATAAAGCACAGGAGAAATCTTCACCTGTGCTCAGGCAAAGCTTGTAAACGTGATGCCAAAAGCGTGACGAGAAAAGAAAAAAATGTATACATTAGACATCGTTGACGTTAAAAACTGAAGATTGAAGACAAAGTCAAGATACTATAAAAAAAAAAAAAAAAAAAAAAAAAAAAAACCAGAGGAGAAAATATTTGCAAATCACGTATCCATCGAAGGCCTTAGATCTAGAATATATAAAGCAACCTTGAAATTCAAAGGGACCGCACTTACTAGTACTAATACTGACATGAATCCTTAGGATGGCAGCGCGAAATTATTGATCATAGAACCACTCACCTGGCATAGGTGAGATTAAATCTGAGAGGCAGCTGGAAGTCCAGCTGGATCGTGGCACACTGATGGTATCTACCGACTGCATCCTTTACCTTCACGTCGATCTGTAAATTAAATGACGTTTGCTTAGACACGGTTTTTCCCTTTCTCTTGAATTTCACTCTGAAGCACATGGCCTACTTACTTTAGGACCATAAAAGGCTCCTTCCCCCGGGTTCATCTTCCATGGTTTTCCAAATTCCATCAGGCTGTTCTGCAGTTGCTATTTTTTTAAAGAGAACATTTAAAACCTCTACCGAATGAAACGTTTTATTTTTTTGTCGTTAGCTCAGAAAAGTAAGTTCTTGTAACTCGTAATGACATTCTATTTTAGTTCAATATATGTTGAGTATCTTTTATATTAAGTAAACTACTGAACAAGAACTACATAAAGATGATTGAGATGGTACCCGATCCCCAGGAACAGATTTTTTAATTGGGGGGGAGGGGTAATTTCCTAAATCGTCCTGCGGAATCGCGGCCCGTGTTTAGGGAGGGAGGCTTCGGTCCTTGTGGCCGCAGGTCCCCTCTGCCCTACGCACACCTCGGCTTTTGTCTCCCGGTGAGGGTTCCAAGACCAGGTCCTTTCTCCTTAGGACCACAGAGGCCACCCCCAGGGGCAACTTCGCAGGCTGGGCGGCCACCCTCCTCCCTCTACTCTGTTTCTGAAAGAACAGACACTGGTGTGTGTTCGCGGGGGACACGACTTAAGAGACGGAAAGCACTCTCGGGGCTCCCAGGGAAGACGAAGCCAAACAAAGGCCAGACTGGGGCAGGAGCGGACAGCAGAGGGGACGCTCCTCCGTGGGCCTGGGGACACAGGGTCGGGGCGGCCAGCGGGCGCGGCCGAGACTGAGAAAGCTCAGGGTTCACGCGCGGCCCGCGCACGTGGAGATGGAGCCGGGACCGACGCCCATCACAGGCCTTGACCGTGGCAGTGCCCGGCACCCGTGACAGAGAACTCGAGCCGTCCTTCTCGCCGCTGTCCCCCGCCCTCGCCTACAGCGCTGGGGCTCTCGGCCGATCGTGCTGGGCCAGGCACGTCCGTCGGCTCGGACCTGGGTGGGCGCGGGTGGGGCTGTAACGTTGTCGGGGACCCTAACACTCGTGCAAGTGTTGCCGGGGACCCTAACACTCATGCAAAGTCCGGGGGCGCAGGAGAGATCTGCAGCGGGGGTCGTGTCGCCCCAAGGGGCGACAGATTCACAGCGGTTCCCGGGGAGTGGACACAGCAGAGCTGCTGACGAAGGAGCCAAGGGACGTCCTGAAAAACTTACGACGTTGGCTACTAGCGACTGGCTCTGATGAGCAGGATCGAAAACCGGGTATGTAAACGTTCCAGTGCGAAACAAGCGGCATCCCTACGCTACGAAGAGAACTCGATGA
>NW_011889345.1:18942-23779 GCF_000151845.1 Pteropus vampyrus
GGTTTTCCAAATTCCATCAGGCTGTTCTGCAGTTGCTATTTTTTTAAAGAGAACATTTAAAACCTCTACCGAATGAAACGTTTTATTTTTTTGTCGTTAGCTCAGAAAAGTAAGTTCTTGTAACTCGTAATGACGTTCTATTTTAGTTCAATATATGTTGAGTATCTTTTATATTAAGTAAACTACTGAACAAGAACTACATAAAGATGATTGAGATGGTACCCGATCCCCAGGAACAGATTTTTTAATTGGGGGGGAGGGGTAATTTCCTAAATCGTCCTGCGGAATCGCGGCCCGTGTTTAGGGAGGGAGGCTTCGGTCCTTGTGGCCGCAGGTCCCCTCTGCCTTACGCACACCTCGGCTTTTGTCTCCCGGTGAGGGTTCCAAGACCAGGTCCTTTCTCCTTAGGACCACAGAGGCCACCCCCAGGGGCAACTTCGCAGGCTGGGCGGCCACCCTCCTCCCTCTACTCTGTTTCTGAAAGAACAGACACTGGTGTGTGTTCGCGGGGGACACGACTTAAGAGACGGAAAGCACTCTCGGGGCTCCCAGGGAAGACGAAGCCAAACAAAGGCCAGACTGGGGCAGGAGCGGACAGCAGAGGGGACGCTCCTCCGTGGGCCTGGGGACACAGGGTCGGGGCGGCCAGCGGGCGCGGCCGAGACTGAGAAAGCTCAGGGTTCACGCGCGGCCCGCGCACGTGGAGATGGAGCCGGGACCGACGCCCATCACAGGCCTTGACCGTGGCAGTGCCCGGCACCCGTGACAGAGAACTCGAGCCGTCCTTCTCGCCGCTGTCCCCCGCCCTCGCCTACAGCGCTGGGGCTCTCGGCCGATCGTGCTGGGCCAGGCACGTCCGTCGGCTCGGACCTGGGTGGGCGCGGGTGGGGCTGTAACGTTGTCGGGGACCCTAACACTCGTGCAAGTGTTGCCGGGGACCCTAACACTCATGCAAAGTCCGGGGGCGCAGGAGAGATCTGCAGCGGGGGTCGTGTCGCCCCAAGGGGCGACAGATTCACAGCGGTTCCCGGGGAGTGGACACAGCAGAGCTGCTGACGAAGGAGCCAAGGGACGTCCTGAAAAACTTACGACGTTGGCTACTAGCGACTGGCTCTGATGAGCAGGATCGAAAACCGGGTATGTAAACGTTCCAGTGCGAAACAAGCGGCATCCCTACGCTACGAAGAGAACTCGATGATGACGTTCTGCCGCCCACCATGGGCCCCGGGACTTGAGCTTCACGCTGCGGGGCGCGGCCCCTTCGCGTACGCCAGCTAGTCGCTCAGGCGTTTTCCGTGTTCACAGAATCGAGCAGGAAGCACTTCGTCCCCCGCCTACCTTTTCAGCTTCGTCCCACGTCTCGACGTCCCCTAAGAAGTGTTCAGGCCTCGTTGACAAATTTAATTGAAAGGAGAAGCCAAATGTGGCGTAAACAGATTGCAGAACCTGCAAACAGCCCTTTATTTCTTCTTCGATCTGAAATTAGAGCGAAGAAATGTTTTAGAATACCGATCGGATGTATTTATGGCATTTTTTAAAAATGAAAATAAATTCCTCGCGTCAGATACAGATAAAGCACGTTTTTACTGCAGAGCACAGCCCACCACGTCGTCTGGTCATTTATCCGTTCTTTCCTTGGGGGTTCACAGAATGCCACCACCGGCCAGGAGTGCGCAGGCTGCCGCAGGCCCCCGGCCCGGGCCAGGGGTGGACAGGGACGCAGGCGAGGGTGCCGCACCTCGAAGGATGCGCACGGGAGGGGGAAAGGCGCTGCCCAAAGGAAGTGACAGTGGACGGCGACAGGGAACGGGGCAGAGTCCTCCGTGGGGAGGAAGGGCAGGTGGCTCCGGAGCAGAGCAAATGCTGCAGGTCAAGGCCCGGGGAACGGGGGCGCCCGGGGAGGTGACCGAGCTCACAGAGGGGACGGAGGGACGTGACCGGGCTGAAGGCAGGCGGGAGCCAGAGAAAATGAGGCGCCTTCACAGCCGGGGGCAAGTCTGCACCTGTTAGCCTGAGAGCAATGAAAACCAGCGCAGGGCTTTTAGCAGACGGACGCCACCCAGCTCGTCCTGAAGTGTGGGAAGCAGATGCACAAGATTGGAAGAGAGACCTGTTAGGGAGCAGGTGGGATCTCAGGAGCCAGATGAGGGGCAGCCTGAACCAGAGAGAAGCCTCTGGAATGCGGAGAAGTTGACGGGTTTGCAGGGTATCTATCCTTTCGTCCATTAACGGATGGTAATTACCTGCTAAGCACCGCACTGGATGCTGGGAAGTAGGGAGTGGATGAAATTATTCAGGACTTCATCGTATATTTGGGGGACGCCATCGGCAGGGCTTGTGACAAACTGGACGCACGACGTGAAGAGCAAAGGGCGCCCGCGGTCCCGGCCTGGGCGCTGGACAGGGTGCTCGTGCATCCCGCGGGGGGCAGGGGGGGCAGGGGGTGTGGGAAGCAGAAGAGGGGGCCGATTTTGGACAGGGCCACTGCGAAGGTGCCTGAGACGCCCAAACAGCCACGTCCACCGGGCCCTGTCCAGCGAGGGCCGGACCCGGAGGGAGAGCGGAGATGCCGGGGGAGACGGGCTGAGCCCAGACGGCACCGAGGCCGGAGAGGACGCAGCGCAGGCCGGGGGCCGGGACGGCGCCGCCCCGAGGGGCAAGGGGGGCGCGTTTCAACGCAGCCTGGACGACCCGCACTGAGCGTGATTACCGAGACCCCCGTGTCGCACGCACCCCCGGATCAGGCATTGTCGCGGCCCAGTTCTCCACTGTACGGACTCGGCGGTTTCTTTACCGTCGTCTGTTATCGGGCATTCGGGCCGTCTGCACATCTTGGCCATTTCGAATCAGGCTGCTTGGGTACGAGTCTTCGTATGGACACGCGCTTTC
Source organism: Pteropus vampyrus (assembly GCF_000151845.1). Lineage (NCBI taxonomy): Eukaryota > Metazoa > Chordata > Mammalia > Chiroptera > Pteropodidae > Pteropus > Pteropus vampyrus. Next base: position 21,832 of record NW_011889345.1, read on the forward strand.
TTTTTCTCTTGGAAAACAAAAGAGTGAGGCCACTGGTCACCCAGTAGGGACGGACTCTGACTTCTAAAGAAACTGCCGGACTGTTTTTCGCGGCGCGCGTACGCCCCGACGGTCCCACGACCGGCGAACGCGATGCCAAATGCCGCCATGTCCTCCGAACGCCCGTCGCCGTCTGACCACGCCGACGGGTGGCGAGTGGCAGCCCCCGCGATTTCCCGTTTTGTGCTGGTTTTCGGTTCATCGTTCCTGATGTGATGCTGCGTCTTCTCACGCTGGCTCAGGCAGCTCCCTCCCGTCCGCAGTCTGTCAGGTGGAAGCCGTGGCGACTGGTCTGGAACCACGCTGGTCTGCTCTGTGGGAACCTGGTGCTGCGAACGTCCCTCTCTGTGCCGTTTTAAGGGCATCCCGCAAATTTTGATGTTTCTTTTCCATTTCATTTGGTGTATGACGTCTTCTAATCTACCTTTTAATGTCTTGACACGTGGGCGGTTTAGACGTGTGTCACATACTTTCCAAAGATCCGGAGATTTTCCAGATGGCTTTCTGTTATCGATTTCTACTCTCATTGAACTGTGGCCGGAAAACACATTTTCTATGAATTTAACCCTTTTCGATTTATCGAGACTTACTTTATGGCCCGGAACGTTCTCGACCTCGGTAAATGTTTTCTGTGCGCTTTTGAACAACGCGTACTCTGCTGTTACTGGCTGGGGTGTTCTAGCCACGCCGATTAGGTCACATCATTTGATAGCGGCCCTTCGCGTGACAAATTTAATTTCGATTAACAGGAAAACCCGCAAAAAGTAAACTCTAACTTCCAGGCAATACTGAAAATCAAAAGCATCCAAAGTTCCACCAAATCCCTTCAAATATCGGACTTAATTATTTAAGTTAATGAAACCGGAGAAAGCTTACAGGAAAAAAGAATAATAAATTTCATGTCAAGAGATTACCGATCTAGGCCCCAGACCGGAGAATCGCAGTGTGAGACCCGAACGAGACCGCGGAAACCGGACACAACACGTCATTTCACAGCGACCCCCTAAGACTGCGAGACGCGTCGGAGTGGCCCGCGGCCCGCTGCAGCGTGTACCTGCGCCACCGTGCAGAAGACGTGGGCATCGTCTTGCTGGAAGCGGCGAACTCGGGTCAAGCCCCTTAAGGTTCCTGACGGCTCATTTCTATGAAGAACTCCAAAATCGGCAAACCTGACGGGCATTTCCCTCCAAGATCGCGGACGGTGGGCAAACATCAGACTGGAAAAGACGGAGTAACACACAGCGCTTACTTAGCACAGAAGAGACGGAGTCAGTATCTAAACAGGAATGTCACGGTTACGCCTCGACACTTGTCAGCAGCCCACTCTGGTTCGTAGATCGCCACTTTAATAAACGTTGAATTGTGGAAGCTTAATTCACATCCCTATGCCTCTGAGAAAGAACCCCGCTAGTCCCCGTTCCCATCCACCTGGTGAATCTCCACGTACCGTTCACGATCCACTTCAAAGGCCACTTCTTGAGCAAAGTCTCTTAGACGCGTCCCTAGGCAGGCTCCAGGAACAGCAGGCAAAGGCCACCGTTTGACACTGTCTAATTCTCATACCACTGACTTTCTACGTACCTGTTCCCGCCGCCCTCGGCTCCCCGAGGAAGGTCCCAGCAGCGGCACGGTGAGCACGTGACTCGCCAACTACCTCCTCTTGGAACTATGACCCCCCCCCGTCTTCCACGGAAAGCGCTCCTGGCACCTCGTCCCATCGGCAATGTGACCCCGAGCGCTTAGGCTCTTACTCTGAGGCATGAAGGGCGAAGGGCTTTCTCGTGCTGAGAGGTTTGTTTTAGCAGTTTCGTTCAAGGCCAATTTGCTTGAAACCATGTATGCCGATGAGAGGAAACTAGAATAGTTCGGATATGTTTTGTGGATAACGGTGTCTGTTCACTTCCAATCG
>NW_011889345.1:24539-26958 GCF_000151845.1 Pteropus vampyrus
AGTCTCGACATTCGTCAATCGCTTAACGGACATCTGGCATAGATCTAAACCACCACATTTCAGCTAAGTAAAAGAAAGATTTAAAATTACAGAAAGATAAAATATTTGGAAATTACTAATAACACTATATCGCTAAAAGGGATATTATTTGTCACTCTCAGCAGAGTGTCTCTTCAGGCCAGTGGTGGAGCTGGGGTCTCAGACACCTAGCGGGCCACTGTACCTGCCCTCTGTTAAGTTAGAAAATTTTAACAAAATTATACATCGTGACGAATGGCAGTAATGATTTGGTGGCCGTGTCAGATGGCTCCATATATTCAGATTAAACAATGCGTCAGAAATTAAATGACTTTTTGCGCGTGCGTTTGGTTTTAGCAGAGACACTAAAGCTCTAGCTTTAAAACTTAGCTCAGGAGACGGGGCCAATGGATTTTTAATCCACTCTGCATATAATCCTGTTAGAAATGTTATGTTTTGTTGACGCGTTTGGAGGTGATTTTAAAGTATGCCCCGTGAGGAGAGATGTCATCGTGTCTACGGCTTAGTTCGTGTGATTTAGCAACAAGTAACTATATTTATGTACAAAATAAGCACATATGTTTATATGTATACTGCCTTACGGTTATTAGTTATGTTATAATACACACGTGTAGTATTGTTTTGTTTCTTTGGTTATATTAGTTATATTATAATACACACGTGTAGTATTGTTTTGTTTCTTTGGTTATATTAGTTATATTATAATACACACGTGCAGTATTGTTTTGTTTCTTTGGTTATATTAGTTACATTATAATACACACGTGTAGTATTGTTTTGTTTCTTACAAACACACGGTTATGTGAGAGAGAGAGACAGGGCACACTGGCAAAGTTAACAACTGCTACATCTACGTGGAAGATACATAGACGGTTACTCTACTGCAATTTACCTTCTCTTCAGATTTAAATATTTCAAACTTACATATATCTCAGGCTATGCCAGTAATTTCTTTCTCTAAAGAGTAAATAACATCCAGTGCTGGCGAAGGGTCCCGTGGTGGTGACCGAGCAATCTTCAGCTGAGTCTGGTCTGAAGAAATCCTGGCGGCTTATTCTGAGGATTAAAGATCCTATTTTGTCCTTGAAATAATAATTTCGAAGGTAGTGAGGGTCTACCTGTGCCGGCGACCGGGCCACCTGAAAATACTTAGATACACCTAAATATCAGTGTCACCGAGAAAGGCTTTTAAGTAATTTTTCATTATAGCTAAAGCAAGTCCACGTAAGCGGCTCCTTCCCCAAACCGCACTAAAATAGCAGGAGAGCTTGTAAAACACATAAATCTACGAGGCCTAAGAGGAAAGGAGATGAAAGCTGGAGACTTTCGAATCTGCGAACCAGGCGAACCGCTGCCTCGGGAGACCCGGGAAAGCGGCGGCTGAACGGGAGACCCCGAGGCTGGCCGACCCGAGCCGGATGCAGATTTCTAGGATCCGTATCTTTAAGGCGTTGGCCCTGTCTTCTGTCCTTTAGAGTCCCACTGCCGTTCCGGGACCCGGTCCTGTGTCGGCGGCTCTTCCTGTCTTGTGGGATCTTTATTCCTGACGCTTGTGCCCGAGGAGAGAATACGTCCACCAAAAGCCCCAGACACGGTCCCGCCGGGAGCTGAGACTGTCGCGCGCCCGCAGCGTGGCTCCCTCTGCTACCGAACCGAAAGGCAGAGGCCGACGTGCTCGTGGCCAGGATGACACCCCGTTATGGGGGAGCGGGCGCTGCTCCTAGATGGCGAGTCGGGGGGCTTCGGGATGCAGCGAGCAGCCTCGAGCACTTCGACATCCAGCAGGCGCGGGCAGTGGGGACCCTGGCAACCCAGTAAAGACGGGTCACCAAGAACTTAGATCCTTTGGGAAGAAAACGTGGGCTGTGCACTCTAGTGGGTTAAATTGTGTCCCCCCGAAAAAGATAGGTTGAAGTCCTAACCGCCAGGGCCTCGGAATGTGACCGTCATGGGGAAACGGAGTCTTTACAGAGGTGGTCAAGTCCCGACGAGGTCATCAGAGTGGCCCCCGTCTGAGATGGCCGGGGTCCTTACAACAGGGGCCTTTGGACAGACACAGGCAGAGGGAAGACGGTGTGGAGACACACGGGGAACGCCACGTGACGACCGAGGGACAGCGACCGCGGCTGACGAGCCTCGGGAGCTGGGAAACGGCGAGGACAGACGCCTCACGGTTTGGGAGGCTCTTCCGACACCTGGATGTCACACTCGGGCCAAGCCAAAGACAAAAACGGACTCTGCGTAGCGGCAGAGATGGCCATGTGGTCATTCTCCACTTGCCGCCCCGCCCCTCCCCATACTGATCCACCGTCCCCCCTTCTACGTCCTGCTCTGTGTCCCCAAAAGCTGATTTCTACGGACGCCATCAACAGGCTTACTC
>NW_011889345.1:27808-28528 GCF_000151845.1 Pteropus vampyrus
GCTGCGTATTTAAATGGCTGTGCGGCTCTGAAACGCACTCGGCCAGCCCCTGGGCCTGACCGTCAGCCGTGTCTGTCTCGCATCTACGAAAGATAGGAGAGTCCTCTGAGGCCACCGCAGAGGCTTTCCGCTTGTCCTCCACACACTCCACCCCCGACCTTAGCGTCCAAGGTGCCAGGGGCTGTGCCGATTTTCCAGCAGAGACGGCGCATCCGGATCGGTGGCTGTTCTGGACGCGACATCTGCTGGAGTCCCCGGCCTCCCTGCCCTCTGGCCTTGCACCCTGGCTTTGCATCGGCCGTACCTAGCGGGGCACGCGGCCCAGGTGAGGGAGTCCACAGAGGTCACACTCCAGGGGCGGATCCCAAGGCAAGAGGGCAGGAGACCGAGCCCGGCGCCCCAAAGAGAGAATCGCGAGCACGTGCGAGGTGCTCCCTTCCCAGGAAGCTGCCGACGACAGTGCTCCCGCAAACGAGAGCGAGGGGCGAGGAAGACGACGCGGGGCCAGGAAGCGGGGAGCGGGCGCGGGAGACACCAGGGGAGCAGCCAGCACGACACACGGAGCCCTGAGACGTCCGCTGGAAGTCGATTCGGGAGAGAGAAGGCTGAACCCGAAAAGGACACGTACCGAGAGGTCCCCTGAGTCATCAGAATATGCCGCAAGGAGCTTCAGATTCCTGATAGGAAGTCGAGGGTCCGTGAGCGATGGGCGCAGAAAAC
>NW_011889345.1:29553-37209 GCF_000151845.1 Pteropus vampyrus
GGGACTTCGCCCAGGCCGCCATCATCTCGACGTCGGGGAAGGACACCCCGTAGACTCTCTGCAGGGCTTCCATTCCGGGGTCGCCCTCCCAGTGTGTTGAGGAATTCTAAACATCAAACGAGATCCGGGAAACACATCAGACGTGTGCTTATGAGTGGCCGGTATGTACACGATTGTGTGTACACGATTGTGTGTACACGATGGCCCGCTACCGTGGCGACGCAGCCGACGGGAAGGCGACTTCTTGTAGCGCTGGAAGGGATCTGAATCGTTTCTAACCAAATCATGCCGGTCCGCGGTGATCGGTACACGATGCAGAGCCGGCTGGGGGTTCCGGGGTTCCGGGCTGGTGGGGGAGGAGGGAGGGACGGAGGGAGGAAGAAGGGTAAAGGGCAGTGTGATCGCCAGAGGGGACAGTAGGGGAAGCAGGCCCGGGGGGCGGAGCTCGGCCTTGGCGGTCCACGGCTAGTGGTTAAGACAGCGCCGTCACCGACCCCTCATCCACCTGTGACAAAGCCCAGGCCCAGTAGGGTTAGGACAGCGAAGTTGGCCTCTCGATGTCCCCCAGAGCAGCGCTTTGTCCACTGCGCCTCGTGTGCCCTCCCTCTTCGCATGTTCTTTTCCAGTCCAGAGTCGACATGCGGATCAATATCCTCGCTCACAGCAGGCGAGTCAACAAAGCTACAGTGCACACCACAGTATCTTAAAACGTCACAGGAAGAAACGCGTTGCGACACTTACGGCAGGGTTAGGTGATAAGTAAAAGCCACGTATGATGTCCTAATGATCAAAATCCTAAAAAATTACATTGTTTTTACAAGGCCGTGTAAAAATCAAATAATGAAGCGTCTTTTAAAATAACGTGATGTTCACATTATAAATGATTGAAATTCCCAATTATCTAGTTCGCCTTAAGTTTGCTCTACTAAAAACGATAAATCCTTACCTTGAAAATCTTTATGGTTTTAATTTTTCCAGTGTGTCTCACGTGGGGCCCTTTACAAAGGTCAACTAGTGGACCACACCTACGATGAAACATGAAGACATGCCGGACACAGTTAAAGCTTCTTGCATTATTCGTTATAAACCATGGTCTCGCGTGTTTTAAAGAATTTCACTCACTTGCACGTTTGGGGGAAATTTTTAACGTAGAGCCAATTCACACTAATTGAGATTAAGTTTGAATTTAGGGTAGAGGAGAGAGGCAATTCACCTCGCCTGGGATTTGAGTCTTCAAAAGCCACAGAACCTTCTGAAAGGAACCGTGTGCGCAGAGACATCCCTCGGAATTGTCACTTCCCAAGGCTCTTGAAAAGCTCCCATGGTCGAAAAATCAAAAAGCCACTTCCCTGCTTTACGCTAATTTTCAAAACAAAAATCATACGAAATTTATACAAAATGTATTAATGCGATACCTTAGCTTCAAAATAAACTTCACCAAACCCGTACAACAAACACAGGTGGGCGCTCACGTAAACTCGACTCTGGGTGACCGCGGCGTGCGGCATGGGTTCACCAGCTGTGATGGGTGTCCCGTCCGGTGACGTGTGATGGGGGGGCGGGGGGCAGGCTGCGCATGTGTGGGGGAGGGGGCGTAAGGGAACTCTGGGCCTTCCCCTCGATTTCGCTATGAACTTAAAACTGCTCTAAAAAATAAAGTTTCTTAAAGAGATAAATAAACTTCGAGGGTTTGTTTGTTTTTAGGCCCTCTGGGTTTATGATGAAATGCCTAATTGTTCCTTGTTTATTTTTTTGTTTTGTTTTGTTTTTTAAACAACCCAATTCTAAAGTCATTTTATTTTTTTATTTTATTTTGTTTATTTATTTATTTTTAGGTGAGGCGACCCTTGGTTGACTTCACAGATTGCAAGGACCTTGTCAGCTTACGATCCCTTATTTTTTATTTTTTACGCCTACAGCACCTGGTCTTCCTAGCTGGTCTCCCATCCAAGTACTAACTAGGCCCGACCCTGCTTAGCTTCCGAGATCAGAGGGGATCGGGCTTGTTCAGGGTGGCGTGGCCGGAGACTTCTTGGTTTTTTAAAATAGCACTGATACAGAATGCAAATCTCAGGCAAAGGTTGGGGTGAGTGGTGACCCCACTGCTGAAGCCCATGGCGCCGGAGCTGGGGACTCCCATGGACCAGTGACGGACGAGAACCCCCAAACCTCAACAAGCGCAGGCTTTTCTTCAAGTGCAGAAACATCGACCGTCAGGGGACGGTCACCTAACATCGACCAATTCAAGGAAAATTTAGTAAAGAAAAAAAGCTGTTCCTTCACCATTCCAACCAATTTAAACATTTTTAAAGTTCACCGGTTCAAATATCAGATATTACCACGAACGCACGAAGGGACTGGATTATTCATCAAAGCAGAATGAAGCTTAAAACGTGAAAACGTCGCTGCTTGGCATGAACAGGCTTTATTTATACCGTTCTCGGTCCATGATGGAGCCCGTCGATCAACGCTCAGGGAACGAAAGGGATGCCTCGTTCTGGTATTCGACCCATACTGATCTCTAGTATTCAATCCTTATCGATAACCTTTTTTCCCATAGGAAAAAAACCATCTATCTTCCAAAAATTAAAAGCAAGCCATTCGAACTGATAGAATTAACATGTGTCAGTGTTAACCAAAGTAAGGTTCAAAAAAATAACCCCAAGGTCAAGTACTGGAAGCCGGAAATGTAAAACCTGGCATGTCTTCTCTATCTCTTTATTAATTTTAAACTTTAGAATGGTTACGCTAACATTTACTTGACTTATGTGCAATAATCGTAAACCCTCCTCAGACCTTCAGAACGTGGCAGGAGGGTCAGCGTGGACCCGCGCGCAGGGCGCCGCGTTGCTGAGGGGCCATGGTGTCACCCGCAGAGCCCTCGGTAGCTGGCCGTGGCACGCGCGTGCCCCAGCGCAGTGTCTGTGATCGTTAACTCTGTGGGTGGCAGACCTTCTACCGTGGGGCCATGAAGGTCACAGGGGCGGCCACACAGCTGAACACACAGAACGGGGGACAGCAACTGCCCATCAGGCGGCTTAAAAAATGGATGAACCGCGAGGGCCGCGGGAGCCCAACGTCTGACAAAGAACCGAGTCAGCCGGAGCTGAAAGTCCTTTCTCTATCAGCCCCCCGAACCCTAAGGCCTTGGGTCACGCGGTCTAACCCGCAGGGAGACAGACCCTGTCTCAGCTGAACATCCACAAAACGAAATTTGGGTTTCAGGACCATCTTGGTAAATACAAACGAGACGACGAGGTCCTTCTGGTGGTGACATTTCAGGGTCCCTGACTCCAGGAGCATGTCAGCTATGCAAATTTACAAATATGCCAGCCACCCACAGACAAAGAGCTTCTGCCACTGCCCGCGAGGGTACCGCTGGGCGGCGTTTCAGATTCACGCGCGCTTCACCTACCTGTACACGGTGGTGGCTGGGGTGTCGACCTTCTCGTTCAGGATGCGGCACTTAAATTTATTGTACTACAAAGGAAAACATATTTACCAATTATTACATAAAATGTTTAAGGGGCAAAAACATTTTACTTTTTTCAACAGACGCCGAGCGGTGTTTCTACGTTCTGGGCACCGAGAACCGAGGCCTACAGCGGCGCGGGGCCGAGAGCCACGTGGCCCGGCTCGGGAGCCGCGAGGCCGTGTGGCTGCCAGGTGCCCGACGTGCCACCGAGCTGAGGCGAGGTACGTTGTGTGCAGAACACACCGGGCTGCAGAGGCACAATGTGAAAACCTGAGCGCGAGACAGCTCATTAGTTTCTTGTGCTCGTCACCTGCTGAAGTGATATTTTGATAACACGGGGTAAAATAAAGTATTATAGAAGTCACTTTCGCCTTCGTTTGACTTTGAAAGTGTGGCTACTAGAAACTGGAGATCATATATGGGGCTCGGGTTTGTGGATCACATGATATTTCTAGTTGGACGCTGTTCCCGAAGGTTCCAGGTTTAGCTGCGTGGCATATAATTCTGTGGGCACGGCTACATCGTCACAAAAACAAAACCAAGGCTTATAGTCAACGACCACGTTACACTTAAACATTTCCCAGCCACTTACCGTCTCTTTTTCGCTTTCGTTACTATTATGGTGGTGCTGGCGACCTTATAACTACTTAGAGAGTTATTAGAAAAAAAGAGATATGCATAATTTAACTGTTTCATACGTGTATGTTCAAATCAAATCATTTGTCTGTACAAAGGTTTGACTGAGTTCAGCTCTCGACCCATAGAATGAGAGAAAATAACTACAAAGCACATATGTGATACGGGATTAATATCCAGAATATCTAAAAAAATATAACTCGACAACAAAAAACAAGAAGCCATTTCAAAAGTGGGAAAAAGACCTGACATTTCTCCAAACGAAATACAAATGGCCACTAAACACAGGAAAATATGCCCAATGTCCTTAGTTATTAAAGATGCAGATCAAAACCACAGTGAGATACTATGTCACACCCGTCAGGATGGCCGGCATCAAAAAAGTCAGGAAGTAAGTGTGGCAGAATGTGGCGACACCGGAAGCCTCATGTGTCGCTGGCGGGAACGTGTAACGCTGCAGCCGCCGTGGCTAACAGTGTGGCATCTGCTCAAAAAGCAAACAGGATTTCCACATAATTCAGCAATCTCACTTCTGGGTATACACCCAAAAGAACCGACAGCAGGGACTCAAACAGATAAAAAAGACACATGGTCACAGCCACGTTTTCCACAACAGTTCAAAGGTGGAAACGACCCAAGTGTCCGTGACGGATGAATGAATGAACAAAGTGTGGCCAACGGAATATTCGGCCTCAAAAAAGGAAGGACATTTTGACACACGCCACGAGATGGATGAATCTTGAGGACGTCACGCTGAGTGACGTGAGCCAGTCGCAAACGGACGAGTACCGTGGGATGCCACTCAGGCGAGTCATAAGAACGGTCAAACTCAGAGGCAGGAGGTGGGGTGAGGGCCCGTGGGTGCAGGGCATCGCCGGGCAAGAGAAAAGCCGAGATGGATGGGTGATGGCTGCACAGAGGAGCGGATGCAGTTAATGCGGCAGGACCGCGCACTTCGAAATGCTTAAAATGGTCAATTTTATATTTTGGATATTTTACCGCAGAAAAAGAGTAGCTGTAACTTTTCCAAACCCAAATCTCTTTTCTTAATTGGAGCCCACAAAACTAACCATATTGTGCTTTCTCTGACATGTATGACTTTCAAAAATAAAATTAAGAATATATTCTTAATAAATATATATTAATGAAAATATATTCTAAATAAAATTAAGAATAAGTTCACTGGTCAAAACGATATAAAGAGAACATTAAGTTTTACACAGGTTAAAATCTTAAAAAAAAATTTTTTAAACGAAAACACCAAAGAAAAGAGAAACCAGGAAATGTATGTGGCATTCTAAGTATCATTGAGTTTAGCAGTCAGAACATCAACAATGCTCAGAATTAATCAGATTTCAAAACACGTGCATGAAAACTAGTCTCCTGGCCCGTGACCTACCTACGTCTTCTTTAAAATTTTCAAGAAGCAGCAGGGAAATATCACATCGAGTGGCTGGCGACAACCGTCTGGAACGATTTGGTGAGCAACGGCCACTTATTTCCAAAGAAAAATCGCTGTCTGTATTAGTCACCTTTGATATTCGCAGCTTTCCGAAGAGCCTCCCGAATTACCTTGAACATGTCCAGGAGGACATCCTTGCTGGCTTCTAATCTTTCGAAAGGTTGCTCTTCGCTCATGATAGTCTGACACAGGTTCTCCAGCGCTGACAGCTCCGTGCTGGACACCGCCCTACAGGGAACAGCAGGTGAGGATCGGCGCAGGTTTTCTAGGCACGTGCGTGCCCCCTTGGAGGACCTTTGTCCCGTCATCTGTCACTAACTGATGGGCTTTCTGAGATTGAGGAATTTGGTGTCGTATCGCACGGGGACTTCCGAGGGTCAGATGTTCACGCACAAGGCAGATAAGCTGATTCCTCAGAGGGAGACCGGGCCTTCACGCGTGGGACGCCCCCCCTTCCTGGGCCATCATACGTGGGGCGCTCCCATTCTCGACCGTCACGCGTGGGGCGCCCCCGTTCCTGGGCCATCACAAGTGGAGAGCCCCCCCTTCCTGGGCTGTCCTTCCTGGGCCATCACGCGTGGGGCGCTCCCCTTCTTGACCGTCACGCATGGGCGCCCCCCTTCCTGGGCTGTCACAAGTGGAGAGCCCCCCCATCCTGGGCCGTCACATGTGGGGTGCCCCACTTCCTGGGCTGTCACATGTGGGGTGCCCCACTTCCTGGGCTGTCACGTGTGGGATGCCCCACTTCCTGGGCCGTCGCAAGTGGGGTGCCCCCATTCTTGACCGTCACATGTGGGGTGCCCCCCCTTCCTGGGCCGTGACGTGTGGGGCCCCCCTTCTTGGGCCATTATGTGTGGGCCCCCCCTTCCTGCGCCGTCACGCATGAGGTGCCCCCCTTCCTGGGCCATCACATGTAGGGTCTCCCTTCCTGAGCTGTCACGCGTGGGGCGCCCCCATTCTTGACCGTCACGCGTGGGTCTCCCCTTCCTGGGCCGTCATGGGTGGGGCGCCCCCCTTCCTCAGCTGTCACACATGGGCACCCCCTTCCTGGGCCATCACAAGTGGAGAGCCCCTCCTTCCTGGGCCGTCCTTCCTGGGCCATCATGCATGGGATGCCCCCCTTCCTGGGCCATCACATGTGGGGCGCCCCACTTCCTAGGCCGTCACAAGTGGAGAGCCCTTCCTTCCTGGGCAGTCATGCATGGGGCACACCCCTTCCTGAGCCATCACACGTGGGGCACCCCCATTCTTGACCGTCACGCGTGGGTCCCCCCTTCCCGGGCCATCACGGGTGGGGCGCCCCCCATCCTGGGCTGTCACACTTGGGCGCCCCCTTCCTGGGCCATCAGGCATGGGGTGCCCCCCCTTCCTGGGCCGTCACGCGTGGGGCGTCCCCCTTCCTGGGCCGTCACGCGTGGGGTGCCCCCCTTCCTGGGCGGCTCCCTTCCTGCGCCGTCACGCATGGGCCCCCCCTTCCTGGGCCGTCACATGTGGGGTGCCCCTCTTGGGCCGTCACGCGTGGGGCGCCCCACTTCCTGGGCCATCACAAGTGGAGAGCCCCTCCTTCCTGGGCGGCTCCCTTCCTGTGCCGTCACGCATGGGCCCCCCCTTCCTGGGCCGTCACATGTGGGGTGCCCCTCTTGGGCCGTCACGCGTGGGGCGCCCCACTTCCTGGGCCATCACAAGTGGAGAGCCCCTCCTTCCTGGGCCGTCACGCATGGGACACCCCCATTCTTGACCGTCACACGTGGGGCCCCCCCTTCCTGGGCCGTCATGTGGGGTGCCCCCTTCCTGGGCTGTCACACGTGGGGTCCCCCTTCCTGGGCCGTCACGCGTGGGGTGCCCCCCTTCCTGGGCGGCTCCCTTCCTGTGCCGTCACGCATGGGCCCCCCCTTCCTGGGCCGTCACATGTGGGGTGCCCCTCTTGGGCCATCACGCGTGGGGTGCCCCACTTCCTGGGCCATCACAAGTGGAGAGCCCCTCCTTCCTGGGCCGTAACGTGTGGGGTCCCCCTTCCTGGGCCGTCACGTGGGGTGCCCCCTTCCTGGGCCGTCATGTGGGGTGCCCCCTTCCTGGGCCGTCA
>NW_011889345.1:38515-40057 GCF_000151845.1 Pteropus vampyrus
GGAGAAGGATTCGTAACATAGCACAAGGAAGCGAGCGGATGTCTGAACGGGGTGAACACCGAGACGCGCGGCGACATCGCTTCGAAAAGAAACCTCTGAGGCCCACTTAGACGACAACGCTGTCCGAGCCCCGTCTGCGACGCCACCGGAGCCTCGCCGGGGTCCAGCGTGGATCCGCCGCTGCGGGCCAGAGGCGAAGCACAGCTCCACGGCCACGGCCTCGCCCGCACGGAGCAGAGTGGCCGCGCGGAGACCCCGCTGGCCGGGGGCTGAGCCACACGTGGCAAGGCAGCCGAGGTGGCAGCTCTTGTCATCGCTAAGGCTAACGAAATTCCGTGTCTGCACGGCAGTCTTCACGTGCTGAAGAGCATGGGACTGTGGACGTCTGAAAGGTGGCTCTGGAAGGAAGCGGTGTCGCAGGGAAGGGCGTGCTGGCCGTCGGGGACCCCCGAGCAGCGAACACGCCGGTTCCCTGGCTGAGTCCCAGGGCGGGGCATCAGCCCGGCCAGTCCGGAAAGATGATTTGGTTTTGAATTCCCAAGGCATCGATGGGTTATGGATAAACTAAAACTAATCGAGGTCTCTGAATACGTACAGGTGCCAAAGAAACGAGATAACCGGGTCCTCAAACGAGATAACCGGGTCCTCTGGCAGCATTTCCTTTCTTAACTAAATAGGACACAAATTCCAACCACAGAGCGGCGGGAGTTCGCTGACCGAGGGGACCGTGTGCCAGGCTGACCGCGGCATCGGGCTGGGACACGGTCCAGAAACAGACCGCGGGTCAGGCCTCGCGGCCCAGGCCTCTGCATCGGTCGCTGCCAGCAGATCGCTGGCGTCCAATCCCTATTCTGTATACCTGGAACTAACGTCACCAATGTAAGACCGCATACCGACTACCCATGAACGAGAACTCAATGAAAAATAAAATTCTACAATCAGAAAGAAAATTCTACAGCCTTGTGAGAGAAAGTGATTTAATGATTTTCTCTTTAAAATATGCAAGTTATAACCCTTAAATAGCTAAACAATATAATATCGATAAAGCCACTTTTAAAAGTGATCCAGAAAGTAATTTTTAAAAGAAATACGTAGCTTATAAGTACGATTTAGTTTTTCTCACATAGTTCTTAACAGCTTCATCCCAGAGGCCACAGAATTTCGTTTATTCCGTCGCCGGCCAGTGTCCACGGCGCCGGACGCATGAGGCAGACTCCGTGGGCTGCAGTATTGTTCTTACAGTATAGATTAATAAATCGAGAAATTTCTCATAAGTGTAAGAAAGAGAGAAAGTGTAAGAATCTGCTATAAAAGACTTGGAATTTTCAGTAAAGCAGAGGATGCTTTTACAAAATCATTCATTTAACATTTTGTAAATCGGAGTTTTCTAGATTTTCTTTTCCATAGGGATTTTTTTCCTCGTGGATGTGCACTAAATACTCATAAATTGGTTGGTGTTGATAGGCTCATCATAACAGGGGAGCAAAATCCAGGAACAAGGACGAAAAAATCTGTTACTAAATGACCCTAAAAGTTACCTAA
>NW_011889345.1:41012-47066 GCF_000151845.1 Pteropus vampyrus
ATCTTCCTACACACATTAAATGATAAAGTTAATCCATGTTTAAGAGTCTATTTAAATTCATTTCAAACACACCTTGATTTAATCATGAAAGCACTCTAACTCAAGGAAATGATTACTTTGAGAAACGATAACTAGAAGCCACTTAAAAAAACCCTGATATTTGTACATACTCGTTCCATAAAAACTTACTAAATATTTACTAAACACCAACATACATATGTTGAATCTTAGAAGGCCACAAAACTCATCGTTCATGACTCCGATATGTGGCTTCGCACATAATGCAGTTTATGGCATAAATCCCCGAAGATCGGTTGCCGGTCCTTAAATACTCACAGCTTGGGCTTCCTCGTCATCAAACGTGAGCAGCTCGAGCGTGCAGTCCCCTTCCAGCGGCCGGTCCAAGTCCCACAATTCACCGTTGACTTTGGCTATCACGGTGCTTTCGGCCAGTTCTCGACTAGAGAGAGAAAAGCCACTTATCACATGCCGCGACGACTCGTTAAAACAAGAGAGTAAAATAACTTACAGGGTTTATTTCTCTTTTTAAGGGGTTAGAAAGTACAAGTGTTAGCTAACGGGACACATGCTTTTCATTCTGTAACATTTACGCGCAAAAGCGATAGTGCACATTCACTGTCAAGAACTTAGAGAGAAAAGGAATAAAGATCACACATACATCTCGTCACCCGGAGACAGATGCTCATGATACCGCGGTGCACGTTGTTTTTCATGTCGTTGTCAAAATGATTCCGTCGCCTGCTTTCCACCGCCCCGCCATCGGATGGCCTTCCACGAGTCTAGAAGGATGGTCTTCCTCTAGCCAGCGAGCTTCCCTCCTGCACTTGGGTCACGTGCCCGCCTCGGGTCCCGGAGCCGGCTGCACGGACACCTGTGCGCAGGCGGCTCCGTCGTCTGCGACCGTGTCCTGGGAACGAGCCCTCGGAAGTAGAACCGCCAGGTTGCAGGACACGCGCTTCTGGAAGGCTCCTGATCAATACGGTCTGAGGGTACCGCTTCCACGCTTCCCGAGAGAGTTTGACAATTTTTGCCAGCGTGATGTTGAAAATTATTACTCGATTGGATGACTGATTATTGTAAATGCTTCTTGGCCATCTTTACTCTTACGAACCGTCCCTGTCCTCTGCCTGTTTTCTACTGAGGTGCGTATGTGTTTTCAGTAACGTTTACTGTTGTCTGAAATTCGACGAAAGTGGCACGTGAGGAGAAGACTCTGGAAAGCACTGACACGCGCGCGAAGCCGTAAGGATCGCGGCCACCGCAGCCGGGGCTGGCGGCTTCTGGGCACCTGTCCCCTGTCCGCCACGCGCATTTTCCCATCGCTACCACCTCGTGCTCGTTCCCCCGCGGTGACACGTGTGGCTCGGGCTGCTGTGCCCGACTGGCAAATCCAGCCTTCCAACTGCTGGGACCTGTCTCACCTGGGAAGGGAGCGAGTGGGTGGTATGAGGCACGAAGGGTGCTCACAGCTATGTGGGTGTCAGAGGCGCGCACTGTTGTCCCCTAACCCATGCTTCGTCTCCCCCACGGCGACGATGCTTTAGCTGGACACGTGGCCGGTCAGCAGGAGCTACGCTTCCGGTTTCTCCTGCAGCTGGGGTGGCCACGTGACTAAATGTGGGCTAATGGGATGTAAGTGGAAACTAAAGCGTGTGGCTCTGGGGTCCTGGCTCAAAGTAACACTGCTCCCCAGCTGCTCCTCCCCCTGTCCAGGAGGGGACCCGGCTGCTCCTCCCCCGCCCCCGCCCACGGGCGGGCCCATGGAGGGGACCCAGTTTCCACCCCTAGATGTGGACGAACCCGACTACGGGATGGCAGATGATCAGGACGGAAGGCGCCTGGGTCCATAAAGGACTGCGTGGACCAGAGACGTCCACCGGCCTGGACTGGTCATGTGCTGTCGACCTCATCGAAGCCACTAACTTCGGAGGTCTCTTTCTGCAGCGATTTCGTTCACTCCACGGTTCTGAAACCTTAGCTTGTACCAGAAGCCCCTGTCATAAATCAGGTCGCTAACTGACTCGGGGCTGTGGGACCGGGCCTAAGAACCTGCTCGTCTAACGAGTTCTGGGGACGCTAATGCTACCCGTTTGGGGACCACATTCTGAGAACTAGTCTTTCATGAACTACAGAAACTGTCCTTCACCAACTTTTTCTACTGAGGCATTGCTTAGGATGAACGGCTATTTACAGAGTTACTGGGTCCGAGGATTAGTTTCCACGTTTTTAAGGCTTAAAAAGCTTGAAAGAGACCGCACCCAGTCACCCTCCCTCCAGCAGAGCCACTTCCCCAAAGTGGCATCAATATTAACTATTATTCAGACCTCTTTGACAAATCAATAGATGATATAATTATTTTAACGTGTATTTCTAAGATCGTCTTTTTCTCTACAGAAGTTTCATCTTTTTTCTTATTAATATGAAAAACAGAGAGCAATCGTTTTATATGGTACATTTTTTCCATCTCTCATTCCCGTTTTTGTATCCTTTACGCATAGTCATTTTTCCCATTTCATCTCTGTGTAGTCTGACTGTCATCTTTTCTTTAATGATTTCTGCCCCGCGTGTTATGCTTAGACAGGCTTCATCGGAACCGAATTATCATCTATGCGATCAACTCTGTTCACCAAGGAAAGAGCAGTATAACTTAATAAACCTAATGCTTATAAACGTTATTTTATATCGTCACCTCACCGGACCCTTATTTATTCTAAGTTTCTCAGTTAACACTGTTTCCTAATTCACTTGTTCAGAGTTTCCTCCTCGTTTAATCGTTCTGCTAACCGCCCGAGTTGAACTCTGCTTCTTTTTATTCCTTCTTATTCGAAAAGAACAGCCTCCGCCGCCGCGAACTTTCTGATCGCCGCTCCGGATGTGGTCTGCAGATTCGGAAATGCGTTCTCCTCATCGGAAATACTTTCTAAGATTTCTGTGCTTGTTTTTCCTTCTTTTCACCTGAGTTATTTTGAAGAGTTTTTTCCAATTTCCAAATTTTATTGTTTATTTTCGTTTTGCTCTTATGTGATCTGGTCGCTGAGTTCGTAACTGGTTTCATTTTACTCACAGAATGTGACCTGTGTGCTTCTGCGTTTTATTAAGATTCTGTGGAGCCGAAAGCATGGCCAT
Organism: Pteropus vampyrus; assembly: GCF_000151845.1. Classification (NCBI taxonomy): domain Eukaryota; kingdom Metazoa; phylum Chordata; class Mammalia; order Chiroptera; family Pteropodidae; genus Pteropus; species Pteropus vampyrus. Next base: position 44,160 of record NW_011889345.1, read on the forward strand.
GTAGGCGCGTGTTCGCCGGCAGACAGGGAGAGCCGTGGCGTCTGCCCCCGTGTTCGTACCCAGACACAGACGATCTTAATTTGTATCTATTTGATCTGTCAGCTGAGAAGAACATGTTAAAGTCTACCGCTCAGTTTTCTGCCATTCCCTATTTCTTATTAGAGGCTGTGTTAATTAACTCATAAAGGTTCATGACAAACAGTCAGCACGGATTATACTGCTCATCTGTTTTTAAACAAGCCTCAGTTTCCGTGATTTTGGCCCTGAATTCTGCTGTCTGACGGTAAAATGATGACCATCGCTTTTTCGTCATCTGCTTTGCCTGCTACAGCTTTGCCCGTCCTTTCGTCCTGGACGATTTTACTTTGTAGACGCTCCTGCAACCTGTCATTAAACTTGTGGGCAGAGTTTTTAAATTGGAACCCTGCAGAACCACATAGCAATAAGTGTACAATGAAGAACTTGGTTTCCCAACCCTGAACAGGTGTCTCCGATGCGGGACTTCGGTCTTTAACATGCTAAACTTGCAACCTGACTCTTCGTGAGTTAACATAAACCTATTTTTGCCAAAAACCCGTTTTTCTATCCATCTCTCCTGGGAAATGTGGCAACGGGTTGGGAGGGGTCTTCAGGGTACGTAATGTGATAGGAAGAATAGAAATATAATACTAATCATAGCTTTCCAAGGATAGCTGAGGATTTCAATTGTCGCAAAAGTTTGGTTTTCAAATAGTTTATTCACGTGGCAGTTTCGTGCCGTAGCTCTATAGAACTGCGTTTAATGCTAGGAAGTAACATTAGTCAAAACAACAAAACTTCAGTAATGCGTCCGATTTGGAGGAAGGTCAAAGTGCTCATTCCAGGCCGATGATAACTGTGACACATACATCTTCCATCTATAGTTAATAGATTGTACATTTCTAGAGACACTGTAATTTTCAGAGTATTTTTCACGTACGGTATTTCATTTAGCCGTTACAGCCTCATAAGGTAAATGGTAAAGTATAATTATTTCCACTGAACAGGTAAGAAAACAAGCTTGGAATGCCACAAGGATCTGCCTGAGTCAGTTCATAGAACCACCCACGGTTAGTTACCGGTGGGACAATGGCTTGGAGTTAAGCTTCCTGACCCCTCGTCCAGCGAAAGACCTGTAAAAACTTATGGAAAAACCTTGATAATAAACAAAGGCAATGTAATGGGGCCTGTCAAGGATTATACATTTTTCTCTACTATACGTTTTTATTAGAACTTTAAAACTTGGACCTTTGAAAGAGGAGACGGTGTTCTGATATTCGATCACTTATTTAAACGGCCTCTTTAGAAGCCAGAGGGAGAAAATGCAGTGATTAACATGTAATTCATTCAATGAGTCAGAAGACAAGATTTTAGTAATCTCCAAGAACACATTTTCACCACGCTCGGGTACGATGCTTTATACCGAACACCCGCTCCAAAATCTGGCTCACCTGAGGCCAGCAGCCACGTGGTACGGCGTGGTTATCCAGACTTCCCCGGCCACCGCCTCCCCGCCGGCCACTCGGACTGTGATTGCGCCGCCCACGTCCCCCTTCTTTTCGTAGGTGGCAAATGACAGCTGATGGTCTTTCTTCAACATTTCAAAAAGCTTCAATCTTTCTTTTATGAAATTTGGTTGATTTTTCACCTGAAAATCATTAAATACCCTGAGGTTAACATATACGAACTGCTCAGCAGGAAATAACTTCCGCCCCTTCTCAGTACGGCATAGGTCACCGTCCGTGGCTACACCCCCCCACGCCGCTGCCTCTCTCACGTGTAACACACACACACACACACGCAGAGTCGCACGATCCAGCACTCATTTGCACACTACCTTACTTTACTGTCTCCTGCTTTTGTCTGAACTCCTCACCCAGACTGGTCCCTCTGAGGCCATGGAGGCCTCCTGTGCACCTGCCTACCGAACGCTGACGCTCGATAAACACTCTCAGGCTGTCTCAGTGATTTATACGGAAAAAGCACAGCAGCCGGTTTACTGAACACGAAGGAAAAGCTGCATCATCTCAACTTTTGTAAACTAAGGAGCACTTTATAGCTCTGTGGCTGGCTCATCTCTAGGTTAAGACATCTTGTATCTAAGGCTGCAGAGTTTTAAATATGCTACTGTGCCCCAAAGAATTTAATTAATAATTGTTTTCATTTAAAAACCCTTGGTAATTGACTATATAAGCATAGTTCGATTATAGGTAGTATTTTAGATCATTTCCATTAGCAAAAACGTACCCGACCGTCAGGCTCCCTTTCTTCCTCTTTCTTGATATCTTTTTCTTGGTTTTGAATAGAAGGAGGCTGAGAAATAAAGATAAATTATAAGCAACTTATACCAATGACGAGAAAGAGCAATGCACCAGAAACCTGAGGAGGGGACATGCCAGCAGGCAGCCAGTGTCCCACGTTTAGAGGCTCATGGCTGGGCCTTCCTGACCACCACTTACAACCCCCTCAGTGGGCAACCGGTTTTCTGAAGTTCAGTCCTTCCTGTCAGCATTTCCATACACTGTTGCTAAGAAATTTCTTATACTTTACCATATGCAACATATCTAAAAGGTAAATACATTTAATATATTTAATGTCAAGTTTCCCCCCCTTGTCCTAACTAGCTCAGAACCGGCCATCGTTACAGGGAACGGTTTACATATGGAGCTCTTGGTCTTCCTGCCTAAGGAACGGCTGGTGCGCTTTAAACACTCCAGCGTTGTTTCTAAACAATGGAAAGTGTTATTTCTGCTACTGGAGAAAACGTGGGGCAGGCGATTTACTGTAAGAGCTGAGCAATTTGCACCGTGAGGTCACCCCGCGTTTGCTGGAAAGGTAGTGGGCCCAGGGGGTCCAGGGCGCTCTCTGGTGCCGCAGGGCGGAGCCTGA
>NW_011889345.1:48111-48966 GCF_000151845.1 Pteropus vampyrus
GGCGGGGCCGAGGCCTCGTACCCTGCGGGGGCGGGGCCGAGGATGCGTATCCCCGCAGGGGTGGGGCCATGGGAACGGGAGGCGGAGCGACGTGGAGTGGCGGGGCCGAGTCTGCGTACCCTTCAGGGGCGGGGCCATGGGGACGGGAGGCGGGGCCGAGGATGCGTACCCCCGAAGAGCCGGGGCCATGGGGACGGGAGGCGGGGCGACGGGAGGGGCGAGGCCGAGGCTACGTACTCCCGCAGGGGAGGGGCATGAGGGCGGGAGGCGGGGCGACGTGGAGTGGCGGTCCCGTGGCTTCGTTCCCTGCGGTGGCGGGGCGACGTGGAGTGGGCGGGGCCAAGGATGCGTACCCCCGCAGGGGCGGGGCCATGGGGACGGGAGGCGGGGTGGAGGATGCGTATCCCCGCAGGGGCGGGGCCATGGGGACGGGAGGCGGAGCGGCGGGGAGGGGCGGGGCCGCGGGGCTTGCACTCTGCAGGGGCGCATTGCAGGAGCAGGTGATGCAGGTACCCGGCATGCGCAGTGATGTGGGCCTTGAAAGTGGTGAGGGGCCTGAAGAGGCTCAAGGTACTTTCACAGCTACCAACATGCCACCATTCGTCGGTTCAAACGCAAATCCTAAATCCTGGGAAGATTAACATGTCTCTCCCCAGAATGGCTCCTGTCTTCATCATAGTGAATTCCGTCAATCATTATTTTTTCAACTTGCATCAATGTTCTGAAAAGTGGTTTTTGAGAATCTACGTTCTCTGGCCTCGACGCCAAGGCTGAGCAAGCGCAGAGGCTGCTGGGCCGGGGCGGAAGATCGCCACAAGAGTGTAAATCTGAACGGCCGTTGCTGGCTCCTCAGGC
>NW_011889345.1:49016-49432 GCF_000151845.1 Pteropus vampyrus
GGGGCGGGAGGCGGGGCGACGTGGAGTGGCGGTCCCGTGGCTTCGTTCCCTGCGGTGGCGGGGCGACGTGGAGTGGGCGGGGCCGAGGATGCGTACCCCCGCCGGGGCGGGGCCATGAGGACGGGAGGCGGTGCCCAGGCTACGTACCCTCGCAGGGGCGGGGCCATGGGGACGGGAGGCGGGGTGGAGGATGCGTATCCCCGCAGGGGCGCGGCCATGGGGACGGGAGGCGGAGCTGCGGAGAGGGGCGGGGCCGCGGGGCTTGCACTCTGCAGGGGCGCATTGCAGGAGCAGGTGATGCAGGTACCCGGCATGCGCAGGGATGTGGGCCTTGAAAGTGGTGAGGGGCCTGAAGAGGCTCAAGGTACTTTCACAGCTACCAACATGCCACCATTCGTCGGTTCAAACGCAAATCC
>NW_011889345.1:49482-49979 GCF_000151845.1 Pteropus vampyrus
TTGCTAACATTCTTAGGCGTCAGAATGTGGCAAACACCGTTCTAAGCTCTTTCCAAACACTGACTCCAAATTTACAACAGGAGGTACAGTTCTACACGACTAAGCGACTTGCCTAAGTAAGGTCACACAGCCACAGCGTGACAGAGCTGAGGTTCGAACTCAAGCCATCTTACACTTAAGGTCATTATGGTGCCTTTCAGCTTTGGTAAAATTGGATCGAACGTGTCACAGGTAATGAATGCCGTAGGAGTTCTCAGATGGGTCAGCTTGGTTTGGACTGATGCAGTAAGACTGGGAGCGGTCGCTCTGGAAAATAAAGGGTGGCAGCTGTCGGAAAGGTGGATTGGTGAATGAATGCCATCTGGGAGAAAATCAGGAGGCGGGGAGGAGCTGGGGGAGGGACTAGCATGTGGGCTAAGGCACTAGAGTGACAAAGTGCTCCCAAGGGGACGCTCCATAAAGTTACGGCACTAAAACCCCTGCATTTTTCTTGATCC
>NW_011889345.1:50029-55457 GCF_000151845.1 Pteropus vampyrus
CGGGAGGGGCGGGGCCGAGGCCTCGTACCCTGCGGGGGCGGGGCGACGTGCAGGGGGCGTGGCCGAGGATGCGTATCCCCTCAGGGGAGGGGCCATGGGAACGGGAGGCGGAGCGACGTGGAGTGGCGGGGCCGAGTCTGCGTACCCTTCAGGGGCGGGGCCATGGGGACGGGAGGCGGGGCGACGGGAGGGGCGAGGCCGAGGCTACGTACTCCCGCAGGGGAGGGGCATGGGGGCGGGAGGCGGGGCGACGTGGAGTGGCGGTCCCGTGGCTTCGTACCCTGCGGTGGCGGGGCGACGTGGAGTGGGCGGGGCCGAGGATGCGTACCCCCGCCGGGGCGGGGCCATGAGGACGGGAGGCGGTGCCCAGGCTACGTACCCTCGCAGGGGCGGGGCCATGGGGACGGGAGGCGGGGTGGAGGATGCGTATCCCCGCAGGGGCGCGGCCATGGGGACGGGAGGCGGAGCTGCGGAGAGGGGCGGGGCCGCGGGGCTTGCACTCTGCAGGGGCGCATTGCAGGAGCAGGTGATGCAGGTACCCGGCATGCGCAGGGATGTGGGCCTTGAAAGTGGTGAGGGGCCTGAAGAGGCTCAAGGTACTTTCACAGCTACCAACATGCCACCATTCGTCGGTTCAAACGCAAATCCTAAATCCTGGGAAGATTAACATGTCTCTCCCCAGAATGGCTCCTGTCTTCATCATAGTGAATTCCGTCAATCATTATTTTTTCAACTTGCATCAATGTTCTGAAAAGTGGTTTTTGAGAATCTACGTTCTCTGGCCTCGACGCCAAGGCTGAGCAAGCGCAGAGGCTGCTGGGCCGGGGCGGAAGATCGCCACAAGAGTGTAAATCTGAACGGCCGTTGCTGGCTCCTCAGGCTGGGGCAAATGCCACATACACCTTCGTATGTCTCAGAAGCATGGGCACAAACCTTCTGTAATGGTTGGCTTTTGCTAACATTCTTAGGCGTCAGAATGTGGCAAACACCGTTCTAAGCTCTTTCCAAACACTGACTCCAAATTTACAACAGGAGGTACAGTTCTACCCGACTAAGTGACTTGCCTAAGTAAGGTCACACAGCCACAGCGTGACAGAGCTGAGGTTCAAACTCAAGCCATCTTACACTTAAGGTCGTTATGGTGCCTTTCAGCTTCGGTAAAATTGGATCGAACGTGTCACAGGTAATGAATGCCGTCGGAGTTCTCAGATGGGCCAGCTTGGTTTGGACTGATGCAGTAAGACTGGGAGCGGTCGCTCTGGAAAATAAAGGGTGACAGCTGTCGGAAAGGTGGATTGGTGAATGAATGCCATCTGGGAGAAAATCAGGAGGCGGGGAGGAGCTGGGGGAGGGGCTAGCATGTGGGCTAAGGCACTAGAGTGACAAAGTGCTCCCAAGGGGACGCTCCATAAAGTTACGGCACTAAAACCCCTGCATTTTTCTTGATCCTGTCCCCAGTGGCTTCCGGACAGCCCCACAGACTCACATTCTTCCCAGTCTCTTCTTCGTCCTCTGCCATATGGTTTCTGCCCCTCCCGCCGTGCCGTGACCTACATATTGTCAAATGCTGTGACCGTGCCTGGCACCCCACAAACTTCCTCAGGCTTCTTTGTAGTTTGTCTTTCTTGGGACCCCACACCCAACCCCCAGGTAACCCCTGGCCTGCTTTCTGTCTCTATAGGTTTGTTCGCATATTCTGGAGTTTTCTATGAGTCATACAGTGTTAATCCTTTTTGGGGGGCTCGTTTCACTTCGTGTAATAATTTTGAGGTTTCCCGTGGTTGGGCCTCTTTGGACTTCAGAGACGACGTACACCTCATTGGAACGTGGGGTCGCTCTGACCCCATCGTTATGTAACTCAGGGGACTGCAGATTTGGAGTAGGACCAAAAACAGAGGAAGGTCTCAAAGCACGTCAAGCGGCTCTGATGCTACCTTTACTCGTGGACCTCACGATTCGACAGACCCGGCAGTGTGTGAAGTGTCCCTCGGACGTGAGGGTGGCGCATGAAACCTCTGACAGCCCTTCCGGGCGAGTCACAGCATAGCCCTTCATCCATGTCATGCACCCGTACAACGTGAGCGTCCCGATAAAGAAATCTGAGAGTAAAAATGGCCTGTGACAAAAATTTGCAGAGCACAAAGATCGGCGGGCGCCAGATGTCAGGGGGGAAGGAGGAGGACCACAGAGGGTGGCCAGGGCAGCGACGCTGCTCTGCACGACACTCCGATGGTGGCCGCGCGTCATTACACGTGTGCCCGACCCCACAAGATGTGCCACACCGCGAGGGAACGCTCCCGTAAAGTGTGGACGCTGGCGATCGTGCTGTGCGGTGGGTTCACCGATGGTGACGGACACGCCCCTCTGGTGGGTTTGACAATGGGGAGGCTGTGAGTGTGTGGGGAGGGGTGTGGGGACTGGACAGTAAGTTCTCACGTAACGTTGTTGGTCGGTGCTGGGGCTTCCAGCGAAATGACGCGCAGCGAAACCGACCTTCCCACAGGCCGATGCATGGGAAGAGGGTCAGGTTCCCACTGCAGCTCAGCAGCGTAATCACAATGACATTGAATGAAGCGACATCATTTGAGGACCTGCCGCACGTTCTGTTCCGTTGTGCTGAGAACCTAAAACTGCTCTAAAAAATAAAATACTTAAAGAGAAAGAAAACAGATGTCTCAAGAGACTGTAAAATACCACAAGCAGGCACCATTTCCCTCGGGGGTTTCACTGCGGGCCCGAGCACCACAGTCGCGTGAAGGGAGTGGCGGGGATTCTGTGACGGTCCCCACCCCTTCGTGGGCGCAGAGTGCTTCACAGTGTCGCCACAGCCTGGCCCCGGGTTCATACCGTCCGTGGATGTCGTAGAATGTGAGGCTTATTGTTACTCAGGTGAGGCGAAGCCGACGGCTCAGGAGGCCACTGCCATTGCAAAGACAGTTGCCAAGAGGAACAGGTGCGCGTGCTGGGCAGGGCCCCACGCGGAAGCCCCGCGGTCGGTCAGGAGGCAGAGGGAGTGGGAGCCTGGTTTTGCAGCGGGCTCTGGGGTTCTGGGGCTGTCCCTCGTGTCTGGTACCTGGCCCGGGGTGCTGAGGACAGGTAGGTGGTGGCCTGGAAGGGGATGGTCGGGGTGTGGGCTCTGGATCGAGTGGCTTGCACGTGGAGGTCACGCTTGCAGGCGAGTCCTTCGCTGTCTTGAGGAGGCGGCTGGTCTTGGGAGAGGCCGGCTCTCCGGAGTCAGCAAGGTCTCGGGGCGTCAAAACATCAGAAGCACGTGGCGAATACAATGGATTTTCTCAAGGTCAGATGCGAGGCCGGAAGCAAAGGCAGGAGAGGTCTTAGGGTTACCACCATGAGACCAAGGAAAGCAAGGGAGTTTTGATTTCTAAAAAATAAATCTTGCACCCAGAGCGGGTAGAAAAATATCTGCCTGGCTAGAGTTTACAACAACCACGGGTCTTTTTATTGGTTTCCTAGCTGAGAAAAGTAAGAAACCCTTGGGCTTCTTTAAATCATTCTGTCCCCCCGCACACGATCTTGGGCGACTCGTAGAAGACACACGTGAATTGGGTAACAGAAGGGTCCCAATGCCATAATTCAGTCCCATGGGCAGATGGAGGGGAACAGGATAGAGCCCCTGGGGGAGAGAACTGGTCCCCTGTAGGCGCAGCCCGGGAGTGTCCTGGGGTCACTGCAGCGCCCGGGAGGTGCTGGGCAGGTGGCACATCAAGGCTGGCTCAGAGCCATCGTATTATGTCTGTGCGATCCACAGTGAGGCATTGCTTGTGACAGAGGCCTCCCCGGAGCCAGCAGTAATCTGTCCTTCTAATCTGGCTTCGTTAAGTGGACACCAGGGCCAGATCAGAGGGGTGGGGTCATTTATGGGACCGAGTCATGTAACCAGGCGATCACGCAGAAGCGTTCAGATTTCTAAAGAAAAGAGACGACGCCACCAAGAAGTAGCACTCAGTAGGCAGTTTAATAAAACCGAAGCACCGTTATGCCACAGCTGGCTCTGGCCTCCGGCCTCCACCGCGGCTGGCTTTCCCGCAAGGCTGTGCCTGACCCCAAACCGCAGTGGCCGGAGAGGCGACCGGCACAGCTCCCAACGCTTGGGCGACACCATTCAGTGCAGACTGCGAGCGCGTTACATTTATAGCGCTGAAAACCATTCGGGGGGTGCAAGGGGGAGCCTGGGAGAACGGTCATCTGGGGACGAGAGGAAGAATCTCGACGGAACAGGACGCAGCCGTCCCGCACCCCTTCGTCATCTCTGGAAGGTGGCTTCTGCAAGGGGCTAATTAGAGCAGCGCAATCCGCTTAGGCCACGCGGTCAGCACCCTGGTCAGCACCGCGGGCTTAATCCTGCCTCCCCTCCCCCTGCGGCCTGCTCAGTCCCCGCGCAGGTGAGCTGGCCCGCAGGTGTCCGTGTGGCGCGGACATTGCCCACGGAGCCCAGAGCCGCGTGGCCGGGAGAGGGGACGTTTCTTCGGCTCTGTCCGGGCCAAGATGCTTGAGGGCCGGGCCGGGTCGTGGTTCTATCTCTGTGAGTCAGCGACTCAGGCCGAGAAGGAGAAGAGATGCAGGCGGCTCTCGGAAATGCCCGCGACCTACAGAGAGACGATCCTGAGGGACCTGAGCGTGAGCCGGCTGCTCCCTCGTCTGGTGTACGACGGGGTCTTCTCGGTGCGGGAATACCGGGACATCCTCTCCCGCGACGGCCACCCGCAGCGCGTGGAGTCCTTCCTTCTGAAGCTTTGCTCCAAGGGTCCGAAGGCTTTCTGTGCCTTTTGCTCTCACCTGGAGGCATTCTGCCCTTACCTGCTCACCTGCTTTTTCCTGTATTACCAAGGTAAGGGTGTAGTTTGCAAAGTAATATGTTTCACGATGGTCCCATCAGAGTACCTGGCGCCCCAGCCACACTGTGTAAGGTCAGCACAGCATTGATCTTATTTTCATAAAAACACCCGATATCTCTCTCTCAAAATCTCATGATACAGAAGTAAATGTCCGCGATGCCAAATAAAACCTTACGTCGCCCCTGGGACAGCCTGCGGCGTGATTTCAGTTATCTGATAGAAAGGTTTCACCTTCCCTGTTTGGATGGGACTTTTAAGTGCAACGCGTAACGCATCAATAGGTTAAAGAGTTGGGGACTTTTAAGTGCAACATCAATAGGTTAAAGACGTTGGGCCGAGCTTTCGCCCTACAGGTGAAGGCACAAAATGATCACGGGTCCCCAAAATGTTGAGTCACCGTATGACCCAGCAATTCCTCTCCCAGGATTATACCCAAAAGAAATGAAAACGTATGTCCACCCAAAAACCTGTACGAGTGTTCATGGCAGCGTTATTCATAATAGTCGAAAGGTAGAAAGACCCCAAATATCCGTCGACTGACGAATGGACGAGCGAGCCTGGTGTATTCACAC
>NW_011889345.1:56257-59121 GCF_000151845.1 Pteropus vampyrus
GAACCGTAAGGGCCCCAGCTTTACACCAGCGACGTGTATTTTAGGTTTGTCTTAATGGAAAACCATCCTTGGCGTTTAGGGTAGTCGTCGTGAATCACAGTGTCATCGTAAACTCTCCTACACCACGGCCCTGATAATTTTCAGTAAAATGGTCCATCCATGGAAGCCATCTAATTGGCGAAGATGAATATTTATGAATGGCTTATTACACATTATTTTACGCTGTCACGTAATATGTTTTCATATATTATTTCAGGCTATAACGGAATTTAAATTTATCAGAGAGGTATTTGTTCATCCATCCATTTATTAACTCAATACAACTTTGCAGAGTACTGTGGCACACGAGACCAATGCAGTCCTGTATTTTTTATCATCAAGTCCTTATTGCTACTAAATGTCTCTCGTACATTCACAAAAACGTCGATAAATATTTTTTACAATATAGTTTAAAACGCTGATGAGTCAAAAATAGCTTGACTGTTACAGTAATTATCTAATTTTTTAGGTAAGGGACAACAACAGAGCAAGTCTCCTTTGTTGTTTAATTTTGTTTGTAAAGAAATAACCTTGGCCGAGAAGGCAGAGACAGGGAAAGAGGTTGGCGGGGCATCAGCTTTAATTATTGTCTTTACTATTTTAATTCTTTAAAAATTTCCGAAGGTTATCTGTCCAAATGTTAACACTCGTCGGATCTAGAATTGGAAACACAGATATCTAGTACGTTATTTTCTGTACTTTTTTGCATATTTAAACATGCTCCTAAGTACAAATGAAAACAGAAGTATTTGATTTTCGAAAGAAACGATCTCATTATGGTGGTAGATACACAGGTCTATGCCAGTGGTAACAGTTTATGGAACTACACAACCACCAGAGAAAAACTCACACGAACACGAGTGTGTGTGAAGCCCGCGTAACCTGAGTGACGTCAGCAGTCAGGCCTTGCCCCAGGATCGACTGCCTGGTTTTGAAGATCGTGCTAGGGATGTGTCACTTATCGCTGGGGGCCGAGTGAAGGGGACATGGGAACTCTCTGTGTTAGTTTTACAACTTGTACGTGAGCCTAAAATTACTTAGAAGTTGTAAAATATGTAAGTGTGTAAATCTATATCTATATCTATATGTAGATACACACACAGCAATAGGATGATCAAAATTGAACGGGAAAGATTATTTTTAAAAAATAAACTTCCGAAATGTTCCTGCTCTGGGGCTTCCCGGATGCCATGTCAACGGGCAGAATTTAGAGCTGTCGACTGACATTGTGATTCCGGGGTAATACCCGGGCTGCCAGGCCTCGCCTTCCGGCAGCATGGGGCTCCCCAGCTGTGCTCCGCGGGGACCGCCCTTTGTGGCTACCCCCGAGGGGCTGCTTCGAGATGGGCTGTGATGACCTCCACCCTGAGGAGGAAATCCAGGGTCGCGGTAGGATCAGCTCGTTTAAACGCCAAGGAGCCCTCGTAGTCACCACAACACGCAAGGGCCAGCCGCCATCACCGGAAACGCGTCCTGGTGGCCAAATGCCTCCAAGTGATCGAGCTAGAAAGGCTCCAAGTTAGCAGCGATGCTTCAGTGAGCTCTGTGGAAGGCAGAATTATCTCATCAGTGTAAAGGGAAGGCAAGCTAGAGAGACCACAGGGCACCAGCCAGGGAGACCACAGGGCACAGGGACACTGGACTGTCTCATGTTTGGAAAACACTGGTTATTACGACAGATCGCTTGTGCCAGGGGGCATGAGAAGAATGCCCAGCATCCCTAATTATAGGGGGAAAGCCCCCATGTGGGGACGAGAGGCTCATCCCCATGGAACTTCCCGTGGCTCACGGTGGCCACTGCCCTCGTCTCGGCCTGCCCTGTCCCATCGAAGTGGGAAGACCCGGAGCTGGAGGACGATTTAAGTGTTCACGGAACGTGGGAGGGGCAGCGGTCCCAAAGCCGAGGGCCGTCTCTCGGGGCGAGGCTTTTCGTGGCGCTGAGATTCGGTGTGACCTCACAGGTTCGGGACCCAGCACTGGGCACACGTGGAGGGAGGAAGAGAGGGCCGGTAACAGAAGGATGCTACGTGAGGCCGAGGGGCGGGCGGGCCAGGGGTGGGCCAGGAGGTTGGCGGGAGGGCTTCGGATGCTGAAGGGGTCCCCCCGAGGGTTTTCATGGGGCGCCACCGGCTCTTCGCTAGGGAAGCTCACCCCTCGTGACGACGGGAGGTGGGTCAAGAGGCCACAGGGGAGAAACTCGCAGATTTTGAACCAAGTGTAGGGAGAAGGTGCCCCAAGCTAAGGCCAACCTCGCGGTCAGGGCCTGGGCGGCAAAGGCATTTATCCTGGATGTTAAAAGTCAGCAGAATCTCCCTGTGACTCTGGCTCCCGATCCTTGTCAGTAGCTCACATCGAGGGGGATCCTGGCTCCTCCATTCCATGAAGCCCTGTTTCTGTGAAGCCTATTTTATCGCAAAGAAGGTGGGTTCTCAGGCCAACCCCCGGAATCGGAAAAACCCCAGCATGCGCCTTTGAAAAACCGCCCCTCCGTTCCTGGCCCAAACCAGCAATTACTTCTTTCCAACAATCGTTATTTTTAACAATCCATCTTTCAATGAACTAATGGGCAATTTACCTAGAGAAATGTGAACTGAATAATCTTCGTCCTTCCGTATGCAATTCGTAATCTCCAGCAACATACACCTGTGGAGACAAAGAGCGAGCCCCTCGCCAGAACTGTGACCCCTGTCTGTTTGTCGTAATGCAGAGCGAACCCACAGGATCGTGCAGGACGCGTCCGCAGCAGAAGCAGAAGCAAGACTTGGAGCTCGGCCTGAACCTGGCGATGCCCTTGAGCCTGAAGGTCAAGAGCAGATTCCTCGATT
>NW_011889345.1:59376-65971 GCF_000151845.1 Pteropus vampyrus
GTGCCAGGGGGCATGAGAAGAATGCCCAGCATCCCTAATTATAGGGGGAAAGCCCCCATGTGGGGACGAGAGGCTCATCCCCATGGAACTTCCCGCGGCTCACGGTGGCCACTGCCCTGTCCCATCGGAGTGGGAAGACCCGGAGCTGGAGGACGATTTAAGTGTTCACGGAACATGGGGGGGCAGCGGTCCCAAAGCCGAGGGCCGTCTCTCGGGGCGAGGCTTTTCGTGGCGCTGAGATTCGATGTGACCTCACAGGTTCGGGACCCAGCACTGGGCACACGTGGAGGGAGGAAGAGAGGGCTGGTAACAGAAGGATGCTACGTGAGGCCGAGGGGCGGGCGGGCCAGGGGTGGGCCAGGAGGTTGGCAGGAGGGCTTCGGATGCTGAAGGGGTCCCCCTGAGGGTTTTCATGGGGCGCCACCGGCTCGTCGCTAGGGAAGCTCACCCCTCGTGACGACGGGAGGTGGGTCAAGAGGCCACAGGGGAGAAACTCGCAGGTTTTGAACCAAGTGTAGGGAGAAGGTGCCCCAAGCTAAGGCCAACCTCGCGGTCAGGGCCTGGGCGGCAAAGGCGTTTTTCCTGGATGTTAAAAGTCAGCAGAATCTCCCTGTGACTCTGGCTCCCGATCCTGGTCAGTAGCTCACATCGAGGGGGATCCTGGCTCCTCCATTCCGTGAAGCCCTGTTTCTGTGAAGCCCATTTTATCGCAAAGAAGGTGGGTTCTCAGGCCAACCCCCGGAATCGGAAAAGCCCCAGCATGCGCCTTTGAAAAACCGCCCCTCCGTTCCTGGCCCAAACCAGCAATTACTTCTTTCAAAGAATCGTTATTTTTAACAATCCATCTTTCAATGAACTAATGGGAAATTTACCTAGAGAAATGTGAACTGAATAATCTTCGTCCTTCTGTATGCAATTCGTAATCTCCAGCAACATACACCTGTAGAGACAAAGAGTGAGCCCCTCGCCAGAACTGTGACCCCTGTCTGTTTGTCGTAATGCAGAGCGAACCCACAGGATCGTGCAGGACGCGTCCACAGCAGAAGCAGAAGCAAGACTTGGAGCTCGGCCTGAACCTGGCGATGCCCTTGAGCCTGAAGGTCAAGAGCAGATTCCTCGATTATCTAACAGGTACGTGTGTCTCGGTGTTTGTGGCCCTTCGGAAGTTCCGCCTTTGACTTCCGTTTTGTTCCTTCCCCGTGGTTCTCTGTCCATGCGCCTTCTCGCCATTCACGTGTCATTTAGCCGATGCCGTATTTTCTAGGACGCGCCCAGGCCACTGGGTGACTTCTTGGCTCGCCCCACAGTATAGAAAGCAGTATTTGTCACAGGCGGTCGATGCCGTTGAGGTGTGTGCCTGACCGTCCTTAGTCGTCGTCGGGGCCCAGAGAGGCTTAAAGTGGCTCCGATAACTGAGCGCGCTCAGCAGCGAATTTCTAAAACCGGAATGGGGTAAGCATTGTGCGGTGGTCCCCCTAAAACATCTGCGAGGCCCCTCTCCCCAAAATACCTCACTCCTTGGCTCTCGCGGGGTCTTCTGGAGTTGCTCGAACGTGCGTGGCCTTCGTCGGCTCCTTCGGCTCACGACTGATGTGTTTTCTGGGCCAGAGTAAAACTTGAGGTGCGGTGACCGCTTCCTGCCAGAACCGACTCTCCGATACGGAGGGTTTGGCCAAACCGAGAACTCCAAGCGACCGTTGAACGGTCCCGACTTCGGTCAGTGTCCTTCCCACCTCTCAAAGGGACAAAAAGTGTAAGCCACAGGTTTTCTTTAATGTGCTTATGTATGGCTTGCTGATGAATATCTGAGTTACGATAATTAGTAAGAAGAATGTCCAGGGCGACATTGAGTGTGTTTGTTTAGCATGTAGAATTGGTCGTACTGTTCCTCGGGCTAATTAATGTAAACATGGACGGGGGCCACGTGTCGGTCTGCTCACGTTCTGTTTTCTGTCCTTTCTCTGACTGTGGAGTGCCATGTGGTCTCGGGGCCAAGCTCTCAGAGGCCCCTGAGCCTGACCTGGTGGGATGGGTCAGGAGTCACCCTCCGGCTGGGGCTGGGTCTGTGGCTCGGGGCTGAGCCCCTCCCATGGACAGCGTGACCTCCGGGCAGCCATGTTCGGACACTGTCCCGCGGTGCAGGTGTCCCCAGGGTTCGTCAGAGAAGGCCCCTGTTTCCTGTCCCATTCCGCTTGTTTTCAGCAAGGAGTAAGGTTGCAAATCTCTCACATTGCTCATTCCTATCGACAGGAGGACTGTAATACATAGGAAGATTTTCCTTAAAGATTTGTTAATTCAGTGAGCAAAACAGAACAAGCACATTATGGTTCTTAAAAAAATAATTTATGGCCTAGACACTGACGGTTATTCTTCAGACCCTTTATAGTTGAGTTGTGACATCCAGTAGCTTAAATCGTTAGGTTTACCCGTGTCAAGCAAATCGACGTCGCTTTTATAAAACGACAATTAAAGCAAGAAAAAATAGATTCACATTGAATCTCGTGTGTGATTGAACTAGAGTTAGACCGAGAAGTCTGACAACGTGCTTAGAATTAAAAATATTGGTAAACTGAGTGTAAATGCCTTTTTGTATCTGAATTGGATCGAAAATTTTCCAGATTACCTGAAACATTCTCATCGACGCCCTCCGGTCGTCGTAGGAGAAATGACCCGTTTAAAAAAATTCTTTTCTCCACCCTCTATAAATCACGTTAAATAAAGATAACCGTATTCCAACCACATCTTTCAAATCAAAAGTGTTTTTCTTTCGGGTTGCGTTTCCTGGAAAAACGCACAAACTACGTTTTCTTACGTCGTTCCGAGTAAGAAAAATCCAAGCAGGACTCACTCCTGTGGTGTAACGCAAACACGTGGCTGTAATTAACGTCGACCACAGTGATCGTTTACTGTCCTAAAACACAATCTATCGAGAGTCCGTACCTAAGACACATCCGAGAGCTGGGACCATTTTCAAATCTAATATTAAGGCATATGAGCTGCTAAGACTTTATTCATCTATATGAACTCGCTTGATCAAACCGATTGTGAAGGGTAGAAGATTCCGTTCTCTCCTCGCCCCGTTGATGTTTAGAGGACGTCGCTGTGTGTGTAGTTAGCTGACTGTTGAGATGGATCCGCCCGTGTCCGGCTAAGAGAAACCACAGTGCTCTCAGCTCACACAAGAATGGAGCTGTGTCACCGCTAGGTGGCAGCACGAGGTAGTTATTAAATTCCACGGGGTTTCAACTTGGCATTGACATTGCTTTTTTTCCTCAAGGAGTAAATCACTTTTCATGCATTCCTGCCATTCCCATTGGCACTCTCTACTCCTCTCCGGACTCGAATTGGTTAAGTCACCCCATTAGGAAGGAATGACAGCCTGTGCTTCATGATGAAATTTCTTACGTAAAGTTCTTCAGCTTAAATAAAGTGGGGGCTTCCGAGAAGGGATAGTAAGTCTGTCTTTTCTTTCGCAGTCATCTTCAAGCTAGACAATGTTGTAAATGAATGCGGATAATAGTTTTCGCAGCCAACTAAGCAATTAAAAGAAAAGACAAAACGGCATTCACAGTAGCCAAAACTTCGCTGTTCTTGTGGCATAAGTGGTTGACAGCTACAGCATGCGTCTGCGTTCATTGCCAGGTCTTGTGCGGACAGGACGTTTTCGGTAGACACAGTGAATGGACGCGTGAGTCTGTCCTTATCGGTTTGGTGCGGGCAGCTCTGGCTGACACCGAGCTGCATGCATCAGGGCACTGTGGCCCCGGCAGCTTCTCTGATGGGCATTAGTACCGCTGAGTCACCCAGGAGGACGTGATGGTGTCTCTGCAGAGAGCATTTGAAGCCGACGTCACTCTGCGTCGCTAAATTTTTCCGTGTTTCATTGAAAAAAAAACACCACATCGTTTATGTGCGAAGGTCGTTCCGATTTGTGACATGCGGTTATACGTCCTCTCTCGTTTGTGGTCAGCTGGTCAGGTTGGCGGTTCGACAAGGCCTGAGTCCATTGGCTCCGAGCACGGCTGTCAGAGCAAAGGTCTCCCCTGGGCCCCCCCGGCATTCGAATGGTTTCCATGAGGTCGGGCAGTGAGGATAACGTAGAATATAGTGGAATCTCCGTAGGAATAATGCAGATAGAAGCCTTTAGAGAGGAAATACATTGACTCGGCGAGTCCCCAAAATTAAATCGATGAAAAGCTATGTGTAAGTTGATATCTCTTTTTACGTTTCCTTCACGGAAGGGCACGTACCAGTCCCAGTCATTTAGTTCAATACACTGAGAGGGAATTCTGGTACATTTGCACACACGCGTGCACACACACGCGCATGTTCATGTTGCTGTAATGACAAAACGCCATGAGGTGGTTGCTTACAAACGGCAAGCATTTATTTCTCACTGTTCTGGAGGCTGAGGAGGCCAAGGTCCTAGTGGCAGCAGATTCAGTGTCCGGTGAGAATGTCCTGGTTCACGGGTGGTCACCTCTCCGTGTCCTCGCGTGGCAGAGGGGACGAGGGAGCTCTCTGGGCTCTTTGAGGAGGACGTTAATCCGTTCATTAGGGCTCCGCCCTTGTGACCTCATCACCCCCCAAAGACCCCGCCTTCTACACCATCGCCTTGGGGGGTAGGGTTTCAACATGGGAATTTTGGGGGGGACACAAACATTCAGACCAGAGAAATATATATATATTTTTTTAAAACTAAAGAATTTATCATTAAATTAATATATATTAAAGAATACAGCCGGTTTTTAATATGGGAAAAGTCCATCCTTTTCTCAATAAAAACTGAGCAAATGCTTACGGACCACGACAGGGCTAGGTGGCATTCGGATCACAAAGTAAAAGGCGGCCCCTGCCCTTGTCAAGGACACACGTCCACACTCGGAGGAACCAAGCGCGTGCTGTCGGAGAGGACACGGGCCCCATGCCACCAGATGGCGGATCGGGGGTCAGCAGCGTGAGGGGCTGGGGGAAAACCGCACCCAGGGAGAGGACTTCTTGGAGGAGAAGCGATTTCAGCGGTTCGCAGGTCACTGGCTCTCGCCCCGGCTGTGTCCCGGGTCACGCAGAGAGCTTCGTAACACACCGGCGCCTGGGCCCGGCCTCCAGATCCCGATTTAGTGGATCCAATGCTCCCCAGGCGAGTCCAGTGTCGGTCCCAGGACCGCCTGCTGGCCCGGGAATCCAGCTCGAACCGGAACGTGCATCAAACGCGTGGCTTAGCACAAGGTTGGGTTCTGCCGACATCCGGTCAGGACGATAGCACAGTACGACACTCACTAGAAGCAGCAGCAGGCAGATCCGCCCTCTGGGACACGGGCCCCGGACCTTCCCGCGTCCTGTTTTGAGTAGTGCCACTAAATCAAGAGTGGACTCCGCACAGGGTTACCGGGATAGAAGGAACGGGCAGCCATGGAGGTACCAGGGAGAGGAACGGGGAGAAACGGGTGTTTCAGACGGCCCCGTCTGTGGCTCTGATGACACTCGTTAGTCTAAGCGTCTAAGCACACGCGTCCGTGCTCCATCGTAAACAGACACCAGACGGTTATTATTGCCGAATGACAATTGAAGGTATTAAAAAATGGGCAGCGTTTCTTCCCTTTTTTTCTAGAGTTTCCCCCTTTTCGGTGCTCTTAGTGTTTTTAAGCGAAAATCCATGTTTAACATACCTCTCTCTGTATTCCGCAGCCTTCTCTACGGTGCCGTGCAGGTTAGCTCAGAGTCTAGCGCAGAATATGCGTTCGATAGATGATTTAAAAGCATTTTTATTGGGGAAAATCTCCGACATACGCAACGTGAACAGAATAGCGTAATGACCCCCTATGCACCGGCTCCCCGGCATCAGTAATGAGCACCTGCCGCCGCCGCTGCTTCTTCTGGGACCCCACCTGTCCCTGCCCCGCACCCAGCCATTGATTTTTTTTTTTTTTTTAGTTTTCTTGGAGGTAAAAATTGTACATATCAGAACTCCATGATGACAGAATTGGCTGTACGATCGTGACAAACGTCCACACCTGTGAAAACAGTTCCTGTCGTGTCTCTCTCTGGGTAATCCGTCACCAACCGGGGGCAACTAATGTCATTTTTCTTACCTGAGATGATTTTGCCTATTCTCAAATGTCATCTAAATGAAGCACTGTGTTCACGATTTTGCGTCCAGATTCCTTTGCTTCGTGTATTGTCTTGGAGGCTCAGCCAGTCGAGAAATATTTTTTGAAGGAAGGAATTCTGGACTAGGAAGAGGCGGGGGAGCGCAGGCTCCCGACAAGGCAGGGACTGGGCACGTGGGTTGGCATCAGTCCGTGCCCATCCCTGCAGGCTGGGAAGGAACTTTGACTCCCTCTTGCTGGCCCCCAGCCAGCAGCCTCCTTCCCAACTGCCGAGGGGGCCCGGGGGCCGATGCTCTGCGCCACGTCCCGCTACCCGCTGCTCTCATGAGTCATCGCCGTGCCTGTGAGCGGCGGTGCCCACAGGCGACCTCTGCTTGGAGCCGGCACGGTCGCATCTCCCTCTGGAGAGTTGGCATGCTCGCAAGTCCCGTCCACGCCCCCTGGACAGATAAAAAGAGCGAGCTCAGAACTTGGCACCGGCCTTC
>NW_011889345.1:66571-69745 GCF_000151845.1 Pteropus vampyrus
GGGACCCCTCCTGGCATGTCCGCCACTCAGCATTTTCCTCCTGATTCCCAGAGAACTGACTGATGAGACTGACCTTGGCCATGATGACGTCAACCCACACAGGCGAAAGGAGCCGCCTGCCTATTTTTTGGACACAGAACGAGGCCTAGGAATCGTTTTGCCTTGATGGCGGTTGCCACTTTTCTAGAAATGGTCTCTCCCTGTGTTAGGCCGTCTGCCTGTTCGGTCTCACAGAGCTCTCATGGGAGCCCAATGAGACGATGTTTACAACCGCGTTTTGAGAAGCTTGGACGGATGTCAAGTATTCAAATGACGTATTGTCGTTGTCATCGCTGGCGCTTTAAACAATCGTTTGTCGGAAAAGATCAAAGCTTTCAGGAGGAGTTTGGGCTCCCGGTGCAGCTGATGCTGGCTTGCAGCCACCATGGCGGTTCACTATCGACGTTCCTCGGTACTTTTGAAGTGGACGTATTTCCACCCCCTTTTTGGCTTAAGTGTCAGCTTGAAATCATGGTCTAGTCATGGTTTTATTCAGAGATTCCACCAACCGAAGATGCATTTGCTCTTCAAAGTAAATACAATAACCTCCATTTTCTTGTTCAAGACCGTAGAGCAAGTGGCCAGCACCCAGACCCAGGCCATGCATGCGTTCCTTCTCCCCGGGGCACACAGTACTTACTCCCCATCAGAGCCACTGGACCCAGATCTCTTCATTAGATATAAGACACCCAAGTCTTTGGGCCCCCCACGATGACTGGGGATTTGTCCCCCAGCGTAGAAAACCCAATTATGTGTGCAAACTCCCGAGAGACACAGATTTCTGCCACAGTTAAATATCGATAAATGTCGATGGATAAAAGGGGTTGATTTGTATTTTGTAAAAATTTTTGATGGAAATGCCATATTTTCATCAAACTCTAATCCACGTAACCGTGCACGTCCGTATCATACATAAATGCTGAACATGTTCTTCCCAGCGGGTTACCTCTGGCTCTGTGCCATTAAATATCCACATTAAATGAAGCATCATCCCGTCTTAAGATTTCTTCATTTACATGAAGAGACTCCAGGGTGTAACACTTTAATCTATAAAAAGTACTAACGAAAAGTAACCGTTACCATGGCGACACACTGCCTGCATCAGTGGCGCTTTGGAGCTGAGCATCTCAGACGAATCAGAGGTCCACGGAATGGACTCTAGATCTGTTACCACTTGGAGGGTCACACCCCGGTTCAAAGGGAGACCTCAGAGCTTGCCCCGGACGGACGCTATTTTAAAATTCAAGGGGAGTATTTCATTTTATATATATATATTTGGAGAGGACACGTTTTCGAGCCCTCAGGTAAAATGCACGTGACAAAATCGACCGCCTTAACCACATGTTTTTACGTGTGCCGCTCAGTGGTGTTAAAACATCTAGCACGCTGCATGGCATCGCCACACCCAATTCTAGAATTCTCCGTCTTGCAAGACTGACTCTGCACCCATGAAATGCCAGTTCCCCGCCCACCCCCCCTCGTCCCCAGGCCCCTGAAAACCACCGTTTGACTTTCTGTCTCTCTGACTTGGACTCCTCTGAGTGCCTCGGAAATGAAATGGCACAGGATGCACCTTCTTACGACTGGCTTCTGCCACTCAGCATAACGTCCTCGAGGTTCCTCCACGTGGCGGCAGGTGTCAGGATCCCCACCTTGGTCAGGTGGGATAATAATGTTCCATCCTATGTACAGACCGCATTCGTAGAGCCGAGTTCGTGACATGCTTCATCTTCCTAAAAAATCTTCAGGTTTTTGCTCAGTTTGTTAACACTAATATCTTCAGATAAGTGATTTTCTTTAGCACACGGTACAAAAGACCGCCGAGGAGATCCTCGATGCGAGTGGCAATAATCCACTTTAACGCGGTCACTTCCCCCCCTTCTGGTCTGTTATTTTCCCGGAGATAAAAATAGACCGAGATTTCAACCTCAGAGCAAAGAGCTGTTTATTGTGTTTATTTAGTGTGTTATAATTAAAACTGTCGCGAATTCGGCAGCTTCATTTTGCAGAGGCTGAGAAAACCTTTTTTTTCAGTTTGGTTCAAGTAAATTCACACCTTCCGAATTCCGTTTTGTGTTTTAGCATCTAAAAATGAACCTCGACTTAAAAACAAAATGCAGCCACACCCTTGTGGCGTGCCTGGCCTCCTGTAGACACAAAAGGGTGTGCGCCACACCCAGCGTGCGTCCAAAGGACACCTTCCTACACTAGGCCGAGGCCACGTGACTAGATGTGCCACGGAGGACGTTGCTGCTCGCACGTGCGTGTTTCCCGAACTTTCGATGGAGGTCGGCTCCCCGACCCCACCACGGGCTCTACTCTCACTTTTAGGAGTGAATTCTTTTTCGATTAAGCAAATCATTATGAGGAAAAAGCGAGGTCGCCCTGAGACTAGTCAGTCACTGTATTTGCCACCGGTTTTGGAGACGCAGGAGGAGCCTTAGGGACGGAGGGGACGTTTGTGGCCCGGGTGCGCCGTCCAGCGCTGCATCCCGGCGGCTCCGCCCTCAGCAACCCTCCCGCTCGGTGTAGCCGGCAGCTGGCACGCGGGCTTCTGCGACATCGAGGATGCGAAGCCAGTGTCTGGGCAAGGTCAGAGGTCAGAGGTCGTAGCGTCATCATGGCAGCAGCCTCAGTGACCACACGCAGCCCATATCCCAAGGAGAAGTCTTTCTGCATCTTTCCTACTCTCCTACCTTCCAGAACTTTCCGGTCCTGCCGCTCCGGAGGCGGCGGGGTGTCAGTATGCTTTTGTGGGTGCGAACGCCTAGGGCAGAGCGGCCTGGGCTTTGGGGGGAAGCGGGGGGGCAGCAGCCCTGGGGCGGAATCAGCCTGGGTCAGCGTCCGACCACCCTGGCCAGCACGTGGCCCGGACACGCACGCCCCCGCTGCGCCTCCTGTCCCAGACCCGCGTGGAGCACTTATAAACTGGGACACACTGGGCCGCACTGGGCCATATTGAGCTGCACCGGGCCATACTGGGATGCACTGGGCCATACTGGGATGCATTGGGCCGTACTGGGATGCACTGGGTCATACTGAGATGCACTGGACCATACTGGGACACACTGGGACTCACTGGGACTCACCGGGATGCACTGGGACATACTGGGCCATACTGGGCTGTACTGGGAC
>NW_011889345.1:70597-77995 GCF_000151845.1 Pteropus vampyrus
CAGAGGTCGTAGCGTCATCATGGCAGCAGCCTCAGTGACCACACGCAGCCCATATCCCAAGGAGAAGTCTTTCTGCATCTTTCCTACTCTCCGACCTTCCAGAACTTTCCGGTCCTGCCGCTCCGGAGGCGGCAGGGTGTCAGTATGCTTTTGTGGGTGTGAACGCCTAGGGCAGAGTGGCCTGGGCATTGGGGAGAAGCGGGGGGCAGCAGCCCTGGGGTGGAATCAGCCTGGGTCAGCGTCCGGCCGCCCTGGCCAGCACGTGGCCCGGACACGCACGCCCCCTGTCCCAGACCCGCGTGGAGCACTTATAAACTGGGACACACTGGGCCGCACTGGGCCATATTGGGCTGCACCGGGCCATACTGGGATGCACTGGACCATACTGGGACACACTGGGACTCACTGGGACTCACCGGGATGCACTGGGACATACTGGGCCATACTGGGCTGTACTGGGACACACTGGGACGCATTGGGACTTATTGGGATGCACTGGGCCATACTGGGATGCACTGGGCCGTACTGAGATGCACTGGACCATACTGGGACACACTAGGACTCACTGGGACTCACTGGGATGCACTAGGACATACTGGGATACACTGGGACTCACTAGGCCATACTGGGCTGTACTGGGATGCACTGGGTTGTACTGGGATCCACTGGGCCATACTGGGACGCACTGGGACGTACTAGGACGCACTGGGACACACTGGGCCATACTGGGATGCACTGGGTTGTACTGGGATGTACTGGGCCATACTGGGCTGCACTGGGCCATACTGGGATGCACTGGGCCATATTGGGATGCACTGGGCCATACTGGGATGCACTGGGCCATACTGGGACACACTGGGACTCACTGGGATGCACTGGGACATACTGGGATGCACTGGGACTCACTGGGCCATACTGGGCTGTACTGGGATGTACTGAGACGCAACTGGGACTCACTGGGATGCACTGGGATGCACTGGGTTGTACTGGGATGCATTGGGCCATACTGGGATGCACTGGGCCATACTGGGATGCACTGGGACACACTGGGCCATACTGGGATGCACTGGGATGCACTGGGATGGACTGGGATGCACTGGGATGTACTGGGCCATACTGGGATGCACTGGGACGCACTGGGATGCACTGGGACGCACTGGGATGCACTGGGACTCACTGGACCATACTGGGACGCACTGGGATTCACTGGGACGCATCGGGATGCACCGAGACGCACTGAGCGTCAGGGAGGTGAGTGTGCACCGTAAACCAAAGCCTGTGAGCTGCACCGGACTTGGCTCGGAAGTGGCTTCACGTTTGAAATCCTAGCTTCCCTGTCATGGCCTCGGGACCTCGCCCTAGGCCGCCAACGGGGATGTCACACCTGCTTCCTTTGCGGGGAAGGGCGGCAGCAGTGCCGGCTTCAGAACCGGCCTGATGGGGCCCTCCAGGCGCTCCGCCCGGCGACGTCCAGGGTGGACGACAGAGCTCCCCTCCCACCGCCGTCTCGGAAGAGGGTCTCAGCGCACTCGTGGGCCGCGTGGGGTCTGGGCCGATTCTGAACCGTCGCAGGGCAAGGAGCTCGGGTGGCCCTGTGACTGGCACCTCCCAGGGCTGCGGTGGGACCCACTTCCCCAGTGCTCCTGGCGGGGGTCTCGGGATGGGGGCGGGGAAGACACACTCATGCACACACACACACACACGCGTGAACGCACACACATGTGTGAACACACACACACCCCAAACATTGATTTTCAGGCGCAGGGTAATCTTCATGTAGCTGCTTCATAATCGGAACTGTCACTGCCTCAGACGGGGAGAATCATTTTCGTGATTTTGAAGACAGGCGACAGGCCTCCTTCTTCAGCTCCCAGTCCCCAGAGTGCTGATCTTCGACGGAGGAGATGTCACGGCCATCCCCAGAGGGGCCTTTGACAATGCCTGGAGACATCTGTGCTTGTCAGAACTTGGGGGCGTTACAGGTATTTAGTGGGTAGAAGGCTAAGCATCCCACGATGGACGGGACGGCCCCCCAGCGAAGAATCATCCTTCCCCAGACGCCACGGCGCCACCGTCCAGAGACCTTGCTCCGAGGCAAAAAGTACAAGAAACGAGTCTAAGAATTAAGCTCTCGATGGTCAGCACTTAATAAAGTGCCTGTCCTTGGAACAGCCACTGCTCTTCCTCCCAACTAGAATTCTCGCTGGAGCTCCGACGCAGGAAAGGAAGCAATTTGGGAAGTCACGATATCCTGAAACCGACGCCCTAGAATTCCGTGCAGTGGGGACACGGGTCTCCCCGTCCGGGGAGGTTTGCTGCATTCACTTGGGTGGCACGTGGCAGCCATCGAGCCGCTGCCCACGTGCTAAGCATTCTTCGAACGTGTGTGATCTCGTCTGATGCTCATGACGGCTCCACGAGATGCTCACAGAATCGTCTCCCCCGGATGGAGGCGGCCCGGGTAGGGAAAGGAATTTGCCGCGGTCACACAGCTAGGAGGTTGCAGAGGTGGCATCTGCTCCCTGGCTCTCTGGTTTCAGAGCGCCAGCGTCTGACCACACGGCCCTCCCGCCTCCGTACACAGGAGCCATCGTACACCTGTGTGCTCGTGTGAGTGCTATAAACCGCCAAAGAGATCTTGCAAAATTGCCCTCCAAAAAGGTTACTCTGATGTATTTTCCAGTGACTAATACGTGGGAGTAATTTTCCCCACATCCTCACCAACACCAGGTATAGGGAATTTTAAAAATCTGGTAGTCGACCATCATTGTGTCCATGGTTCACCTCCTAAGAGTGACGTCACGCATCTTTTCACGTATTTATAGCCGTTCATTATATTTCTTTTTCTGTGAGATGCTTCCCTATTCTCCTATGGCTCGTTTATTCTTTTCCTTCAGCCTTATAATGGTTCTTCGTTTATTAGAACACTTATTATGTATCACCGATATTTTGCCCAAACTTCTCTTTTGTACTTTTTTTAATAGTGCTTTTCCGTTCAAAGGAGCTTAGTTTTTCTGTCCTCAGATTTAGCGATCTTTTCCCAGTTTCTTGAGCCTCCTGTTGTTTGTGGAAGGTTCTTCCCTACCGAAGACTATCAAAAATATTGACTGTTCTTTCTTTCTTCTCGATTCTCATCGTGGAACTCAAATCTTTGATCCACGTGAAATTGGCACGCTAAGTTCGCATGTGTTTATGTATCTTAACGTGGTAAGAATCACAACTAGAGCACGTCTACATTCTTAGCGCAATGCAGATTTCTGTCGAGGTGACTCCGTCTTTTGAAATTTCCCAGAAACCTGACTCGAATCGCCACGGTACACCGGAAGGGAGCCTGACACCATGTCCACGGTTTCCGTGGGCTCCGGAGGCCGGTCCTGACTCTCTGCCTCGGCCGAACTCCTCATCTCCCTTGTCACCCACCTGTCACCCAATTCTGCTCTCTGTTCCATCGCCAGACGAGGAACCCAACCCACCCTCTCTCTTTGGTTTCTCCCAAAGGTCTGCACAGAGCAGACCTTTGTGCAGGGTCAGGGTGACAGGCGAGGCTTTTGCCGACTGTAAACTGAGCATCAGACAAGCCACGTTCCTAGGCTGCGCTCCCAGAGTCTTGGGCTTCTCCCCACTTTGCTCAGCCTCGCAGGCTCTGCTTCTCTCCCATCTTTCCCCTTTTCCCCAAACTTCTGATCAGTTTGGACACCAAAGAGTGTCACTAGTTCCTTGCTGGGCATTCCAAGGCAACCTGCTCCCACGGCGGGGGGGCTTTGCCTTCCGATCAAAATATTTTCAAAACAGGGAGGCCATCCCTTCATTAAACACACCCCGATGTATATATTAACATAACAAATCGTTCTTTCTGCCGCAGGGCGTTTGAAAGTCTTTTCAGTAATGCAGATTGGGTTTGTCAAATGGCTTCAGAGAACTGATTAAGATGCTCGGTAAGGCTTTCATTCTTAATTATTAATAAACGCAGCTCCTGATTAAGGATTCTCTCGTTTTTTAAATTAAGCCTTGCTGAGTCATATTGTTTCCTGTAATACTTCGTCCTGAAGTATATGTCGAATTCGGTTTAGATTTCAAAATAGCGACCTGGGAGTGTGCACGTGTGTGTGTGACAGCCGTGACAGCCGTCCGCATCGGGCGTCAGGTGCCGCGATGCCTCCGGGTACCGCGTTTTGTGTTTTCGCGTCTTGTCCCATCTTCACAGAGCCCGTCAGTGTCCCCTGCTTCTGGTGAGGAGAGGGAGACGGCGACTCTTGAGATGAAACTCGAGATCACTCGCTGCCACCCACGGCCGCTGTGCGTGCTGAGCGCACTTACGGCGGGCGGGGCGCAGCTGCGCTGTTTGTAGGTCAGGTGTATGTATTTAATGCACTTTCGACTTTTGCCATATTCTTTCTTTCATTCTTTCTTTGTTTTTTTTTTGACTTTTGATATTTCCGAGTTAGGATGGGTTCCCCGGGACATAACACCTTCATGAGTCAACGAGCATCTGGACTACAAACATCTTCCCGTGCATCCTCCCATTACATCTCTGCGAAGTTGCAAGCTTCAAGCACCTTTTTGCCTGATTTTAGATAAACCCTTCCTGAAATCGTAACCCTTTTCCAATAGGATGATTCGGTGTTAGATGTTTGTATTCTAAAACTGCAGAATATCTTAAATATGTTTTCTGATAGATCTAGGGCAGCAAATCCCTTCTAGATATTTTTCTCCGGAATTACATTGAAAGAAATAAACAGCTGTCAGGAGCATGAAGCCGGAACCGCTCGACTGCCGACTCAGCGCTCTGGAAGTTTCAGGGTGTCCTGGAACACAGGTCACATGCCCTGA
The DNA here is from genome assembly GCF_000151845.1 of Pteropus vampyrus. NCBI lineage: Eukaryota > Metazoa > Chordata > Mammalia > Chiroptera > Pteropodidae > Pteropus > Pteropus vampyrus. The sequence goes on from NW_011889345.1 coordinate 75,428, forward strand.
CACTGAAGTCCTCGTTTTATTTTTTGACAGTCAACATGAATTAGCTGCGGGAGGTTGGAAAGAGAATGGGAGAAGAAATGGCAAATTAAACGCATGTACAAGTCACAAGCCTCATTCCAGTTGTGCTCGATAGAGTCACACATATAGGTAATATTCAAAACATGACTGATACCTAATTTATGATTAGGACAAGCCTGTTCTTGATAATTAGGCTCGTTATCCATTATAACCACTGGATTATATAGTTCGTTCGTTGCCGTTTGGCCTTGGACCTTGTAAATAATGAAAGGAATATTTTACAAATACAAAAGAAATGCGTTTTGTCCTTAGGCCATATTTCACTCCAAGCTCTGTCATCTTGGAGGACAGTCAAGGGGCTTATTCCCCGAGGGAAAGACAGCAGGTATGTGGCCCCTTCGGCAAGATGCTGGGCTTGACGTCCAGGTTTTGGGGATCTGGGTGATGCTTTTAGTTGCCTTTCAGGTGGCCTAGATGTGACCCGCGGCTTAAACTCCTTCTGGAAGAGAAGGGAGACAAGTGTCCTGGCGTCGGCCTCTGTTGGGCCTCGGGCTTCCTTCGGTCTGGAGGCGTCCTGCCTGCACTCCGACGGGTGACGAGAGAGGAGCGTGAGGGGGACCCCGCGGTCAGCCCGACGCAGGCAGATGCCACCTCCTGAGGTTCCGGCAGGAAGGGGCGCAGAACCCGTGGGCTCGTCAAGGGGCTGACGGGCCAGGTTGAAGGCGCAGTCGGCCTGTCTGTCCCCACTGGCGTTGGTCAGGGGTCTTGGTGGGGGTCTCCTGGCGTTTTGAGTGGACACTTCCGCTCTGTTCAGAACGCCCCCCACGCAATCAGACAGCACCCTGCGCGTCCAGGAGCCCAGTTTCCCAGTTCCTGTGGCAACCAGTAACACTCTGGACACACCCCAGCGCCCCCTCAGAGGCGGCACCTCCTCCGATGAGATGCACTAGCTGTACCCGAAGGACGACGAATGCGTGATTTCAGAGATTTAGTTAGAGCTCATGTTTGTCGTCAATTCTTCAGATCGAAAGCTACGTTTAAAAACTTCCATGGAATCAGCAGGATACCAGATCCGGCTGGAATCATGCCGGTCTCCCCCTCGTCAGCCCTTGGCGTTTAGAGCCTTTGTCCATGAAGCGCGGTCCTCAGCCCAGCAGCCTCCCCGTCACCTGAAAACTGGTTAGAAATGCAAAATCGACTGAATCAAAAACTGCATTTTGACAAGATCCCTAGGTAATCCACATGCGCATTACGGTTTGAGATGCGGAGCTTCGGAGAATCCTCTGGACGATCTCGTGACAGTTTTCGTAGTTGACTTATTTCCCCATCGGTGGCACGGATGATTTTGATTCCGACCCCCAACCTCCGATTTGCACTTTCCCTTGTGACAGGAATAGAAATATCTAGCGAAGAACCCTCATGGTCCTCGCAACCGGTTCCAACAACACCGACTTGTGATCCTGAGAAATAATCTCGCAATGATGAGAAAGCCAGAGTATCAGGGGCTCCTCATCATTCCCGACGCAGTCGGGGACAGTCCAGTGTCTGATCGGGCCCGTCACAGTCAAGGGCAGTCCAGTGTCTGACCAGGCCTGACACAGGGACAATCAAGCATGGTCTGCGACCGGGCCCGTCACAGTCAGGGACAGTCCAGTGTGGTCTGTGACCGGGCCCGTCACAGTCGGGGACAGTCCGGTGTCTGACCGGGCCTGTCACAGTCAGGGGCAGTCCAGTGTCTGACTGGGCCCGTCACAGTCGGGGACAGTCCAGCGTGGTCTGTGACCGGGCCCGTCACAGTTGGGGACAGTCCAGTGTCTGACCGGGCCCGTCCCAGTTGGGGACAGTCCAGTGTCTGATCGGGCCCGTCACAGTCGGGGACAGTCCAGTGTCTGACCGGGCCCATCACAGTCAGGGGCAGTCCAGTGTCTGATCGGGCCCGTCACAGTCAGGGGCAGTCCAGTGTCTGATCGGGCCCGTCACAGTCGGGGACAGTCCAGTGTCTGACTGGGCCTGACACAGGGACAGTCCAGCGTGGTCTATGACCGGGCCTGTCACAGTCAGGGACAGTCCAGTGTGGTCTGTGACCGGGCCCGTCACAGTCGGGGACAGTCCAGTGTCTGACCGGGCCCGTCACAGTCGGGGACAGTCCAGTGTCTGACCGGGCCCGTCACAGTCGGGGACAGTCCAGTATCTGACCGGGCCCGTCACAGTCAGGGGCAGTCCAGCGTGGTCTGTGACCCAGCCTGCTACAGTCAGGGACAATCCAGTGTCTGACTGGGCCAGACACAGGGACAATCCAGCATGGTCTGTGACTAGGCCTGTCACAGTCGGGGACAGTCTAGTGTGGTCTATGACCGGGCCTGTCACAGTCGGGGACAGCCCAGTTTAGTCTATGACCGGGCCTGGTGTAGGCTCGCATTTTGGACAAAAGCTCGGAAGCCTGGCACTGACCACCTTTCCCACTCATTTCTGTTATTTTATTTTTAAACTCTTTAGGACTTTTTCCTACTCTAAAGAAAACCCTCCTCTACTATTCACCCACCCCGATCT
>NW_011889345.1:78045-84085 GCF_000151845.1 Pteropus vampyrus
AGTCGGGGACAGCCCAGTTTAGTCTATGACCGGGCCTGGTGTAGGCTCGCATTTTGGACAAAAGCTCGGAAGCCTGGCACTGACCACCTTTCCCACTCATTTCTGTTATTTTATTTTTAAACTCTTTAGGACTTTTTCCTACTCTAAAGAAAACCCTCCTCTACTATTCACCCACCCCGATCTTATGTCCTTCGCAGTGACACAAATCCCAACGGCCCCAAGACCACAAACGTCCACAGGGAACCGATGAATGAGCGATTGTGCCTCTGTGCGGCCAGCGGGGCTCGAGCATAAAAGGCCACTGTGCCAGCTGCGTTCACGGTCAGCTGACTCAGCCGGACACTGGGAGCACAGTGGCTCGTGAACCTGCTCGCTCCCGTCTGCAGCTGGCTCGGCAGTGAACTCGGCCCAGAGAAATGCCCAAGGGCGCCGCGTGCGTGCCACGTCTGCGTTCCTGCAGATTCAAGCTGGCTTTATTTATCCCTTTTCCTTCAAACCCCCCATGGGAGGTGCCTAGCAAAGTCGATTTTCAGGCAGATTAAAATGAATTATGGCTTTTTTTTTTAAGTTTTTTTTTTTTTTTATTGTGGAAAAGACATATAACAAGATTTACCATTGTAACTATTTCGAAGCATGCGATTCAGGGGCGTTTAGTCCGTTTCCATTGTGGTACAGCCATCGCCACTGTCTAGTTTCAGAATCAGTTTTGAAAAAGATTTCTGCAGTTCCAATGATTTTTTATCCTCTATGATATATTTAGAAAAATAGATTCTTCTCGCTTATCTGTCTTCCAGCAGGATACGCTTGATTTATCTAATTTCTCCTGCCATTTCTGCACTAAAGATGAAAGATAAATGTAGAGAAAGGTCTGAGACTACCTTCAAACTAAATGTACGCAAAAGACTATTTTTGACTTACTAATGGTCCATATTATCTCTTATTACACTCACGTGCTTTTTGCCTATATACAGCCTTTTTACAAAGCTTGAAAAACCCTCGGCGAGTTCAATACGAACAGAAAAGTCACTAATTATATATGTACCATGCTTCATAAATTCAAAGCAACCATCCCACTTCTTTTAATGTGTTAAAAAACATTCCACAACAATGGATATTTTTAAAATTCTTAACCGCGCGGTATACGTCATAAATACGCCTTTCATATGTCCCCAAATGTATTTCTCTATATAAAACAAACACGCTCCACACTCACGTGCACATCTTAAAACTTTCTGACTGTCTCGGGAGGCTAGTCATTTGGAGGCAAGACACCCAAATATTGGCACCAAAAAATGGTCGTCGGAAAAATGTGGGGTCGTTGTCTTAATGATGGAAGCCGTGATTAAGGCTGTTCTTGACCCCTCTCTGGGGGCTGGCGAGGCTGTGATTAAGTGCCCACTCTCTTTATGGGTCGCAGCTTTTCATTATTCTTGTCTTTTCATACCTACCTCCCCGATGACTAAAAGCTTCCCCGATTTGGGGTCTAAGCACCTTCTTACATAAGCACCATCTACGAGGAGAAGTTATTTTCCATTTCGACATGCAAAACATCAAACAGTATACTGTATCTGGGCAGTTTTGGTTTTGAGAGTTATAACAGTCAATTTTGCCCTTAGCTTTTCTCAGAATCTGTGGGTTACTTCTCCCCACTTGCATCGTCTACTGAATCCCAACTACAGAAGATGCTACATTTAGACAATTGTTTCGGTAAACAGTGAATAAGTCATCAAAAAGTCAGGACAAGACCAGCCTCAAGGGCTGGGTTTCTACAAATTTAAACTGAATGGTGAAGCCAGGCGGATGATGACTACGCTTACAGGAAACAACTTACTAATTGGCATCGTCAGATAGTTTTAAAGTTTCAATAACCTATTACGTCCCTTCCTGTCTTTATAAACACACTGGATACACGCAAATACACGTTCTGGAAGCCACGCGAGTGGGGACGTTGGGATATGTGAAATGTCAAGTCCAGAAGGCCATTTTAAAACATCTCCATCTGCGTGGGATCGGCCACATTCAGTGGGGACGGTTTTCCTGTGAGTGGCCCAGGACGCAGACACAGGTCCGGCCTTGCGAGGGGTCGCAGAAAGGCGGCTCCAGCGTCACAAATGGAAAGCGTTTCTAGAATTTAGTGTCGCTCGACCACGGAGCCAGTCACCTTCTGCGGTGGTCCGTCTCTGAAGGTGCTCGAGCAAAGACAGACAGGAATGTCGGAAGCGTCCTGTGCGGGGGTCGGGCTGATTGCAGACGGTGACTGAGCGATGGCCTCAGAGCGTGGGGACGCGTGATCTTTCTGCTGCGCTCCGTGGGGCAGGTCGTTTTCAAAGATGGTCAAACCAATCTGTCCCATCCTCTGCGTCCTTTTCCAAAGCGACTCTGCCAACGAAGAGCTTACGGGCAGAATGTTGAAAGTACAGGCAACTTCCTGAATTGGAAAAAAATAATTTCAAATCGTGTATCTGATAAGGGGTTGATATGCAAAATATAAAAAGAATTCATAGAACCTAAAGCGAAAAACCGACCAACCAAACAATCGGATTTAAAAAATGAGTAATGGGCAGAGGGTAAAGTGGACTCAGGCCCTTCCGGCCCTCCCGCCCGCCTGTGTTGGCAGAGGAAGGCCACCAGTCAGCCTTTCCTCAGGAGGCAGGGCTGGGTGCGGGTCATCCGGGCTCCTGCTTTGCCTTCTCCGGTTACTTTTTGATAATGACTCTGAGGGCCGAAGTGGAAACCATCACGGAGGGTACTGAGAACCTGAACTTTTGTCCCGCGTGAAATTTAGTGCCATTTCGGCCTTTTTAGATGAAGATTATAGAGACAATAATAAAATGTAAAAGCGAGATAAATAGCTGCTATTAAGGACAAAAATAAGATGCGACAGAAAAAGCCAAGGTTCTCCCAGCTCGCCACCCACGAGCTTTTACATCATGGCTTCGCTCTGGCCCCCGACTTCGGTAGCTAAAGAAAGAATCAACACCCAATTGGAATGGGAGCTCTTTAAACCACTGGCTGCTGTGCTCGTTTTAATTATACAGTTTTAATGATAATATTTACAGCTAGTTAGAGCTGTATAATTTAGACATGTTTGGAGGTGTATCTATAAAAAACATCGTGTCGCTAGACGAAGCCTTTGAAGAATTGCCCAAACGGTTCCTGGTATTTCAAAAACTGAGTAACACACTTATAAAAAGGAAAATTAATAGATTGAACTACGTGAAAATAGAAAACATCTGTGCGTCTCGGCATAAACGAGGGAGGAGATACAGTTGCAACACACGTAACCCTGGGGCTCAGTTCGGGATGCGCTGTGCGCGCATCAGTAAGAAAGAGACAACTCAATAGAAAGCTTGTAACAGACAAGTCGGTAATTCACGAAAGAGGGAAAAAAACGCTCAATTTCACTAGTCATCAGGGACAGGCAAGTGAAAGCCACCATGAGACTTCGTTTCTTAACCATCGTACTGGCAACAAGTGCAGGGTCCCACCCTCAGGTCCCGGCTGACTGTAGACCAGCATGTGGCCGGTCACTCGTGGGAGTGTGCGGAGGACGAGTCGGTCCTTTATTTATTTATTTATTTTAAGGCGAGGCGACCCTTGTTTGACCTCACGGGTTGCAAGGACCTTGTCAGCTTACAATCCCTTATTTTTTATTTTTTTACGCCTACAGCACCCGGTCTTTGTAGGTGGTCTCCCATCCAAGTACTCACCAGGCTCGACCCTGCTTAGCTTCCGAGATGATTCAGAACTTTCTATCGAAGGTGGAGACGCGCACGTCTCATGGCCCAGCAATCATACTTCTAGATCTAGACTCGAGGGTCTGTTCAACCTTTGTAAAATGTTTCCTGTGAGAAAAAAAATCAGTATCCTCGTTAGCATATTTTTCGACATTTGGAAAAGTTGAAAAATCGCTTGCAATCTGGGGCTCCATCTAGCCCCATCGGGGTTTATCGATCCCCAGATTCATGCCTGCAACAAACGAGTACCCCCGTTTCAAGTCTCCTGGTCCACACCCCAGCTTCCCCTGCCTAGGAATGGAAATCTCTGTTTCCGGAGGAGGCGGCCAGCGCCTTGGGCCTCCTGGAGCCCTGCGGTCACAAGACGGTCAGTGTCGCAGAGGCTTCGGTCTGCACGCCAGTCTCTCGACCCTCAACGAGTGGGGATCTTGACCTTGAGTTTCCCTCTCGGTCTGCCCACCAGCCAACTGGCCGAGAGCCTGGCCTGTCCGGCACATGCAACGTATGGCATCGGTACCTTTGTTTATTTTCATCTGCCGATCACCATCTTTATATAATTTTATATGATTTCTATGATTTATATAATTTACGTGCACGAATCGGCGGCCTCGAGTGCATTCTCACTGCTGTGTCGCCGAAGTCCAGACTGTTTCATCTCACAAACTGAAACTCTGGACCGTTAAGCGACGCCCCGTCCCCCCGCCGGCCCGACGACCCCCACCCCACTTTCTGTCTCTATGCTTCTGACTCCTCTGAGGACCACATGGAAACGGAATCACTACAGAAATCGAATCGTGACCCGAAAATCAGCTTCCGTGGACGGGCTTTTGTCTCTCATACCACGGCTCCTTTCCCGTAGGGTCCGTTTTCTCCCTTTGGGATGGCGGGGGGCCCTGTGGCAGCGCCCCACGGAGCTGGGGACGCTGGGGTCACGCCCGCGCTCTCGCTCTCCCCGTGGGAGAAACCGCAGGCCCCGGAGGGCTCTCCTGGCACTCACCTGTGTCGCCGTGGCTGAGAAATGTCTCGGGCACCTGTGCTGGAACTTTCCACGGGCCTCGCCGACGTCCACGCACAACCCCTTCGTCCATGGCCCACGGTGTCAATCGGTGTCCGCCAGGGGCTCCTGGAACACGGCCGAGAGGGGCCGGAGCCGGCTCACGGGCCACCGAAGGGTCCACGGCAGGGACCGAGGTGTCTCTGCTACTGCCCGATGCGCGGGCGGGCGACACTCTAGCCGGGGCCCTCGGCACGTGGAGCTGGACCCCCAGCTCCCACGAAGGCGCTGCCGCCTGCGGATGGCGGCTGGGTGGCTGTCGTTGACGGGGACACGGGGGAGGGACGTCTTCCTGGGCCATGTCGCCGACGCTCGTCCCCAAAGCTGAACTTTTAAAACGTGCGATGCGTTCCCGTATTTCCGATCCTCGTTCATGTCATTTTTAAAACGGCGGTCGGCACTGTCACGTGACTCGCTTCGGGGCTCGTTATATTTTCGGTCCGTTCCGCAGCCCTAATTAAGTCTCTAATTATAAAAATTAAACGTCACCGAAGAGCGCGTACGGCACGGCTATTCATTCCTGCAGATATACGTAGCGCAATGATGCTCATGGGACCGGCGGTGGCATCCCTGACGCCCAGGTGTCCACCGGCCGAATCCGAGGGCGGTGGGTTCCCGGCGACCACCCCCCGGGTGTGTCCCGATGTGGCCCTCCCTCCCCGCCTGTCCCCCACTGGGTAGCACCTTTTGTGGGCGGGGTGGGTCACCCCACCTCGACATCCCAGCATGTCCGAAATGACTTGATTTTCGCGACACCTGTTCTCACGACTCCTTTCTCAGCTCTCCCCTGGTCTGAGTCTCAACAGGTGTCTTCTCGACCCTGGACGCGGCCATGGCCGTTCACCCCCCACTCAAGGTTCGACCTGGTGATCACGTTTTAATGGGCAGGAAGCGTTTCTCGCTCTTTGGTCGATCCTTTCTCATAGCAACCGATCTTATTTTTGCGGATGCAGCGTCCCGTCTAAGTTTTCAGAGGATTCTAAATAGAACGTTTAAATTCTTATCGCTTCTCTGAATCGTTTTTCTCCGGTCGGTCAGTGGGTTTATTCGCCTTGGTCTTTTTTTTATATGATTTTTTTTTTTTTTGGCGGTAAAATAGTTGCAACAAAAAAATGTACCGTTTTACTCCATTTCATTAACCGATGTCACCATAATAAAAAAAATTAAATAAAATATAGATTAATTAATTAGTTAATTAAAGTTTTTCTTAAAAAGTACCATTTTAAGCACGTTCGGCGTGCGTTTCGGT
>NW_011889345.1:85400-88035 GCF_000151845.1 Pteropus vampyrus
TTAATTAATTAATTAATTAAAGTTTTTTTTAAAAAGTACCATTTTAAGCACGTTCGGCGTGCGTTTCGGGGGCGTTAGGCGCATTCCCATCGTGGTGCCACCATCGCCACTGACCGTCGCCGGGGCTTGTTCATCTGCCCAAACTGAGACTCTGTCCCCATCAGGCGCTACCGCCCCCCCCCAGCCCCTAACCCGCCACCCCGCTTTCGGCCACCCGCCATGAATCCGACCGCTCCGTGCAGCCCGCGTGAGTGGGCTCAGGCAACACTTGTCCCCCTGTGTGTCGCCACTCTGGTCTTTCTCGTGCTGCTGGTTTGCATCCAGTGTCTAGTGATCCGTGGGTGGTTCGTCATCATGACTGAATGACCCGGGTGCCCGGGAAGGAGCTGCAGGTGCCACGGGCCTCCATGTCACTAGGAGGCCTGGGCGTGTGCTCTGTGCCGGTGCGGAGGGGGTGTCACCCAGCAGGCTGAGGATGGTGGCCGTGGTGAGGGCGGGCGGCTTGGAAACTCCACACTCGGCAAAATCAGGAGGTGGACCCGAGGGCCCTCGCTTCTTTTTGTCCCCGTTGCTGTTCGATGGAAACGTTTTGGGACTTACCTGACGCCCCGCCTGGCTCCTTGCCCCGATGGCAGACCTCGCACCCCGATCCCTCCCCAGGCGGGTCCTGTGTCTACAGGAAGCCGCGAGCTGGTGTTATTTTTCGGCCAGCTTCGTGTGCTCCTTATACATCGGGAGGCAAGGGGGGCGCGGAGCCCAGAGATCCTGCTGCTAGAGATGTAGCTCTTTCTTCGAATACCCTAAAGTCTGACCCTTTGTCACACCTGCAGCTCCTTCCACTCTGGCTATTGGTTGACTGAGTTTGGCTATTGCCCGAGCTGGGTTTCTATGCTCAGAAAGAGAATCCTTATCATTACCTGTTTTAATCCATACCGTACTGTTAATAATAATATAGTTTAAACAACTTGTTTCCTTAAACACGAGCTTGACTTACGGCTCTTATTTTACTTATAAATATTGTAATCTTAATCAAAATAAGAACAATCATCGTCACTCGTGCTTTTCGGTTAACACATATGTTGAACATTTACATATCAACTAATCACATTCTCTTAGCTATTTCAAAATGCAAGTTCCATGCAATCGACTCTCTCAAACGTTTCAAATACACCACGGGAGGATCGCACATGTAAGAAACAAAATCTTCCTAAGCGTATCACCCGCTCTCGTCCATCTACTAAATCAGCCTTTTAAATTTGGCAGAGAAAATCCTTTCAAACGTTTCAAAAATCCTTAAAAAAAAAATTAACGGAGTACGTACAGGACATCATAAGGGTTCTATTTAAACACAACGTGCAGAAGAGCACACTGTTTCAGACATTCTAAATCATTCATCCAGCTAAAGAGACCAAAACAAATACGTCAGACCAACCGATGGGCCAAGGTCAAAAGCTCCGAGTGACACCACAGGGGAGGCCCGTGGGTCACAGAACCCCAGCGGCGCTGGACCACACGTCTCAGGGGTAGGTTTTGTCTGCTCTGGCACTGGCGGTGTCTAAACTCGTGACTTTCAGCTGAGATTTGACCCATTGTATCAAATAAGTCAATTTTTGACAGTCCAAAAAACTGATCTGCCCTTATATTAATGAGTGTTTTCCGGGTCTTGGTTTTGAATTTCATTTTTTATCGTTCTTGTGTAAATTCTTGCACTAAAGCTGGGACTGTTCTCATGGAATGTGGAGCCGGTCACCTGGTAAGACCTCTTCTCTCTCGAGCAGAACGTATGACTGGGACACCTTATGCCATGTAAGCGCCTTGCTCTGTGCCTTTCTTTATTCATCGAGACTGTCTAATTTATACACGTCAAAACCGCGTAGTCACTGTAGCTGCCTGAGGCTTCCACAGATGCCTAATTTAATCTCGCGTGGCTTAAAGAGAATTACAAAATGTCCAAACTTAGTTTCTGCCGTGAGTTTTCGGGTTGCCTTTCCGGGATTATTAGTCTGTGGAAACTGGTTTCAGATTATTCATCTGTTTCCTGCTCACCTCTGAAATGTCTGCATTTTAAAAAGTGATCCTTTAAATCCCTAGCAACTAACACAATGCCTGGCAAATAGGATGTATTCAGTGATTATTGATCGAATGGAATGGATGATTAAATTACCTGTAGTCACTTGTATTGCTGGATCGATTTCGATAATTTACTTATAGGCTTTGAAGAGTCATCCAAATTACTTTGAGGAGGAATCTAACACGTGAGACGTGAATGGTGGGCTAAGAATGAGCGTATAATATGCGTTTCTTTAACTGCCCTCTGGTTGTCTTTCTGAAACTTAGTATGTCATTCTGACGATTAGACCCACACTCTGAGCTTCTAATTGCTGACGATTAATATTACGAAAATTTGTCAAAATCCCGCAATGGCTATTTGATTGTGCAGGGAGCGAATGTTGTGTTAATGGCCAACGGGTTGGTGTCACTACCTTGCTCTCGCCCTGCCCCTTCCCACCTCTCGATTAGTCAGATGATGCCAGCTGTGGCTCTGGGTCAAAAGCAGAAAACGCCAGATGGTGTGATAGCTCCTTAAGGGACACAGGAAAAACAAACGAGGTTCATTTGATGAGGGGAAAGTATC
>NW_011889345.1:90530-93077 GCF_000151845.1 Pteropus vampyrus
CAGCTGAGATTTGACCCATTGTATCAAATAAGTCAATTTTTGACAGTCCAAAAAACTGATCTGCCCTTATATTAATGAGTGTTTTCCGGGTCTTGGTTTTGAATTTCATTTTTTATCGTTCTTGTGTAAATTCTTGCACTAAAGCTGGGACTGTTCTCATGGAATGTGGAGCCGGTCACCTGGTAAGACCTCTTCTCTCTCGAGCAGAACGTATGACTGGGACACCTTATGCCATGTAAGCGCCTTGCTCTGTGCCTTTCTTTATTCATCGAGACTGTCTAATTTATACACGTCAAAACCGCGTAGTCACTGTAGCTGCCTGAGGCTTCCACAGATGCCTAATTTAATCTCGCGTGGCTTAAAGAGAATTACAAAATGTCCAAACTTAGTTTCTGCCGTGAGTTTTCGGGTTGCCTTTCCGGGATTATTAGTCTGTGGAAACTGGTTTCAGATTATTCATCTGTTTCCTGCTCACCTCTGAAATGTCTGCATTTTAAAAAGTGATCCTTTAAATCCCTAGCAACTAACACAATGCCTGGCAAATAGGATGTATTCAGTGATTATTGATCGAATGGAATGGATGATTAAATTACCTGTAGTCACTTGTATTGCTGGATCGATTTCGATAATTTACTTATAGGCTTTGAAGAGTCATCCAAATTACTTTGAGGAGGAATCTAACACGTGAGACGTGAATGGTGGGCTAAGAATGAGCGTATAATATGCGTTTCTTTAACTGCCCTCTGGTTGTCTTTCTGAAACTTAGTATGTCATTCTGACGATTAGACCCACACTCTGAGCTTCTAATTGCTGACGATTAATATTACGAAAATTTGTCAAAATCCCGCAATGGCTATTTGATTGTGCAGGGAGCGAATGTTGTGTTAATGGCCAACGGGTTGGTGTCACTACCTTGCTCTCGCCCTGCCCCTTCCCACCTCTCGATTAGTCAGATGATGCCAGCTGTGGCTCTGGGTCAAAAGCAGAAAACGCCAGATGGTGTGATAGCTCCTTAAGGGACACAGGAAAAACAAACGAGGTTCATTTGATGAGGGGAAAGTATCGAGTAGACTGTATCACATTAAAACCCCAGACGTGAGAGCCGGAGTCTGGATCAGTTTCCATCTTGTATCTATAGACTTCGAAGAAAACTTGAAGAAATAATCATACGTCAGTAAGTATGATCATTTTTTTTTACAAACGTTAATTGCTTCTTTCTGGCAGAGAATGCCGGCTGCTCATCCAGCATCTTCTCTCCCTTTTCCTTAGTAACATAACGCAACTTTTATCCAGAGAGACCGTGTGCCAAGCTACAAAAAACAAAATCAAAACCAAAAAACCAAAAAACCAAAAAACCAAAAACCCTTTACTTCCTGGCCTCCCTTGCAGTTAAGGGGGCAGTCAATGAAATTTGAGAAGTCTCTGGTTGGTGTTTCCTGAAGCTCTCTTTAAAGCGGGGCTGACTGGGATGGGAGAGGAGCCTTTCGCCCCTTCGTCTTTCTTTTTCTGTTTTCCCGAGATGCTGGCTGGCGCTCTGGCAGCCATCTTGTGACCCTGAGGCTGGAAACAGGATGCTAAAGAACGCAGAGCGGAACCGAAAATGTGCCTGGCTCTCTTGGGACTTTGTGGAACCACCTTACCACAGCTAGACTGGCAGACTGATGACTTTTTTTACATGAGAGGGCGGAAAAAAGTTTTCAGTCCTCTAAACCCATTATGACAGGTTCTTGATGCTAGTGCCAACATCATTTCTAATTGACACATCCTAAAATTCTGGATTTTTTTTTTATTACATAATACATTGAAGATCGGTTCACTCATAAGGCAAACGCTTACCGTGTTCGAACTCATTGTAGGGAACTCAAAAATGGATCAGACCAGGCCCTCGTCTTCCAAGAAGTCACCGTCTACGGATGGAGCTGAGACACGTCCACCTACAGTAGTGACACAAGGCAGACAGCGAAAAGGTTCAGAGGGCGGCTGGCAATAAGACATCATCCGGACAGCTTCCTAGGGAAGCGGAGTGTGCGGGTCTTAAACTAAGCAAACTTGGGGGAAATGACGTCACGGTCCGTAGAAGAGAAGGAGGAAATAGTACGTTTCTTTGACAGAGAGAGAAACACGGTTGATAGAGCCTTCTTTCTGTTTTCTACATAATTTGAACGTGAGCAGCACCAGAGACCAGAACTGAAGGTGCCGTTAGGAGTGTGGCCAAAGAGCATCCCGTGTGAGAAACGCCCATCTCATGTCAGAGGAAGGAAGTGTTAAGGCCACACGACCGCTGTGACTTCCACTGAGTGGCGGTCAAACGATCTCATGTTGAATCTGACAGCAGCCGAATGAATGGCCCTGCCCCTCATCAATCCGCCAATCAGGAAGCGCGAGTAAGTGTAGATCCAGCGCTTCCCAGAACCTCTGGGCTTTTCTCCATTAAATTCCTGGCTTTGTCATACAGAGACAGGTTTTCGCAGGGAGTGTTAGAACAGCAGAGATGAACAGAAGGTCAGAAAGCCTCCAAAGAGTGGGAAAATCAAGCAAGCAAACAGC
>NW_011889345.1:94697-96211 GCF_000151845.1 Pteropus vampyrus
TGGCCCCCTTGCCGCCTGAGGTTGCTGAGGTCTACAGCGAGAAGGAGTAAGAAATCTTATCCTAGGTATGTACGCCTAGAAAAACCCCCAATATACGTAGGATTCGGTGTCACCAGCGGTTTCAGGCATCCGCTGAGGGTTCGGGAACGGACCCCCTGCCGTTAAGGGGCAACTAGCCCGTGCGACATACAGACGGCCTTGGCGTTACAGGTTCACATACGCCTGACGTTACAGCTGCCGTAGTGTAGGTGAGTCACACCTGTTGCTGAACGATACGGTTCAAGTTCCAGTTAGCGTGGCATAGTCGCCGCAGGTAAATGCACGCGGCATGAACCTGCCGCGGGCGCTTCGGTCCACCAATCACTGCGCGAATAACATGGACGTCGCTATGACTGACCAATCGCAGCAGCTCTTTCAAAGCATCAGCGATTCAAAGCGTCTGTTATTCAGTTTAGGCACGACCGGGGGCGAAGCGTGCAGATGTCACCTCCTTCTCTTGCAGGGGTTTGTAAACCCTCAGAGCCCTGTATGACAATCGGTGCCTGAAAGAGGGATTGGCCGGCGACGATGAAAGTGTAGCCCAGAAACAAACAAAAAGGATAAAGATGGAACAAGTAAAATTTGAATGAAATGTGATTGGAGTTATAAAACAAAGAAAGAAAAAGGCAATTGTGGACATGTTGATATTGCCACCTTGCAGAGACTCTACATATGCCACCAGGGGAACTTAGCGAATGTGAACTTGGATGGGAAAACTGGTCGGGACAGAAAGGGTGACGGTGTCCCAGAGGACAACACATTCAAGGAGCTGTGGTGTACGTCACGACGGCGAAAGAGCCGGGGTTGAATTGAGAGTGACCCAAACGTGACGCTTTGCCAAGGCACAGAAAAAATGCCTCCTTGGCACATAAAATTCTGCTAGAAGACAGTGTTCCAGTTACTCTCGATAAGTTTTGCTTACAAAGAAACAAAACGCTGGAATTCTCGATGTCTGTGCTTGAAATTACAGCGCATGCAGTGATTAGTTGTCCTAATTTTTGTCATTTCCCTATCTACTTATAACCATCAGTGAAGAGTTTAGAATGTTTTGAGCAATTTTTTAAGGGACATGGAACAATCTTAGTTTTCTCCATTCATTCTCGAGGTAGTTTTGCAGGGTTCGTGGTCTTTTCCACGGTCCCAAAGTACTGTGTGAGTGGCAGCGGCATATTGTGTATGTTCCTGTGCGTAGACATGTGTGTGTGAGTACGTGTAGACATGCGCAGGTGTGTATAGGTATATGTACGTGTGTTCGCACGTGCACATGTGTGTACACATATACGTGTATATAGGCGTATATAGACTTGTACATATGCGTGTCCATGGGTAAGGTGTGCGTGTGTGTATACGGGAGTGCATGTGTGCGCATGCGTGTGCACATATACTCGCATTTTACATACGCAAAAAGCCTCCAAACTCTCCAGGCTGGAACACACAGGTGACGGTCACAAACCGCTCGGCGGTCGTTGTGAACT
>NW_011889345.1:97811-99032 GCF_000151845.1 Pteropus vampyrus
GTGTGACCTTAAGCAAGTTCCTGGAGTATCTGTTTCTTCCTGTGTAAAACGAGAGGGATGTCATCTGCGTCCTGGGGTGGCAGGCGGACCAACCTCAGACAGCGAGGTGCCTGCCGCCATGCGCCACTGAGCAGTAGGCGCTTGGTAAATATTAGTGTCTTCTTCCCGCCCCCGCCCCCCCCCATTTGTTCGAAAAGTTTCTTCTGCAAAAGGTAGTTTCATTAGATGGACAGCAAGTGACAACACATCAAAGACGAGACTGGTAAAGGTTGGCAGGAATCGAATTAAGAAGGGTCCGTGAAAGATTTTAGCAAATATATGAAGAACACGTCACTATTATGAAGTGGTGACATTGGAAGATGACTTTTCAGACTGATGGTGTAAGGGAAAAAAAGTCAGGACCGACGGCTCTCCCTCTCCCCCCCCCGCACCCCGCTTTTCTCCTGAGCACTTATCCATCTCTAATGCATAGTTTACTTAATCTTCACATGTATCACCCGCCAGTAGAACGTGAGTGGCAGAGGACAACTTCTCTCCGTGCGATTGATCACTAAGTCCCTTGCAACTAGTATCTCCTAGGACATAGGTTCTCAAAAGCTGTGTTGAATAAATGAATTCTTAACGATACCTAACTGCGGAAGAAAGTTAAGGAAATCTCTTTCCTTGATGTTAAGTTTAAAAACAGACTCGGGACTCAGTTTTGAGGAGCTGTGAGGTTCGTATATGAGTGGCGGTTTAGCACAAAGTCAGTAAACTGGGTTTATCCTTTCTTCACCGGCGTGCTGTCTGAGAATCCGTTCCCCAACACAGTTTCCGAAGAGAGAACACAAAGTAACGATTGCAGTCGAGACCCACGTCTGAGGCAGGCGGCAGGACGGGGCCAAGGCTGAAAGCCATCTTCCTCGGAGACGGCCTGCGAGGGGCCTGGTTATGGACTTTTCCGCCATCTTCAACGAGCGTGTGAGATGTTCCACTCCACGTTAAGTGCATTTGCAAACGCGGGTCTAGTTTCTGCGGCGGTAAAGTGTAGAGCGTCCTCTACAAAGACTCTGGCTTGGGTGGCACTTTGAAACGGAGGCGTCTCGCCTCTTATTTTTTCAAGCTGGGGAATACCGTGCTGCCTGATCGATCTCCAGTATCCTCTGGGTCCTTTTTCTAGATAACATTTCATTTGGCCAGCGTCGTGGCAACGGCACGTGGAGCATTTGGGAGGAAGGCGCC
>NW_011889345.1:99919-104431 GCF_000151845.1 Pteropus vampyrus
CTGCAAACACCCCTTTTTATAATAGGGTCACATTCTCCGGATCCTGGGGTTAGGATGTGTGGGGAAGAAGGCGACCTTCCAGCCACCACGGGCACTGAGGCCATCGCCTACTGCTAAGCAGGCCTGAAGCCCACACGGGAGCAACTCCTGTCCATTTCATGTGAAATGTGGAAAATAGTTTCATAAGAATTTTATCGTTGTCAGGGGTCTTGCTTATCACACTGGGTGCTTTCAGGAACATTTATACCGACTTAGGAGGAAAACGGGATGTTGTTTTATTTCCTCCATGCTTCTCAATGTTTCTCCCGGGTATTTGATTCAGTAATTAGCGGAGGCCGTGCAGTATCAACTCGCTCGTTCAGACAGTCGTCCGGTAATCAGATTCTGCAAATCATAAGAGCTGCCATGCGTGGAGCTTGTCACCCGCCAGGCCCCGTGTCAGTGCCTTCCGAGCACCTTCCTGGGTGACCTGTGGCACCCCAGTGAGGGAGGCGCTGCATGTCACAAACGAGGTCACCGGCTTACCCGGAGTCACACATCAGGTTCATGCCAGTCTTTGGGGCTAAACACATTGGAGCAGAGACACGACAGGCTAGACAGGGAGAACTGAACACAGGCACAAAACGCCTGGCAAGTGTCGTATCGAATGTTCTTCTCCAAGAGCGGTCCCTGGCCACTTACGGGACAGAAATGGCTCTAGTTCTGAAGTCTTTTCTTGATTTCTTTAATGAGTAAATCGTAGACAGTTATACACATTATTATCGGTGCAACTAAAGGCCATTCAATGTTCCTGAATCAGGTGAGCTATTAAGATTTCTGCCCGGGCCAGGTTACCGTGGTGGTGGTCACTGAGACGACACGGGCTCGGGTTCAAGGGGAGGACTGGCGGGCTGGACAATACCTGTGCTGTGAAAACCAGGAGATGCTAAAACATAGTGACTTAGATGACGTGGAAGTTCATTCGTGCTTCTTGTAACTCTGTAGGTTGGAAGTTTATATGGTGGGGAGACCCTCTGCCTCAAAAATCATTCGTGGCCTCAGGTCCCTTCCATTTCATTGTACCACTGTCCCCTTAGGTGTCATATTCATCTGGATGGAAGGAGCTGGGTCACTGCCGTGAACACAATCCGTGTCTTACTCTGAGAGAGAAAGGAGAGAAGGGATGAGCTCGTTCCTTTGTTTTAAGGTCAGGACCCGGAAGTGTCGCGTGGCACCTTCGCTGACATCCCATTGACTGTGTCTAACTGTCACAGAAGCTGAGAAGTCTCATCCACGTGGGAAGTCACGTGCCAGCAAAACTCCTTTTTGGGGGGGAAAGAGAGTGGATTGCGGGGGACAGATCTCTTAATAGTGTGAATGAAAGTTAATTTAAAAAATGGATTTTACCTATAAACAGAAACGAGCATCTTACTCGCCTTTACTAAAGCATCCTGCAGAAGGACTCGGTGGCATTCTGAAGGTGGCTGCCTGGCTGTGGCGTCTCCCCAGGCTCTGTTCTCGCACCCCTTGGTGGAGTCCCCTCGCTTGGGCAAAGGATGCTTTGTTCTCATTCACCAGTGTTATCTGGAGCTGGCCGTGGCCATCAGTTGCTGACATTTTAAAACGAGCGTCTTGCGGAAGGACGATCAGGTTTTGGATAGTTTTGTTTGTTTGCAGCCGCCTCGTTTTCACCATCTGGATTATTTGGGTCCAGTTCTTTGTTATTCTTCAGTTCTTTTCCACTGGAAATTGGAAATGGGTGAGGGAGATGCACTTGGGAGGCATCTGTCCCTAGTGAAGCGCCAGATTTCGCCTTGAGCCAAAGCCCCCGCCCCGCCCCCCTTAAATTACAAACAAAATGAGGGTGTGGGCCACATTCTGTCACATGGCCAGTGCCCGATCCGAGAACAGGGAGGGGCAGTTGCCCCCTGGGGAGGATTAAACGGAATCAGGAAAACCAAATTTCAGTTGTCTAAGCTAAGTGTCGATTCCCCCGGGGGTTCAGGGGAGTGTGTCTAAGCCGCTTACACCTCCCTTCCTGACTCCGTTTCCTGGTCATGGGCCCTTCTCCTAAGTATTTGGGGACCGACGCCCGGGGTCTGGGTTCGCCCCGCAGCATCAGGTCGGGGGTCGGGGGTGAGACACTCCTTGTTCTCCACGTGGGTGGCCGGCCTTTCGTACCCAGTGCACCTCTCGTCACCCGAGTCGCAGGCACGTCTCTGTGTTCTTGCGAGTGTCCAGCAGAAAACGACTTGAACACACATCTGCCCGCCCCAGGACAAATATTAATTCTCAAAAACAGCCCTGAAACAACGGAAGTGACATCTTAAGTTCCCCTACACCGCAAGCCCCTTGCACTTACACGCGAATTAATACCCTAGATCGCCTTTTCTTCATTTCTCACCGAAGAAAGGGGTCATCGCTTAGTCACACGCTGGATGACAGCTGACCTCAGCTTCGCAGGGTCTGGGCAGAGCTCTGCAGTTACTGAAACTACCCCCCCCTTGGGAGCCTGGTTCGGTTCCTGGGCGAGGTCGGTCCTCCTGCGGGTCTGTGGGTGCAGTGGGGTGGGACCTGGGAGCCACCGGGATGTCCCTGGCCAGCTCTGCTGGTTCTCAGGTGTTTTTGCTGTGATTCTGGGGCGGGGAGAAGCGGGGACAGGGCAGTTCCATCCTTTCCATCCTTCTAGTTACATTTAAGGTTTTTTTGTTGATTTCCTTTGTCACTAGATTCAGAATATTGCATAGATCTCATTTCTTGGCTCGGTCATTTATAAAATTTGATGAATATACATTCTTATCGCAGACTTTAGGTGTTAGGCTTTTTGGTTGGAAAAAAAGAAAATAGTGATGCTTTTCTAAGCCAGTTGAGAGAAAAACTAATGACAATTTCTGTCCAAAAAAAGTTCCTATTACGTTTGTATTAATTTCCTCTAATACAATCATGCCACATAACCAGAGGTATCAAAATAAAGTGAGACAGAGGAAATAAAGATAATTCAAGGCCTGTGTATTGTTTTTCGGCTCTATTTTTCTTTCCCATGTGTCCGCCTTTCCTGAATGAAGTTCTTCATTATTTCCGTGGAAGCTTTTACCCTGCAGAGAACAGAACAGAACTGTCGAAGATGCCGCTTTTTGTGTCGAGAATAATGAAAGTGGCTTTGTCAAAATTTTACTCTGGGAGGTAACTTGAAAGGTGGACTCTCTGTTCAATGCAATACCAAAAATAGAAAATTTAAAAACTACAGCAGTAATAATAATGGTCTGAGTAAACAGCGCAGAATGCCGTCGGTGGCCCAGCATTTTTGGGGTCCTCTGAACGGTCGTTAGTGATGGGGATAGATCCAAAAGAATTACCTTGCAAATTCCGTTGTCCAGAAAATGCGCAGGAGGGGACCCCTGCGGCCAGGGGCGGGGGTGGGTGGGGGGCTTGAAGTGGCACCAAGGGCTGGAAGGAGCGGAGGACACTTGGCTTGCTTGGCCCCTTCCGTCCTCAATAATTTGTGACGACTAGTGGACAGCAGCGTTCCCTTGTCACTCACTGCAGCAGCGGACGTGGGCACGGGGGTCGGAGAGACAGGGCTGTCCCCGAGTCAGCGGCTGAGTCCCCTGAGCCGGAGGAGAATGCGCCTCCCTAGCCTCCCGGCAGCATGTCCCATTTGTCTGCCCGAGCTGCCCAAGGCGGGTGGCAGTCCACGCACAGCACAGCGGGGAGACAGATGCTCTCTGATGCAAATAGATGTCGACGTGAAAAATCACTGGAGAAAACCAGCGTTAGGAAAATTAGCACCGTCGACAGGCAGGAGAACTAACCCCCGAGAAGGAGAGAAGCAGCGGATGACGTGGCGACGTCCACAGATGCAAGGGCATCTGGCGTGAATTAAGAGGAAACGTACTAGATACTGTAGAATTTCAAAATTTGCTCCTCGATGTCAGAGAGCGGCGACTTGACAAGTCGAAAAGCAAATTAGTGACGTGGGGGCGTCCGTGAAAGAGTCACAGAGAACAAGAGATCAATAGCATGAAGGAAAAGTTATGGGGACCTTAAAACTACTTCCGAGAGGGGGTCGGACCCCTGGGGAGATGTGGTGGCCAGGAGAAGAGGGGAATGGGGTGGGGGGATGTTAGTTACTTCTCATGGAGGCAGAGATAAGGACACTGATGAACCCTAGATGTTCATGGAAAAATACTAGTTTAAATACATGCGTAGAAACATTAGCGTGCGTGGGTATCGTTTGGGTCGTCCTCATATGTATAATTTTCACACTACTAATTGGAGGGGAAAAGTGCAGGAGGAGGTGAGAACAAATAAAATCAGCCTAAAAAGGCAGGAAAACAAAGAAGCATTTAAATTTAAAAAACACAAACCATAGTACAAGATGGCAGGAATAATTCTAAACGTATCAGAAAACAGTACATTCGAGTGGATTAAGTTCCTCTCAGAAAGTACTGATTCCCAGATTGGATTAAAAAACAAACAAAAACAAAAACAACCATCCGGCTACGTGCTGTTTACCAAGAGTTAAAGGCACAG
>NW_011889345.1:104916-107290 GCF_000151845.1 Pteropus vampyrus
CCAAATCCACATTCGCCTGGGGAAGCCCTGCCGTGTTTTTATAGAAATCAGCGACTCGGCGAGACAAACGCAGTGAAGGGCGCAGGGAAGTCACATCATGTCATCGTAATCGAACGATGACCTCGTCCTGGCATCTCAGGGTGCCCGGCCAAGCCCCTGCGTGTCACATGCCGCTGCTGATGGAAGCATAACTTGGAAACGCCGTGTTTTGAAAGGCAGCCCTCGGCAACATCTAGAAAGTTCCAGCCCAGCCTTTCACTTCTAGGACCCTCTGCTGAGTGAATGTCGCGGTGTCCCGAGGCCGTGGTCTGAGGGCCCTCGGAGAGGCTGCTGAACGGGTAGGGGTGCGCCTGCAACGCGGGGTGCCGTGGGGCCCTCACGAGGCGTGGAGAGACCTGGGTGGGGTGTCGAGGCAGAGCCGGGAGGTGGTGAGGAAAATAAGGCTCGGGACAATGTGAGCAATTTGGTCACTTGACCGAGAAACTTCTAAAGGAGGTAAACACGTGGGCCGGGAGCTCACGCGAAGAACTGTCCGGGACTCGTCAGGGAATGGGGTGCGGGCTCGGAGCGGGGGGCAGAGGGGGCTTTGCTTTACATTTTTATACCTCTCTGCTCTTTGAATAGCCTGACTATATGGATGAATGAATATTTATTTACTTGTTTACTTATTTATTTCTTTTAAACTGTAGCTGGACCTCACCTGGTCTCTTTTGATAGTTAATTGTCTTACAAATCAAATTTATTTTGCTAACAGTCTGTCCCCCGTGTCCTTCCCGAGAGACGAGAGACCCGTTTCATTGTCATCAGACCATTTTAATATCAAAATTAAGTGGGTCAGGAAGGGGGATGGAGGTACGAACGTGGCGCGTGTGCCGGGCGGGACACGTGCTTGTGAAGACGAGGGGACATCTTCACGCGCCACGCTTCCAGCCGGTCTCCTTACTTGAGACTCTGTCGCCTGAGAGAGTCCCCTAGCAGGTTCCAGCCAGGTTCCCAGGGCACCGCCCGGAGTGGCACGGGAACGAGGAGCACGCGACACGCTCGCCTGTGTGTCTGTCTGCGTGGCCACGTGTCCCGACGTGCATTCTGCAGACGGCTGAGATCACTCGCCATTTCTTACCTGTGTTTTCCTGGTTTCATCGAAACGCTGAGTTAAGCGTCGACTGTCCCGCTTAAATTTGACGTCATTTTCATGCTTGAGAAGAGCATCCTGACGGGTGTCCGTGGTTGAACACAGTGATCGTGACAGCACGGGGCGTGCAAACCCCAGGCCCCGCGCGCTCCACGAGTGACAGCTCAAAGTGAAGCGATGCCTCCCGGTTACCTAGGAAACCTCCGCAGAGTCGACTTAATGTCAATCTTGACGTTGGAATGTTTGAACTCTGTCAAGAGAGATTTCTCAACCCGCAAGTCGTTCTTGGCTTGTCGGTTGAAAAAAAGTGTGATGTTTTTAAAGCTGTCCTCACGTAGGTGCTCGCCGTGTGCCGGAGAAACGCGTTCACCTGTCAAGCCGTCTTTTGACAATTTTTTTTCCCTCCCGCAGGGTCACGCCATCCTCTGAAAATCCTCATGGTGCTACTTCTGGGGTGAGCCAAGGAAAACCTTCTCTGCGACGCATTAAAGGGAGGTTACACAGAAGCAAAAGCCTCGACAGCATCGATTTTTGTGAACTCACTGTAAGTACACTGATGTTTTTCTCATTTTTCAGAGAAAGAACGTTTTCATTTAATTTTTTCCCCATAAAAACGCAATAGGCTCAATTCGTGGTAAGCATTCTTTACTGGTTTATTCAACAGGCTACCAACCCGCATACTTTCTTAACTGGTCTTCATACGATACGTTTATAATAAACGGTTCATAATGGTGATTCCGATTCAAAGGCCAAGACAGAGACGTGTCCCCTGAACTCCGTAACAAGGACCGATTTCATTTCAGTGGAGGAAATGTATAATGTAACGTGATACCCTGAAATGTAACATAAAGTATGATACATAACATAACGTGACAGTGACGTGAGTATATAATGTAAGTGAGTATATAATGTAATATGTAAACCTCTCAGAAAGTTACAAATCTCAGTGTTAACGTACGTAGAGACTTCGGGGTTTGATAACCCGCAGCACCCAGATTCCTGCCCGCGCCAGGAAACAGTTAGTCTAACGCCATTCGGACAGATCTCAGTGCAGACGTGACGGTGTTTTCTGAATTCTAGGTGTTTAACATGAGCGGCCTCATTTTTTTCCAGGCTAAGTGACAGGTTTTTATGGGGATTCGTGATCAGTTCATGCACGTTTTTGGAGGAACGTGGGCACTTCCCGCCCCCGCTGGCCGTTGTCATTAACTGTGTCGTCCTAGGCTATGAGAGAGAGTGCGG
>NW_011889345.1:107340-109958 GCF_000151845.1 Pteropus vampyrus
AGACTCGAAATACATAAAGGAAAAGCTAGCGAAGTGCGAAGATCAGTTGCCAAATCCACATTAGCCTGGGGAAGCCCTGCCGTGTTTTTATAGAAATCAGCGACTCGGCGAGACAAACGCAGTGAAGGGCGCAGGGAAGTCACATCATGTCATCGTAATCGAACGATGACCTCGTCCTGGCGTCTCAGGGTGCCCGGCTGAGCCCCCGCGTGTCACATGCCGCTGCTGATGGAAGCGTAACTTGGAAACGCCGTGTTTTGAAAGGCAGCCCTCGGCAACATCTAGAAAGTTCCAGCCCAGCGTTTCACTTCTAGGACCCTCTGCTGAGTGAATGTCGCGGTGTCCCGAGGCCGTGGTCTGGGGGTCCTCGGAGAGGCTGCTGAACGGGCGGGGGTGCGCCTGCAACGCGGGGTGCCGTGGGGCCCTCACGAGGCGTGGAGAGACCTGGGTGGGGTGTCGAGGCAGAGCCGGGAGGTGGTGAGGAAAATAAGGCTCGGGACAATGTGAGCAATTTGGTCACTTGACCGAGAAACTTCTAAAGGAGGTAAACACGTGGGCCGGGAGTTCACGCGAAGAACTGTCCGGGACTCGTCAGGGAATGGGGTGCGGGCTCGGGGCGGGGGACAGAGGGGGCTTTGCTTTACATTTTTATACCTCTCTGCTCTTTGAATAGCCTGACTATATGGATGAATGAATATTTATTTACTTGTTTACTTATTTATTTCTTTTAAACTGTAGCCGGACCTCACCTGGTCTCTTTTGATAGTTAATTGTCTTATAAATCAAATTTATTTTGCTAACAGTCTGTCCCCCGTGGCCTTCCCGAGAGATGAGAGACCCGTTTCATTGTCATCAGACCATTTTAATATCAAAATTAAGTGGGTCAGGAAGGGGGATGGAGGTACGAACGTGGCGCGTGTGCCGGGCGGGACACGTGCTTGTGAAGACAAGGGGACATCTTCACGCGCCACGCTTCCAGCCGGTCTCCATACTTGAGACTCTGTCACCTGAGAGAGTCCCCTAGCAGGCTCCAGCCAGGTTCCCAGGGCATTGCCCGGAGTGGCACGGGAACGAGGAGCACGCGACACGCTCGCCTGTGTGTCTGTCTGCGTGGCCACGTGTCCCGACGTGCGTTCTGCAGACGGCTGAGATTCCTTGCCATTTCTTACCTGTGTTTTCCTGGTTTCATCGAAACGCTGAGTTAAGCTTTGACTGTCCCGCTTAAATTTGATGTCATTTTCACGCTTGAGAAGAGCATCTTGACGGGTGTCCGTGGTTGAACACAGTGATTGTGGGGTTTGCACGCCCCGTGCGCTCCACGAGCGACAGCTCAGAGCGAAGCGATGGCTCCCGGTTACCTAGGAAACCTCCGCAGAGTCGACTTAATGTCAATCTTGACGTTGGAATGTTTGAACTCCGTCAAGAAAGATTTCTCAACCCGCAAGTGGTTCTTGGCTTGTCGGTTGAAAAAAAGAGTGACGTTTTGAAAGCTGTCCTCACGTAGATGCTCGCCGTGTGCCGGAGAAACGCGTTCACCTGTCAAGCCGTCTTTTGACAATTTTTTTTCCCTCCCGCAGGGTCACGCCATCCTCTGAAAATCCTCATGGTGCTACTTCTGGGGTGAGCCAGGGAAAACCTTCTCTGCGACGCATTAAAGGGAGGTTACACAGAAGCAAAAGCCTCGACAGCATCGATTTTTGTGAACTCACTGTAAGTACACTGATGTTTTTCTCATTTTTCAGAAAAAGAACGTTTTCATTTCATTTTTTCCCCATAAAAACGCAATAGGCTCAATTCGTGGTACGCATTCTTTACTGGTTTATTCAAGAGGCTACCAACCCGCATACTTTCTTAACTGGTCTTCATACGATACGTTTATAATAAATGATTCATAATGGTGATTCTGATTCAAAGGCCAAGACAGAGACGTGTCCCCTGAACTCCGTAACAAGGACCGATTTCATTTCAGTGGAGGAAATGTATAATGTAACGTGATACCCTGAAATGTAACATAAAGTATGATACATAACATAACGTGACAGTGACGCGAGTATATAATGTAAGTGAGTATATAATGTAATATGTAAACCTCTCAGAAAGTTACAAATCTCAGTGTTAATGTACGTAGAGACTTCGGGGTTTGAGAACCCGCAGCACCCAGATTCCTGCCCGCGCCAGGAAACAGTTAGTCTAACGCCATTCGGACAGATCTCAGTGCAGACGTGACGGTGTTTTCTGAATTCTAGGTGTTTAACATGAGCGGCCTCATTTTTTTCCAGGCTAAGTGACAGGTTTTTATGGGGATTCGTGATCAGTTCATGCACGTTTTTGGAGGAACGTGGGCACTTCCCGCCCCCGCTGGCCGTTGTCATTAACTGTGTCGTCCTAGGCTATGAGAGAGAGTGCGGTGCCGTAAAGAAAATGCTAGAATTTTCTTTGCTGTGAGAGGATTTTATTCACATGTGCGCGTTGTGGGGTTCGGCGGCAAATTAACGGGTGTTTAGGAGGCTTAGTAGACCAGATGTATTTATGTCGCCCCTTCGAGCTCTGACGGAATCTGGATTGTGACAGTTCTGTTGACCATTATTGTTTTGAAACGTGGTACTGAAGTACGAAAC
>NW_011889345.1:111023-113756 GCF_000151845.1 Pteropus vampyrus
GGGCTTCGGTGTGCGGACCGTTCCTCCGTCAGTAACGGGAGCGAATGAATGAAATGTAATCACCGAGGTCAGTTTTGGTTTTTTTTGCAATTCGAGTTCGTTTTCATTCTCAGGTTTTCTCAGTCGTGGCTCGTGGGGCAACGTTTTATGTTGTACTCTGAACCTTTTTAGACGCACAGAAAGTTTTACAACGAGCGTATTCCATTTATAGAACAGCAATAAGCTGATTTTTCAAACTATAAAAGAAATAAAAAGAATTTACCAGCCTAGCTCCCCCCACTTTCTGCCATAAGCTATGACAATTCATACTATAATAATGTCCCAGACACATAGGGACATGTAGCATCTTTGGCATGGGACTGAAAAGAATTTTTTCCCTCCGCTTTGAAAATCCTGTTTTCTTTTTGAAAAGAAGGAAGTGCTATTGTTTTTCTTAAAAAACGTAGCTTAGAAAAAGCTTTCCTGGGAGGTACAGGGTATTCAGAGCTGGTTCTCTATTGCAGTTGCCTCCGTAACATAATTGTGGAAAACCAAATTTTAAAACTTTAGCCACAGAGTCTAAGGGGCAGACCCTTGGCAAAGCATCTGTAGTGACTTCCGATTATAAGAACACGTGGTCCTTATCCCCTTAGGAAATAGCTTCACCACCACAGTCAGCTCTTTATAAATGTTCTTGTTGAAAAAGACGGAAAAAAACACTGAAAAATTTGTCATATACCGTTTTAAACTTTGTAAAAACTTATATGAGCTCTATGGCGGCCTCTGACTGCCCGAGTAAGTAGAAGGACTTTTAAACCTATTAATTCATCATCTGCTGTCGTGGGCGTAGATCAAATGACGACCAGCAGTAACATTTACGTTTTTATTTTCACATGTTGCTTTCATCTTTGCCTAAGAGAAAATGCCGTTTTTATTGCTTTTGGAAGAACACGGCCAGTGGAACAAGAGAGCCACTTGCTGTGCTTCAAAGTCCCAGTTTCCGGCCGAGAAGCCGCAGGTTCCAGCTGAGACCGTTGGCTGCGGTCCCGGTGTCACATGGAGGCCGGCCACTCCGGGGAGCGGTGATGGTCTCAGCTTTCTCGATGACGCTTAAATGGGACGGGCTCTCGGTTCACTGTGTCAACCCCGCAGCATAATTAATTGGCAGCTTAGCTTACCGAGGGGGACGGGAATCCGTCCAGTGTCCCTCGCTCCTTGAGACAATGTCCCACTGATACTTGCCGAAAGTGTCTCGGGCAAGGCCTGGAGTGGCCAAGCGGGTTTTGAAGCTGTGCTTCGACTAACGGAGCGACGTGTCGATAATAAATACGAAGAAACACAGCCTCTTGTCGTTAGGCCGGTCCTCGGCGTCTGCCTCTGGCTGTCCCTCGTCACTCTCTCGTTGCTCGTTGGGAGCCGTCGGGTTGCGTTATCACTGTCTCTTCTGCCCTCTCAGATTGTCAGTGTCTAGTCGAAGAAGTTTCAGTGCTAATTGAAAAGTTCAATAGACCGCTGGAAGTTGTACAGCTTCCCGTGGTTAGATCTCCCCGCTAAGGTAGGACGATGGAGCCAGTTGGGCAGGATTCGTTCATCCCGAACGGAAAGCGGAGTCATTTATCTCCTGCTTGGCGGGTGTAAACCTAGACTGCTGGTTTTGTCTTATTCTGCCGACAGATCCATCCAACAAAAAGTTTTCGGCACAATAAATCGAAACAGTGGACCAATGAAGACATCGTGGCTCTGGTCCAGGGGCCTCGGGTGAAAGTATTCAGTCATCGCCGGGGACCGTTATGCAGAAATGATGCTTTTCAGAACCTTTAGAGGAGTTTTGATCATGAGGGAAAATATGCAGTGATAAGATGTTATTTGGACGGTTGCATTTGTGTACGTTTTGGGGCTAATGAGTCCTGTTTCGCGGCAGCCTGAATAATGGTTCTCTGGTTTTTTAACGATCAGCGATTTTTCACAGTTCAAAAAGGGGCTCTTTTCTCCTGGCCGGGAAGAGTCTGTGCGCGGGCTCACAGACGACACACGTTCCCCTGCGGAGACATCAGAGGCGCAGGTCTCCTTCTCCATGCACCCCCCGAGGCCCCCAGCTAGGACGTCTGCGGGACACTGAGGGACCCCAGAGGCCTGTCTCAAAACGAAGTGTCCCCGTGACTTTGGACACACACCCGTTCGTTTTCTTCTAGACGTGACGTGGGTGCCTGGCCGGTGACAAACGGTGCAGGCGGGACGTGTGAGGGGTCAGCACGCACCAGCTCACCCTGCCACCCGCTCCTTCCCTTCGCGTCGCCCCCGGTGGGCACCACCGCCCGCCTCCCCGCCACGCGAGCCCGGAGGGAGCTGCAGTGAATGTCACCGGCCCCTGTGCCCTGCCCACGCCACCTCTGCTGGCTCGGCCATCTTTCCGTGTCATTGAGGGCGTTGGCCCCAAGGCCACCAGCAGATCTCCCCACTGTGCCCTCCGCTGCAGGTGCACGTGTAGGCAGCTGACCGCACCGTGCACGTCGGCCCATCACAGGTCTTGTGTTCCCCAGGACGCCGAGCGTGACTAACTTTACGCTCATTAGATATTGGTGGCTGATGGTCGCTTGACCCATCGCTTCAGGAACTGTGGCGGCTGAGTGGAGAGGCGCTGAGACACCGTTGCGCGGTAACATAGCGGGACCGAGAAGCAAAAGGACATACGAAACAATGTGACTCATTTGCCATGCGGTCAGGTGAAGTGACCGCCTTACTCCGCCTGTTGGC
>NW_011889345.1:114661-116380 GCF_000151845.1 Pteropus vampyrus
GTGTTGGCGCTGGTGGCGGTGGCGCCCGTGCGGTGGACGGGGAGGCGGTGACGGTGGCGGCTTCTGCTCTCAGCGCGTCCAGGCTTCTGTGTCCTGAGGCAGCGGGAATGTTTCTGGTCTCATGGAACAAAACACCGACTCGTGGTGGCCTAAACAGTAAGGACACTTATTTGGTCACATTCCCAGAAGTCTAGTCGTAGGGTGAGCAGTGCAGGGTCGGCACAGCTGCTCTGCGATGTCCCCAGAGACCCAGCGTTCGCCCCCTTCCCAGGCCGCCTCATTTGCTGTCCCCCATCCGCTCGCATGTCGCCCCGTGGTCTCCGGGTGGCTGCTGCGGGCCTGCACTCACATCTCATATTCCCGGCAAGGAGAAAGGGACAGAGGAGGCCCAGACTTGTCCCGGTGAAGCTTCGCCCTTCTCTCCAGAGGCGACACTCTCCCTGGGCTGCTGGGGACGGACGGGGCGGACTTAAGGAAGGAGGAGGCAGTAGTCACAGTGTTCAACTGACGCCACCTGCAAACCCCAGCGGGTCTGGAACTCGCCACTGTGCAACCCGGAAAATCAGCGCCACAGGTTCCGTTATCATCGATATCATGACATCTTATGAGAGCTCCGCGTCTGAGGCCTCTGCATAGTTCAAGATTCATACAGTCGGGAGGCTCACTTTGCCATGACTCACAGTTTCTTAGATAAACCAGTCTGGTTATAGTTCACTCCGCCTGCTAGTTTGAAATTATGTGCTTCTTGATGCTTAATTTTAATTTGGGGCATTTGCACGATTTCAGATTTGTATCTGAAGTGACGCTTTTTAAATATTTTGTGTTGCATGACTTAGATTTGCCCAACTAAAATTCCTATAGCATGTCACCAAATCGTGTTCAGTTCATGAAGGCAGGAAAGTGTGTAATACATGTAGGGAAAAAAAAAAAATGTGGACAGACGGTTAAAATACAAAAAAAGTTTTGTTTGTACCTAAGTGGCGTTTTCAGTTAATTCTCTGCAAACTTGTCGGTCCAGAACACATTGCTCCCCACTTCCGCATCCCAGGAAGTGTTTGTTATTGCAGTGTGGCCTCACACGACCTCTTGTGTCATAATTTAGGTCTAAATATTGCCTCCTTAATTTCAAAGACAAATTCTGCGTCGTAGAAGCGCATCGTTTCGTAATACCTAGCACAATGCTGAGGACTTAGTAGAGCTCAATGAAAATATTTATCGAATGAATGAAGGGATTTGATTCATTCGTGAATCAAGGACCTGGCCGGCAGGTAGGCCGAGGTGGCACTGAAAACGGAAGCAGAAACCGCAGCTTGCAGAGCAGGCCGCAACCTGCAAAGCGGGCGAGCTGTGCCAGAGCACATCCCAGTGGCCACCATGGTCCGTGCGTGCTCAGACTCCTTCATGCCGGTCAGGACAGACCCACGCGTTCCAAGATAAGACTAGAGACACACTGCTCTCGCCGCGGTGACTCCTCGGACACAGTTGCTGGGCTGGGGGGGCGGGTCTTGAGCCTCCATCCTCCCCTGCAGCTGAGTACCCCGGCTTTTATCTGTTCTACGAAAATGGGGTGGGGGGACACACACTATTTCATTGGAAAAACATTTTGCCGCCAGGATGGTTTCGTGAACTAAGGGGGCTAATGCTCGCCGCCAGCCCAGGGCCACCGGAGGCGGAGGGGGGCAGAGGACGTTCGTGGTGGGTGACACGGAGGCGGGGGAG
>NW_011889345.1:117495-119958 GCF_000151845.1 Pteropus vampyrus
GCCTGCCCTGGGCTTGGGGACGGTCAGGGCTTGGCAAGGGGACTTTGCACATAGAGGTCAGTGGCCGAAGGCTCTGTCTCGGGAGAGATGGAGTGTTCCGGTAGGAGACTCTGGGCAGCTGGGGATGGGGCGGGAGGGCCCGAGGTCACGGAGTGGGCACTGTGGTACCCCAGAGAGGGGGTACCGAAACCCAAAGAGCCGAGGTAGCGCTCTGTCCCGTACCGAAGGAAGTCACGCGTGACCGTTGCACCCAGCGGTACCGGTAACCGAAGGCCACGTGGAGTGACGTGTCCCCAGCAAGATGTGGCCGTGAGCAGGAAAGACGTCATCTCATGGGGCCTCAGCATCGTCCGGGAACTTGCACGCCCCTGTTCGCCGAAGCCACGTGGGCGCCCGGCAAGGCACACGCGGACACGGCGGTGGCGTCGAGCGTTCGCGTCGCCCAGATGCAGGCCCGGGAAAGGTGCTTCTGCTCGGACGACTTCATTCTGCATCTGGCGACAGCAGCGGTGGGCGTTGAACCTGGTTATTTAGACCCCGAGCTCCTCACTGGTGCCCCGGCGGCTGCGCTGCAGGTCGGTGGCCACATGGGGGCAGCACTTCCCACCGAGTGCCCATCCGCATCGCCAGCCTGGCGGGGCGTCGTCACCGGTCACCCGGGTCCTTCGGGTTAAAGACTCCCTTGTTCCTGCTCTGGTCCATCATCTCTCTACCTACAGTAGATCTAATGTAGGAATGAGAGAGGACAATCCTTTCCAGTGGGAGGTGGCTTGGTTCTGACTGCTGCAGACACGTGACAAGCATGGACAAGCAGCGTGGGGCGGGATGGCGGCTCCTTCAGAGGCCCGGGCCCTTGAGCCACAGCGCTGGCCTGTTCTGTTCTTTGGGCCGGAAAATGAAAGCGCTTCTATTCTGAAGGACTTCTGTGCTGTCAGAAAGAAGCCAAGTTTGTTACTGATTTTCTGAAAAGTAACCTAGTGAAAAATCTCTTTATTTAAAACTCGCAACGTACCAGACGTGGATTTTAGTTCTCTCTCTTTAAAATCGCGTTTTGGTGTTTATTTCTGTGTTTTAACGTGACGGGAGCCATCTTCGTCGGCATTTGTCAGCTTCCTTTTCCATTCTCTGTTGTGCGTTACGTTTTGAAAGATTCGTTATAATTCGAGAATGGGAACCACAAACTGGCTTTTAAAAGTATCTTACTGTTTTCCTTGATCTAACTACATGCTCTGAGTTACACTCATTTTTTTTGTTTTTTTTAGGTAAACGTAAGCGCTGGCATTTTCATACTAAATTCATTTTCAGCATTTTGGAAATCACATAATTTCTTACATTCTCGTTCCTGTTGTTTGCGTCGTGCAAAGCTGCGTGACCCGGGGCTTCCACAGCAACGTGACTCTTTTTATATGTGAAGCGGAACAAGCAGGCGTAGGCTTCGTGTTCACGGCGGGGCTTTGAAATGGACAGTTTAATTTTAAGTGGTTAAATGTTTGTTTTCCCCTTGAAGATCTTACCGAGGTACAAGGTCGGAAGGGCGTCCTTTGAGGCAGGGTCGTATTTCAGTTCATCTGAATTTTGTTTCCGTGTCGCTAGGTTGAGCACATGACAAGTAGATTTCGTTTCAGTAAATGAGCAGCGTGTATGCGTGTGCTTGCGTGCGTGCCTGTGTGCACGTGCACGTGTGCGCTGTGTGCACACGTGTGTGCGTGCATGTGTGTTGTGTGCGCACGTGTGTGCCTGTGAGTGTGCACACGTGTGTGTGCCTGCGAATGTGTGCATGCATGTCTGTGCATGTGTGTCGTGTGCGTGGTTGCATGCACGTGTGTGCATGTGTGTCTTGTGTGCGGACCTGTGTGGGTGCACACATGTGTGTGCATGCGTCGTGTGCATGCGTCGTGTGTGCACACGTGTGTGCCTGTGAGTGTGCTCATGCGTGTGTGAACACATGTGTGTGCGTGTGCTTGCACACGCGTGTGCAAGCTTGTGCGCACATGCATGTGTGCGTGTGTGCCTGCGTGAGCGTGCGCATGCATGTGTGCCACGTACGTGCTTGCACGCAGATGTGTGTTGTGTGTGCATGTTTGTGTGTACACACATGTGCGCCTGTGTGAGTACATGCATGCATGTATGTGTGCATGTGTGAACGTGCACGCATGTTCTCTTATCCAGGTATGTTTTGGACCAGGGCAGAAGAACAGCTCACCAGGAGCGAATGGGCTGCCAGGCGTGTCATGCGGGAAAGGACGTGGCTCACGCCTCTGCTCTGCAGACTTACTCTTCAAACGGTGATCGCGTTAAGCGCGTCGTTTTATATGTCGAACTGGGTCGGTGTTGTCATTTACTTTGCACGTTATGCGCAGGTGGGGCTCTAGTAACCGCTTTTCGACGCTATCAGCTGCTGCTCTGTGGTTCATTCACGAAGAAAGTGGGGTCGCCCAGCAGTCCCCGCAGACATCTGAAACC
>NW_011889345.1:121304-126605 GCF_000151845.1 Pteropus vampyrus
GGTTTCTCTGCCGACGGCTAAAGGGATTTCCGCTGCCTCGAAAACCACTGTCACTCGCTCGTCACCCTCTTCCCCGCAGACTCGGCGCCTGTACGATCCACACACTCGTGTGTATCTCTGACTGTCTCTGCGTTCCCGTCACCTGCGGTCCTCACCGCGGCCCCGTTTTCTGTCACCTCCCTGCGGGACCTGGCGGCTGGGCAGTGTCCCCGTGAAATTCCCTCACGACACCCCGACCCCTGCCTCCTCTCCGTTTCCGAGACTTCTCTACTGACATCTCGACACGATCCTCGTCCCGCATGGGGTCCTCCCCCGCCTCTTCATCCGCACGCGACATTCGCCTTTGTGGCTCTAAGAGCCCTGAGCCAGCCTCTCCTGCCGGCTGGGGGCGGGGGTCATCGCCTGAACGACCCCTCCTGCTTCAGACCCGCGTGTCGTGCACGTGCTAACGTCAGCATACGTGTCACAGTGGACACACGCGTGCCCGCATGTACTGATGGGGGCATGTCGAAAAAATCCAGAATATTAACAGCGATCGTGCGTCTGCGTGTGCATGAAGGATTATTATTCTGATGCTTTTATATATTTGTTTCTTTTTAACTTAATTTCAACACTTTACGTAACGTTTCAAATGTACGTGTTGACACCTTCACAGAATTTCTACAGTTACCATGAGTTATTTTATAGTCCTAAAAATAGTTAAAATACATTAGTTTTGAAACGGTTTTTAATAGTTCTAATATTAGTCAGATCAACTTTAGAGTTCTGCGTTAGAAACGAAAATGATAGAAGAAGAATCTTCTCAGAGAAGTTAAATGTTCGCTTTTCAAAATGAAAAAAATGGAACTAAGTTGTTTGGGAGAGAGGATCGATTATTCGTTTGAGCTCTTTACCTCTCGTAGTTATTAGTTCTTCAGTGGTGAAACGTATCGCAAACATCTCGTCTGTGGTTTGTCTTTCACATCGTTTCACGTTCTCAATTCGAACGTAGTTGTGTTCGTTGGTCTTTTCCTTGATGATACTTACCATTTTTAATGTCTTGTTGAAGAAACCATTTTCCCTCTGAGTCATAAAGATGTTTTCCTTCTATTTTTTCAAAAAGGTTTTAAGGTTCACTTTTCCCATTTGGATCTTTAATTCTGAACTTTATGTTTTGAATGGGGCGAGAGGTAGAGAGATTGCTTTACGATTCTCGAGACGGATGACCAGCCGTCTCAGCTCCGCGTGCCGCCGTCTGCCAGACGTGCGGTTTGTGCGGGGCTGCGGGGCTGCTTCTTCGGTTCCGCCGCTCTGTTTACCTGTCTGTGTCGAAGCCACACTGTCTTAGTTGCTGTAACTTAATAACAGATCTCGAAAACCGGTCTGGCGAGTGCCTTCCCCAGCTGAGTTCCTTGAAGTGGCCTTGGCCGTGCTGGGTCCTTTCCATCTTCCTTACCCGGGTTAGGACCAAGTCCCCGAAGGAGGATTGACATTGGGTGCGTAGAATTAGACTGGGGGAGAAGCGGTCTCTTTATCATTTGGACTCTCGTTGTGCGTGCACAGGGCACACCTGCACTCTGTGATTACTTCCCCTGAGTTTTATCTTGTGTGACTTGTTAGTTTCTTTGCCCTTACGGATGGCTTATATGTCGTTTTCATTATCTATGCCGATGTAGAGAAGATGTAGCTGATTTTTGTATTTTCACGTTATAAGCAGCAGTCCGTCACTTTAATTCTGATGACGTAGATTTCTGCAGTTGTCCCCCGGACGGCCCGGTCCCTGTGTGTCGTGATGGTTCTTCTTGCCCAAAGCCCAGCGCGGTGCCCAGTGGAGGCGGTCATAGCGAATGCCAGCAAGTGTGGACGTTGCTATACGTCTCTGTGGATCACCTTCATCAGATTGTAGAAATCTTCTCCTAGTTTTACTTTGCTGAGAGTTTGTATCGTGAATGTTAAATTTTAAAGGGCGCCTCCTCCATACTTATCGACATAATGCTATATTTTCTCCTTCAATTTTAATCGACACGTACACGTCAACGTGGTGAACTTCAAAGTCATATTAATGGGTTTTCCAGGAGGAGACTGTCTTCGCGTCACTTGGATAAACTGTACCTGACAATGTCGTCATTTAAGACTTTGCACAATTGGGCTTTCTAACATTTTTAAAGAGTCTTACATCTGTGTTCGTGAGATGGTCATACTCTCCTCGTTTGGTTGGTTTCTGGGTTTCCCTGTCTTCGTCCCGTGAGCTGGGAATGAAACCATCTTCTGTGTCCCGGAGTGGTTCGCGTAAAGAGAAGTCATCCGCATCTTGAATGTTCGATGTAACTTGCCCGAAACATCAGCCATGGCTGCCGTCCAGGATTCTACCGATTTGTTTGCTTCTAGTATGTCTTGAAGGGATAGATTTTGAACTGCAGATTAAATTTCTTTAGTTCTTCTAGGTTTACTCAAGTTTTATATTTCTTCTCGAGTCAATTTTGACGTTACATTTTTCTTATAAACTGTTTGTTTTTCCCCAGACTTTCATTTGTATTGGCACAAAGTCGTTCGTTATATTCTGTCTTTTTAAAAGGTCAGCCACATCAGTGGTCATGATCTTTTTTTCCACTGCTGATGCCCTTGATACTTTCTGTATTTTTCTTCGGTCTTTTCAAAAAAACCAGCATTCGCTTTTATTACTTCTTTTTGTTTATTTTGTCTCATTATTCTGCTCACATCCTCTCAGATGCTGCCCGTTCCTCCTGTGACTTTTGAGTTACACGTTTAGGTCATTGGTTTACGGTGTTTCTTCTTTTCTAATACACACTGAAAACATCGGATTCCTAATTTAGCGACTTAGCTGAACCCTGTGCATTTAGTGCTTCGTCGTTGTCAGAAGTTTTAAGTATTTTCTTACGTCCTTTGTGGTTTCTTCACTCACCTGCGATTATTTGGAACTGAGTCCATACGTTTCCAAGAAGAAGGGCTTAAACCGGTCCCCGTTCGCTCACGATTTCATCACGTAAGATGATAACGATTCTTTGATCATTGTTGAAATTTGCATCATTGCCTCATGGGATCATTTTTTTGAACGTCATCTGTGGGGTCGAAAACAATGTGTCCTCTGATCAGATTATATGTCCTTTAGGTCACGTTTCGTCGTCGTTAATTTAGCTTCCTCTAACTCGATCAATTAACCTACCGAAATAAGCATGTTAAAATCTACAACTGTGATAGCGAGACTGTCCATTTTCCTTCCAGTGATTGAGTCTGGCCGTTCGACGTTTTCTCGTATGTGACCCTTGGTGTCCACGAGCGTGAGTTTCTGCGGAACGTGTAGCCCGGCCGCATTACAGCGTCGTAGGTCGCGCGTGCGTTCGGTTTGATTCGGTCACACCAAAGAGGGCTCTAAAGTGTTTGAAACAATTTGTAATCTTACCGATGGCGCACGAGGGTTCCTGTTACTCTGTTTTTAGCAACGCTCGATGTTGTCACTTTTTAAAAATTTTAGCCGTCGGAGTTGGGGCGCACAGTAGCACACTGCGGTTTTAGGGTGCATCTCTGTAATGACTGACGAGATGAGGCCTCTTTCAATGTTTCTCAGTTCTCCTTTATAGTTTCCAAATGTCTGCCGAAACGGTCAATCTTGTCTTTTGTTGAACGTAGTAAGAAAATGTATCTTTTCTTTTTTTTTTTTAGATAACTTATCTTAAACTTTATGTTTCATGCTAACGTATGGCGTGACAGTGAGTATTCTGTTACTGTGGTTTCTTCCTCCCCACCCCCCCCCACGGTCTTGTCTTTTTATACGTCTGATCATTTTTGATCGAGTGCCAGAAAAATGAAAAAAATTCAAAATACATTGAGGTCTAGGACAATGTAGGCGTCTTCCAAAACGAGTCTGCGTTTGTTTCTGCCAGGCACTCGGCAGTGGTGGCTCTGGGGTCCCCTCGGGCCACCTCGGGGACCGAGGACGCAGAGCTCAGGTGAGGGCCTGCGAAGGCCGGCCGAGTCCGGCTCGTCCTCATCTTTGGGGAGCACGGCATAGGGTCCCGACCCAGGTTAAGGGGGTTCGCCAGGCTCCCTGACCCGGGGGAGCCTTCGACTCCAATTTCTGTCCCCTAGTCCCTGGGTGTGCCAGTCAGCCACACTCCAGAATCGGGGGGCACCCGAGGGGCAGGTGGCCCCCATGCCTCGGGTCACCTTCGTGGTGACCTCCGTTCTCCCAGGATCTGGCTTCTCAGGTGTTCGCTATCTCGTTGATTGAGTCCATGACGCCGATAAGAAAACGTCCTTTACGTTTTTCCAGTCACGTTCAGAGGGAGCTTGGTCCGAATGATCTAGTCCACCGTTCCTGGAATAGAAATTCCTCCTGTCGACACATTTTTTCCTCTTTTTATTCTTAGCCTCTCAGTATCTGACTGTGTCTCCGTGGATTTTGCGGTGTTGGCTTTTGTCTTTTTACACAATTTAAATTTACATCCGGTCAAATGGGCACGTGTCATTTATTGACACTTATTGCGATTTATGGTCTGTTCAGATTAAGACTCACGATTCCCTGTGCTTTGTATTTACTCCGGCTTTTCCAGAATGTTTAGCTCTTTGAGTCATTCTTGTCCATCTCAGATACGAACTCATTTCTTGTCCCAAAGGATTCTTTACTGTTTGATGGGTCCAAATGCTTATTTGTGGGATTTTGATGATTTATGGGAGTAAGGACAAACATTATGCAAAAACTTTTTTTTTTATAAAAAGCCTTTGCTTCTGCGCTGCCAGCTCCCTGTCCGTACTTTAAAAGGACACAAGGTGATTTTCTTTCCGTCACCTGTTTGTCCTTGTTTCCTTGGTTTTCGATAAGGACATGTGTTCCGAGCCCAGGGCCCATCCCCTGAGGGATCGGGGTCCTGGCTTAGCGAGCAGAGCCGGCTCCCTCCCAGGCTTGCCGGCCACCAGGAGGTGCTGCCGGGGGCGGAGGTGGCCATGGCTTAGTGGGGCGCCCCAGGGAGCACCACGGCGGAGGGGAGGATGCTGTAGCCCGGAGGAGGGACCGGAGGTGACGTCTGAGGCCACGTGTTGTTCTGCCTCCGCGTCGCCCCGGAGAGGGCCGGGGCCAGCGGCCGGGGCGGAGCGAGCAGAGCCTGTGCCAGGGGACCCCAGTGTCTGCCCCGCTTCCCTCGCTGCGCACCTGTGGGGTCCCCCTCTTCCCGCAGAGATTCGGGTGCCGTCAGAGTAGGGTGCCCGGCTCAGGGAGGCTGAGAGCCTCCCGTCCCCAGCCGCGACCCTTCTCGCAGGCTCCGCGGTGGAGCCGGGTGTGTGCGCGCAGAGGCGGCCGGTGGTGAC
>NW_011889345.1:128241-131024 GCF_000151845.1 Pteropus vampyrus
GTGGCTCTTTACGAAGGCCATGTTCATGCATCGCCGAAGGGTCCATCTGTTCGTTTTCAAACCAAAATTACTCCATATCAGATGAACAGACCTCGACTTTGCTGACCTTTGAATTCTTCTCCCATTTTTCCGTATGATTTCCTTTTCCGAATTCCCTTCACGTTTGCCAACTTCCTTCCTTCTCTTCTTTGGAAAGAGGGAAAAGTTGTATTGTTTTTCTCCTCCCTATAAAGTCTTTCTTCATGTCCCAGGCTTGGCTTTACGGTGTCAAAAGAGCCCGCCTTTGGACTCAGGCCACGCTAGCTCCGAGTGGTAATTTTCCAGTTGTGAAGCCAACAGGTAATAGCCGAATAAAGGGGTGACTGGGAATATTCCAGAGAGGCATCGGCGTGAAGAAGGTAGCACGAAACTTTCTAATCACCCAAAGGAAAAACGAGCAAAGAGCGTGGACCCCGTCACGGGCATTAAGTATTATCCAAATATCGATAAATGTGACTAGGCCTCAGTTACTATTAAAAGTTAAAGATCTCGCATTGGCGGGTCAGGCCGCATCCAGCTCTCAGCTGGATACGGTGACACGTGCTTTGGCCGAGAAGTGTTAGCAGCAGAGGCTTGGGAAAGATAGGCCAGCGAAACGCTCCCAAAAAGAACGTCCTGCTGTCAGACAAGGCGCAATTTAGGCCAGAAAACTGTGGCTTGGGACAGAGACGTCGTAAAGGCTAAAGACTGTCATTTACGATGATGAGACGATCATTTTTAATCTCCTGCTCCGAAGATCACGGAGGCGACTTTGGGACAGCAGAAGCTGCGGGAGACGGAAGGGGAAGCGGGCGTCGAAGCTGCCGCGTCAGTGCGCTCAGATCGAGCAGGTGCGAGCCTCAGGGAGGCTGCAGGTGGCCTGGATGCGTCACCGGGGAGATCTGTAGACGTGTATATTGAAACGGGTCCCCCGGTCATGGAGACTACGCCTCGGTTTCGAGCGCTAACGGATCCCTTACGACAGTCGACCTGATGTCGGTCGATTGTAAAAAACTTTAGTTTTTGATTTCGTAAAAAAAGTTTTGGTCACTAAAATAATTCCGCGAAGAGCCGATGATGTGGAGTCCGCACGGGGGCCCGCGATTTTCGCCCCCACTCGAGGAAGATCCTGACACGGGTGTCAAGAAGGGAGAGCGCGGGTGGTCTCCAGGCTCCGAAGGCCTCAGCGTTCGAGGCCAGTGGGTGAGAAGCGGCAGCTTACGGAGCGGCCACTGATCTGAATGGAGACAGAGCGACCGCCAGTCACAGCGCAGCCGTGACACGGAACCGACACCTGGAGCCTGCGTCGGCGCCTCGCTCAGGCAGACGGAGGAGGCCCAGCGAGGTTACCCGTTTTCCGGGACCCCTGCATCTGACGGGCGAGGACCCCGGGGCTGGCCTTGGCCCTGGGTCGGGAGCGGACACCAGAAGCCTCTAGAGTCAAGCCAGAGATAGAGTATACATCCAAATAAAGCATGACAAGGGGGAGATGCCCGTCCAAACGGGGAATTTAAAATAAAACAGGAGACTACTCGGCACGACTCCACGCAAATCTGTTTGAAAACCTAGATGCACCTTTCGTTAAAATATAATTTCTAAAAGCGATCCCAGTAGAGACAAAACACCTCAAGGACCCAAGAAGACAGGAGGCAGGAAAAACTGCAAAAGAGGGATTAGGCGTCACCCAGGTGGTCCCACGGGGGTTCTTCAGGGTGTCCAAACTCAGATAATGTCAGTACCGCTTCAGCCCCCCCCAGGGCACAAGAAAGACGGGGCTTTCAAGGTTCGTTAACACCAAAATCCGATAAAGGCTCGATACTTATCAATAAGTGCACAATTTTTAAGTAAAATGTTGACAGATATAATCTGACGTACATAACAAAGATCAAGCGGAGTTTATTGCGGGAATTCAAATGTGGCTTCTTAATCCATTTGTGTAGTTTATCATATTAAGTCAATAGATTTTAGAAGAAAAGTGGATTATACGGTCGTCTGCATAGATGCCCGGAATTCATTTAACGGTATTCGACACTCCGTTAAAAAATGCTCAGGAGCATAGGACCCAGTGCACAGCAGCTTCACACGCGTGAACATCCTCGTGCACACGCACGTACATACGCGCCCGCAACCCAAAGCCAGCGCCTCCGTGGGGAAAGCCCAGCGGCCTTTTCTCCGTAATCGGAGGGGAGAGGCACATGGCCGGGAAGGGAAGTGTTAAAAACCTCTGCAGATCTCAGGTAAAGCCCTCTAGTGTGAAATTTTCATTAGAAATATCGGTGCAAACTGTTTTTTTTTTGTAAACTAAAAACAAAAAGCACGTTTCCTGGCTCTGCCCATGGGACGGTCCAGGGGGCAGTGATGACCCCAGTGGTGACCGTGTCTCGTAGTACCTGTCGCGCCCGAGCGGGCCCTTGGGAGGGAGGGTCAGCCCCAGGTTCGAGGCCGAAAAGAATCTATGAGCCTGGAACATTTTTTTTTGTGCTACAGAACAAAGAAGTTACTCAAGATTATCGGAGTCGCGTTAGGGGACACAGCAGCTAACGTGAGGGGCCGTTTGGGACAATTTCGGAAGTGCAGCCAGAAAAACGCAATTAATGGGAACGCAGAATGTGTCAAACCTGTGAGTTTTTACGAATACTTGTAAAGAGAGAGTCAAACAGACAGCTCATTGGACCCCATTGGATGAATTCAGAATGAAGGTCCTAGTCTTGCTTTGAAAGTTAGCAAGCGAAAGAATTATGTACTTCTCCTGATAAGCCTTTTGG
>NW_011889345.1:131074-136343 GCF_000151845.1 Pteropus vampyrus
CACGGGGATCCCCGATTTTCGCCCCCACTCGAGGAAGATCCTGACACGGGTGGCAAGAAGGGAGAGCGCGGGTGGTCTCCAGGCTCCGAAGGCCTCAGCGTTCGAGGCCAGTGGGTGAGAAGCGGCAGCTTACGGAGCGGCCACTGATCTGAATGGAGACAGAGCGACCGCCAGTCACAGCGCAGCCGTGACACGGAACCGACACCTGGAGCCTGCGTCGGCGCCTCGCTCAGGCAGACGGAGGAGGCCCAGCGAGGTTACCCGTTTTCCGGGACCCCTGCATCTGACGGGCGAGGACCCCGGGGCTGGCCTTGGCCCTGGGTCGGGAGCGGACACCAGAAGCCTCTAGAGTCAAGCCAGAGATAGAGTATACATCCAAATAAAGCATGACAAGGGGGAGATGCCCGTCCAAACGGGGAATTTAAAATAAAACAGGAGACTACTCGGCACGACTCCACGCAAATCTGTTTGAAAACCTAGATGCACCTTTCGTTAAAATATAATTTCTAAAAGCGATCCCAGTAGAGACAAAACACCTCAAGGACCCAAGAAGACAGGAGGCAGGAAAAACTGCAAAAGAGGGATTAGGCGTCACCCAGGTGGTCCCACGGGGGTTCTTCAGGGTGTCCAAACTCAGATAATGTCAGTACCGCTTCAGCCCCCCCCAGGGCACAAGAAAGACGGGGCTTTCAAGGTTCGTTAACACCAAAATCCGATAAAGGCTCGATACTTATCAATAAGTGCACAATTTTTAAGTAAAATGTTGACAGATATAATCTGACGTACATAACAAAGATCAAGCGGAGTTTATTGCGGGAATTCAAATGTGGCTTCTTAATCCATTTGTGTAGTTTATCATATTAAGTCAATAGATTTTAGAAGAAAAGTGGATTATACGGTCGTCTGCATAGATGCCCGGAATTCATTTAACGGTATTCGACACTCCGTTAAAAAATGCTCAGGAGCATAGGACCCAGTGCACAGCAGCTTCACACGCGTGAACATCCTCGTGCACACGCACGTACATACGCGCCCGCAACCCAAAGCCAGCGCCTCCGTGGGGAAAGCCCAGCGGCCTTT
This sequence comes from Pteropus vampyrus, assembly GCF_000151845.1. NCBI lineage: Eukaryota > Metazoa > Chordata > Mammalia > Chiroptera > Pteropodidae > Pteropus > Pteropus vampyrus. Next base: position 132,155 of record NW_011889345.1, read on the forward strand.
TCTCCGTAATCGGAGGGGAGAGGCACATGGCCGGGAAGGGAAGTGTTAAAAACCTCTGCAGATCTCAGGTAAAGCCCTCTAGTGTGAAATTTTCATTAGAAATATCGGTGCAAACTGTTTTTTTTTTGTAAACTAAAAACAAAAAGCACGTTTCCTGGCTCTGCCCATGGGACGGTCCAGGGGGCAGTGATGACCCCAGTGGTGACCGTGTCTCGTAGTACCTGTCGCGCCCGAGCGGGCCCTTGGGAGGGAGGGTCAGCCCCAGGTTCGAGGCCGAAAAGAATCTATGAGCCTGGAACATTTTTTTTTGTGCTACAGAACAAAGAAGTTACTCAAGATTATCGGAGTCGCGTTAGGGGACACAGCAGCTAACGTGAGGGGCCGTTTGGGACAATTTCGGAAGTGCAGCCAGAAAAACGCAATTAATGGGAACGCAGAATGTGTCAAACCTGTGAGTTTTTCCGAATACTTTTAAAGAGAGAGTCAAACAGACAGCTCATTGGACCCCATTGGATGAATTCAGAATGAAGGTCCTAGTCTTGCTTTGAAAGTTAGCAAGCGAAAGAATTATGTACTTCTCCTGATAAGCCTTTTGGGGGACAGCTACAATGCAGCAGACAAATTACGGTAACTCATAAGGGCACGTCCCTCACGGAAGAATTTCAGCTGATCGCCGTGGAGGGCCTGGTGGCATCGGAAAGGCATCGCTTTACAACTCTCGATGGAATGGCAGGTTGGTGCGGTGCCTGTCAGTGGGTGGCACCTCTGGCTGAAGGGCCGACGAGGACTTCACAAGGCGGGGTCGGGTCGTCACCGCCTGCGAGGGGCCAGCACACACTCTGGGTGTCCCGATGTCATGCGACAGGCAGCACACAGCTCTGTGAGCGACTCGCCCAAGTGTGGCGCCTGAGTTGAATCGTGCTTCTAGAGCTCCAAGTTCACAGACGGTGAGAGAGAGAGAGAGATTAAACAGATGTCACTATGAGGAAACGAGGGGACAAATCCAGCATGTGGGCGATTGGAGGCAGCCAGTCAGTGGCATGAAGTTGCTAGCGGCGGGGCAGGGGCTGCCTGGCTTCCAGCCAGCGAAGAGCCGTGGGTGACCCATGCGTGGGTCTGTCTGCATCTTGATTAGAATGTGTTTGGGGAAAAAAGACGTTTTTCACACAATCGGGACAGTTTTGTTGTGGACTCTGTTACGTGACAGGCCCAGCCCTGCGGTGACGGCTGCTCCGCGTGCAGCTGGGCTGCAGACGGAGCCACTTCCCGCAGGACCCGAAGAGGCGAGATGGCAGCGGCCAGCGGAAGGCGCTGTCCCCGGAGAGCCCCGCGGCGACCCTCCGCTCCCCGGCACCTTCGGGCTCTGTCCCTCGCTGCGCTGGGGTCCCGGGTCATCTCGCCGAGTCGCGGTGCTCGGCGGGGTCCCGCTTACCCGCTTGCTCTCCCAGCCACGACCTCCCGGGCTGTGTGTGCGTGTGTGTGTGTGTGGGGGGCGTGTGCGTGTGGGGGGGCGTGTGTGTGCGTGGGGGGCATGTGTGTGCGTGTGTGTGTGCGCGTCTGTGTGCGTGTGTGTGCGCGTCTGCGTGTGTGGCAGCTGGACAGGTGGATTAAGGGGTGGGCTTGAAAGGAAGTGTCTGCGTGACGTCACAATTCACTCTCTTGTTGATACTTTCAAAGTGGCTTATCCCAGTCACGTGATGGATACTGTAACGTGACCCACTAGTTAACTAGCAAGTTGGTTTAAACCTAACTGTGGTCACATACACACCTTTTGGCACATCTGCCTCCTTAAATGTGACCCCTAAGAAGGGAGCCGGCCCTCGGACTGATGGCGAACGTGGGAGTGGAACCCCAGATCCGTGGGAGCGGAACCCCGGGTCTGTGGGGGCGGAACCCTTGGGTCTATGGGAGCCGAACCTGAACGTGGATGCAGAACCCCGGGTCTGTGGATGTGGTACCCCAGATCCATGGGAGCAGAACCCCGGGTCCATGGGAACTGAACCCCAGATCCGTGAGAGCGGAACCCCGCGTCCGTGGGGGCGGAACCCTTGGGTCTGTGGGAGCCGAACCTGAACGTGGACACAGAACCCCGGGTCCGTGGATGTGGTACCCCAGGTCCATGGGAGCAGAACCCCGGGTCCGTGGGAGCCGACCCTGAACACGAGCGAGACTCTGAGGACCGGAGGGAGACGAGCTCGTCACGGCATCTGAGTCGAGTCCGGAACGCGTGAAGCTCTCGGGGACGCCGTCGAGCCGCCTGTCACACGAAGCCAGAGGTTTTCGCGGTGTCGTTTTTTCTTTGTAATCGAGGGCGAAGCTGGGTGGCCCCCGTGGGTTCCACACCAGCCAGCCGCGGCCCACTCAGCAAATTCGGTCGGTCTGTGACGTCGCGTCCTGTGTGTGAGGGCCAGTGCCCAGGCCACCGGCTGCTCCCACACCCATGTGCTGGGCGCCGATTGAGTGAAAAACGCTGCTATTTTGACACGTTACGAAGAAGGAGCTGCCCAGGGCCGGGGCGCACTGATAGTCTTGCTGTGAGAGGGATTTTGAAGTGTCGGTTTTTAAAGGAAGGCGGCTTCTCCAACTGAACAGATTTTCCAGAAAACACGAACAAGGCAATTAGTCAATAAAATGACAGGCCTTCTGTACAGTGTCATTTCGCTAGTTACAACTTGAGTTTTTTGTTACTCTGTAGCATCGCAAATTGAAACACGCCAAAACAGACGAAGCGACCGCGTGGCCTGCATTCAAAAAGTAATGTTAAGTTTTCTGAGCTAGTCTTCAATATTTAAAATTCTGCAGCTGGAATGCAAGAGATGACAGGCTCTATAATGTTAGCGTCTTTCGTGTTTTTATTCAGTGTATAAATTCTTTTCTAAGTTATAAGAAATTGTATTAGACGAGTCGAGGGAAGTTTTGGCCTTGGTTAAGATTTAGGTCTTAATGGAAAATCCTTTTCTGTCAAGCGAAGGTGAATGCAGATCGCCGTGAATGAGGTCGTGGCCTGTGGCTTGTCTTCGGGACAGTCCGGAGAACCGAGGGTTTTCCAGCTGGAAGGGAGCCCCTGGTCGCGGGGTGATGGGGACAGTGGGGGGATCGTGCTGCTGGTCACCGCTGCAGTCGGATTCGTGCCGAAAAGGGCCTGGGCAATTGCTGGATTTCGGTTAAGGCCTGTGGTTGTTGACCAGTACATTGCCAAGAAAATAAAGTAGAGATTCATAAAAAAACGATTTATCTACCGCTGAAACGTTTTATTTTGTATTAATTCGGAACAGAGACATGACAGCGCTCAGCAGCCTTTCGACGTGGGCGCCGGGCCGTCCTCCGAACGCGGGTTTGACCGCGGGCGGGTTTCTGTGGAGCGGAAAGACCCGCGTAGAACAGTCTCTGCGGCTTTGAACAATTTCCCTTCCTCAGTTTTACAGACGCGACACCTTTATTTTTTGGTAGTTGGCCTTTTTCGCGTGAATCTCTCCTGTGCCAGATGCGACACCGTTTCACTGCAGGGATTCACCTTCCTCGTAGCACAGCCCTTCCTGCGCCCGTTCGTCCGGCACAGCGACAAGTGCACGCGGAGCAGCGCGCGTGGCGAAGGTCCAGGGGGCTCGGCTGGCGAGAGCAGAAGTGCATGTGTGCGCGTGTGCACGTGTGCGCCATGCATGTGGTGTGTGTGCGTGCACGCGTGTGCTGTGTGGTGTGCATGTGCGCATGTATGCTGGGCGTGCGTGTGCACACATGTGCCGTGCATGTGGTGTGCGCACGTGTGCTGGGTATGCGGTGCACTTGTGCCTGTGTGTGCCGTGTGGTGCATGTGTGCATGTGTGTGCCATGCATGTGTGCTCATGTGCCGTGTATGCGGTGTGCGTGCACGCGTGTACCGGATGTGCAGTGTGCATGGGCCGTGCATGTAGTGCACACGTGCATGTGTGTGCCATGTGTGTGGTGCATGTACGCACGCGTGCCTTGTATGTGTGTGCTCGTGCGCTGTGCACGTGTGCATGCGCACGTGTGTGCCATGTGTGTGGTACATGTGTGCACGTGTGTCATGTATACTCACATGTGTGCTCATGTGCGCGTATGTGGTGTGTGTGTACCTGCATACAGGGTATGCAGTGTGCGTGTGCACGTGTGTGCCGTGTGTGCGCGCTCACATGCTGTGTATGCAGTGTGCATGTGCACACGTGTGCCA
>NW_011889345.1:137383-138138 GCF_000151845.1 Pteropus vampyrus
GCGTGCACGCGTGTACCGGATGTGCGGTGTGCATGGGTCGTGCATGCAGTGCACACGTGCATGTGTATGCCATGTGTGTGGTGCATGTACGCGCGCGTGCCTTGTATGTGTGTGCTCGTGCGCCGTGCACGTAGTGTGCATGTGCACGTGTGTGCCATGTGTGTGGTACATGTGTGCGCGTGTGTCATGTATACTCGTGTGTGCTCATGTGCGCGTATGTGGTGTGTGTGTGCCTGCAGACAGGGTATGCAGTGTGCGTGTGCACGTGTGTGCCGTGTGTGCGCGCTCACATGTGGTGTATGCAGTGTGCATGTGCACACGTGTGCCATGTGTGTGGTGCGTGCGTGCACGTGTGTGCCGTGTATGCGTGTGCTCATGAGCGCGTGTGCGGTGTGCGTGCACGCACTTACAGGGTATGCAGTGTGCATGTGCGCGTGTGTGCTGGGTCTGTGATGCGTGCGCGTGCCTCTGCACTCGTGTGCATGCGTCGGTGTGCAGGCATGCTCGTGCCTCTGTGAGCATTGCGGGATGGGGAGGAGCCTGAGGCCCCGTCACCAGATGGGGTGAGCTCCTCGCTGGGGGCGGGAGGGCGACAGCAGAGCTGGCTGAGCGGGACGAGTGGAGGCGGAGCCCGAGCGCCCGCTGCCCTGTCCTCCCTCCAGCCGCCTCCCGCAGCCTCCGGGGTGCGTGACCTCCGTCCCCAGGGCGGCCCTGCGGGGTGAGCCTCAGTGCCTCGCGTCTTTGTGTCTCCGACA
>NW_011889345.1:138188-140267 GCF_000151845.1 Pteropus vampyrus
AGCCGCCTCCCGCAGCCTCCGGGGTGCGTGACCTCCGTCCCCAGGGCGGCCCTGCGGGGTGAGCCTCAGTGCCTCGCGTCTTTGTGTCTCCGACACCGTCATAGTGTGTGGCTGCCGACGCCTGTTTGCAGAGCTCAGCTCGTGGGCCTCCCGCCGTGTGGCCTTCCCCGGCCCGCCGGGGTCCGTCACAGCTGCGTGGGTCCCAGGTCCCCGGAGGCGGGTCGGACAGAGCAGGCAGGCGGGAGGCTCTCGAGAGCATGGTCTCCCAGCCTAGGGCGCACGGGGGCCCACGTGGGCCCCTAGGGCAGGGGTGGCCAGGGCAGTTCGCTCAGCGCCGGAGGGACCAGCCTGCTTGCACCCCTGGAGGGCCGCCCTCTTCCGGGCAGGGACATTCCTGTTTGCCCGGAGCACAGGCAGGGAAGGTGGGGTCTCCATGTGGCTCGGTGCCAGCTGGTCCGCCCTGCACTGGCTCGGAGCAGAGGGCACAGGCCTCTGGACCCTGACAGCTCTCGGTCTCATCAGGAAGACGCCCGCGTGGAGCCACGGCCACTTCACCCGGTGTCGGGGAGTTCACGGGCCGTAGGCAGAGAAAGCCGGTCCTCGCTGCGGTCTGTCCCTCCCGAGCCCACCCTCTGCCTCCCGTCCTCACCCCCGTCCACCCGCCGGTCTCCTCCCTACGTCTGGACATGGTCTCCTCTCTACGTCTCGACACTGCCGCCCTGACCCTCGCGGACCGCGTTAGCTCTCAGGCCCTAGTGGCTCCTGGCTCTGGATCGGCGTCCACGCTGCCTGTGAACAGGCCATTTGGAGGTGAAGGGCCCTCGGGTGCCGGCCCCGAGCCAGCAGCGGCCGCGGCACCGGGCCTTGCTAGAGATGCAGAGTCTCAGGCCCGGCCCGCTGCCGGGCGAGCCCCCCGGGCACCGTCGCCGCAGCCTGACGTCTGAGAGCCACTTCCCGGCTGAACGCGGGCTCCGCTCCCCGGTCCGGCTGCCACTCCCCAGGCTGTGGAAAGCCCCCTCAAACTCAGCCTCGAGCCGGACCGTAGCCCCTGCGGCCCTTCTGGGGACAAAGCGTGGGCCCCAGGTCAGGGGGTGCAGCGGCAGGGGCGCCCCCTCTAAGACCAGCTTCCGTCCCTGTTGTGAGCACGGTGCTATGACAGTCCACGCACCCCCTCGCGGGCACACACATGCACGCACACACGCACACACACGTGCAGGCATGCACACACGAACACACGCATGCACACACATGTACATGCACACATGAACATACAGGCACACGCGTGCATGCACGAACACGCACACACGTGAATGTGCCCACACAGCACACACAGGCACACACAGGCACACACATGCACACGCGTGCACACACACACATGCATGCACACTGCTGCTTGGAGGGAGAGGAGGCGGGGCCTGGCCTCACCAGTGACCCCTCCCCACTGCGGACCCTGACTCTGACTCCTAAGTCCAGGTGGGCCCCGGGAGCCTGCAAGCACCCAGGACCCAGCATCCCGTGCCCCCCGGGCCACAGTGCTGGCTCCAGTTCAGACTCCGTTGGTTTATTATTAAACCGGAGTCTTGTCTGGCATTACGTATGGAACAGAGGGTGTTTTAAACATGGGTTTTGAACCCACAGGGATTTTTGGTTTTTTTTAGACTGGGAGGCAGAGGTGAGTGATTCCATCGTTCTGGACCCAGCTTTGAGCAGTGCTGTGTGTCAGCCACTAACTTTAGAGGTTCGGGGAGGGGACGAATCGGGAAGACCCCAGCGTGAGTCGGTGCCACAGTGCACGGTACGAGTGTAAAACGTGAGAAACAGCTGTATTCATTTCAGGTAGTCCACCTGCGAGTCAGATCCCTCATCTCTAAAAACCTCAAGTCGTATCAAATGTTCTGCACACTTAACAAAACGGCACTGTCTGTTCGCTCCCCGTAGCTGCCTTCGCTGGCGGGGGGTCAGGTGGGTGCCTTGCGGGCCTGGGGCGGGGGGCGTGGAGCGGGCGCGCACGGAGGGAGAGGCCGCTCTGCCGAGGGCTTCGAGGACGGTTTCCTCCTCCGCTTTGTGCGTGTGTGCGCG
>NW_011889345.1:141740-147752 GCF_000151845.1 Pteropus vampyrus
TGAGTCGGGCCTCCCTGTGACTCTCAGGAGAGGCGATAAGTCTCACGTGTTTGGAGCTATCGGAACAGGGGTCGATGGCAGTCGTCGTGCATCTCGGTGCTTCTAAAAATCGATTCATAAGTCTGTTTCAGTCACCAGGGTTGTTATTAGCGGGCTTGTTAAGAGCTACACTACAGCTACATCACAAAAGCATTTTCAACCTCAGCACAGTCACCTAAGCGGCGTGATCTCCACTGCTGGATTTAATTAAAATACTTTTGTTCCTATAAACAGCACTTGAAATATAAAGTAAACACGATATCAGAAAATGTTTTGGGAGCGGGAAGTTCAGGGAGTGGCGAGAGCGTTCGGAACAGGACTCCCGGGGCTGGGCCCAGGCTGGCCCAGGCCCAGGCATTGTAGCCGTGAACTTGGGCGGAGTGAGCTTGGAGGAATCGGTCTTTTCATGCTGGATTTAAAGATACGAGCAGGCTTTGCTGCGGAAGGCGGTCAGCCCGCGTGGGAAACGCGCCGCCTTTGCTGCTTCTCGGGCCCCTGCGACTTTACAGCAGTTCTTAGCAGAAATGGCTGCGGAGTCACCCTGCCCGCTATTGTTTTGCGAGGAACGTGGGTGTTGGAGCCATTTAGATTTGGGGAGCCGAGTAGAAAGTTCAGATTGTTTTTCCAGATAAGGCGTTTTCTCCCTGTGGTTTTTACTGGGACAAATAAACAAATATCACGTTGCCTGTCAGAGGGTTTTCTGATTTCAGTGCTGATAGCACCCCCCGTGCAACGTGCATCTGGATCGTTCTGGAGACTCTGCCTTGACTGAGATCGGCGACGAAGACTTCCAGAAGCCTTAAACCGAAGAGCTGGCGTATGCTGCCGCCTCTGTGTGCTGCCGCGTCACCCGCGGAGGGGCTCCGTGTGCGGACCCGGCTTCCCCAGGCCCGTGCTGAGCCCCCGCGGCCCCGCGCCAGTGTGCACGCGGACGGTTGTCGCCAGCGAGCTGTGCCCTGGGACCAGCTGTCAGGGCTGCTCTGTTTTCCGACTCCTAAGCAGTCTGTCCACACGTACGTTTGAAGAGTCTCAGAATTGCTTCTGTCTGAGTCATCGATCGTTTTTCAAAGTTTTCCAGTCCTTTCTTTTAAAAGGTTGACACCTCTGAGCAGGAGCCACTTATTTTTACTGGCGAGTTAATGAACCAGGCCTTTGACGTACAAAGGAGGGCAGGATGGGGGGGCAGGGAGCCTGAGGGCCGAGCTCAGTGGCTTCAGGGTGCAGAGGGGCCTCCCGGTGGGGGGAACAGGACGTGGCGAGCGAAGGCCACCGAGGACCAGAACGGTCTGGCTGCTCGTCTCTAAGAAGGCACGACCCGTCGAGTGTCCCGGCGGACAGCCTCCCCTGACACGAACCGTCTTAGGGTCACATTTTCCCAGAAGAATCCCGAGAAGGCTCTCTTTGTCCCCTCTCGGAGGCAGGGCCCCCAGTCCCTGCATCCCAGGATGTCCACGTGTGGGTCCTCGCTGGCCCTCGGCAGCTGCCACGCTGCGGTCACTGTCCCCTTGCCCGCCGCGGGCCGACAGGCGTGGGCCACCGAACCTCTGATGCCACCGCCGCTGAGGTTACTCGTTTTTCCTTTGAACAACTCATTTGGCAAGGTAGCGATTCCCGCCAAGCCTCACGGGGTGTGGGGTGCACTGTGGCTCCAGGCAGGCAGGGACCACCCCGAGTTAGCGCCGCCCCACGGGTCAGAGGGCGCGGCGCCCGACGAGGCCGCCTGGCTTCAGATGCCAGCTGCCTGGACCTAATGGTTATAACTTTGAGGGGTTCCCACGAGCCCCTCAGGTGTGATAACAACGCACACAGCTCAGGAAAGCACGCGCGTAGACAGTTTCAGGCTCATTGCGCAGACACGGATCAGGAGCGCCAGCCGTGAGGAGGCGTGTGGCGAGGCCTGTCCCCCGCCAGCCCCTTCGCTGCCCGGCCAGGGTCGGCGCTGAGCTCGCTGGCCCAGAGCCTCGACCCGGGCTGCATTGCAGAGACACGGTGAATTAAATTCGGGGCGACACGCTTGAAATCAGTCCCCAGCCCCCCTCCTCCTGGGAGGTCGGGCAGCTGCGAGTCCCAACCCCCTGATCCCGGGGTTGTCTTCCTGGTGACCAGCCCCCCCCATCCTGACGACATTCGGGGCCCACCCAGGAGTGGCCTCACCGGCGTGACAGCCACTCCCGTGACACAGGACATTCCAGGCATCTCAGAGTGCCACGCCTGGAACCCGGCATGCCGACCAGAGGCGTGGCCGCCGCACGCAGCAGGGAGTTCCCGGAGCTTAACGTCAACTCCTGTGGCAGGACGCGCGACACATCAGCCACCACCTTTTCCTTCGCGGCTGCTTCCGCATTGCTCAGTGACACGCAGGTTCCGGCGCCTGCTGACGGGTCCACCTTAGAGACACCCGTTTGGGGTGTGACCCCTCCGCTGCGCCCCGCCTCCCCGCCACTGCCTTCGCCCCCAAGTCTGAGCCATGGAGTGTGACTGTAAACATTACTTCACCGTGAGCCACGTGGTGTGTGGTGACCGCTCTTTCTTGTGCAAATTTTTGTTTTCCTGGGACTTAAAGTTTAATTGCCTCATTTATTCTTTGCTTCATTTTCTACGTGTCTGTTACTATGTCTTCTTACACTGTTTGATAAAACGACAGAGTCCTTCTCTGTCATTCTTAGCTAGTCACAGCCCTCCGCCCCCCGGGCTCCCCGGGGACCCTCCGGCTGCAGTCCACGGGCCCCGTTTGCCACGCCTTGCACAGCTGTTTTCCTTCCTTCCTATTCCAGAAGTTTCCTTCACCTGTCCTGGTTCTCGGCTCCGTGAGGCCGGTGGAGGACATTCGCTAAGATGCTTTCCGTTGCAGGTGGTAGCCCACTGAACGTGACTCGGTGACAAGGGACATTTATTGTAGCGTTAGGTCAGGACTTCGGATGGAACGAGGTGGGCTGCGATCTTTTAGCTCTGGTTCTCGCAGACTCCGGTCTCCGGGCCTCACGTGAGCGTCGGGCCTCGCGGGCGGCCGCAGGGTTGTCGCCATGTCGCAGGTGTCCTGTGCGGACGTCGGTGTCCATCTGGAAGCAGAAAATGAACCATCTTCCGTGGCGAGGAAGGCCTTTGCTCTGGACCGGTCCGTCACGGGGGATTCCCGGACCGTAGGGTCACTTCCCGCCCCCGGCCACCGCAGAGGGAGGGGACTTGCCGTGACCCCCGTCCGCCAGGACGCACCCTCCGGTGCCGACGCCCAGCCGCTACCAAGCGACGACCACGTAGGAACAGAATCGGGGTTTGTCAGCAGGGAGGCAGGGTGGCCGTTGGGCAGGCCGCCAGCAGTGACCGCTGGTGTCAGGGAGGATGCCTGTCTGGGTCCGTGTCCCCTGCCCGCTTGCCCGCGTCCCCGGGCGTAGTGCTCTGGGGTACAGATAAGTTCCTCTAGCCTCGCGGGCATCGCTTCGTCGGCTCTCAGCTCCCGGCACGGCCACTAAACCCAGCGGCTTTCTGGTCGCAGACCCCGTCCGTCCTCGTCCCTCCCTTCTCCTGGGACACCCCTGGGAAGTCTCTTTATCCCGTGGGGGGTGGGACTCCTAGGAAGCTGTTCCGCAGGCGAGTTCACGGTAGGTGGATTTCAGCGTCCCTCACACACAGGCAGGTTGCTTAGGAAAAAATTAAAAAATAAAGTGGGAAGGAAGCCGGGGGAGCTTGGGAGGGGAGGAGGAAGTCACAGTGGCCACGAGCAGGACGAGCACGGAGGAGGTAAAGCGACAAGCTCGCTGGCATTGGGGGTTTAGCCGAAGGGGTTTGTTATTTCTTAAATGAGCATCGTGAGGTTTCTCAGACCCCTGCCTACTGTCATTACGTTTAAATGACGTTAACTCTACAGAAGTTAGGCACGTTTCTCGTGGAAACTTCGCAGAACACGAGAATCACAGCGGATCACACCGCTCGGGTAAACGTCGTTAACGTTTTAGAGTTTCCTGCGCTGCGTCTAACAGCGCGTGAATATACGTATTCGCCTTTTCTCAAGAAATTGCAATCGTCCGGCAGGCCGTTTTCATACTCCGCTTTTTCTGGTTAACAGTACGTTACATGTTTTGAATGTTTTTATCAGCAAATATTTTTTTCGGGATCTTTTCCTTTGGAATTTTTAAAGAATCCGTACTTTATTTTTACAGCAGTTTTAGGTCCGCAGCAAAACTGAGCAGAAAACACTGAGTTTCCGTCGTGCCCCACATCACGCGGCCACCCCCATGCTGTGGTTCACCCGCACGTGTGACACGCGTGTCTGGACAGGTGGACGATGACGCGTGTGCCAGCACAGGATTCATGCCATGCGTGTGACACGTGTCTGGACAGGTGGATGATGGCACGTGTGACAAGTGTGTCTGGACAGGTGGATGATGGCGCGTGTGACATGCGTGTCTGGACAGGTGGATGATGGTGCGTGTGCCAGCGCAGGACTCACGCCGTGCGTGTGACACGCATGTCTGGACAGGTGCATGAGGATGCGTGTGCCAGTGCAGGACTCACACCATGCTTGTGACACGTGTGTCTGGACAGGTGGATGATGACGCGTGTGTCTGGACAGGTGGACGAGGACGTGTGTGACACGCGTGTCTGGACAGGTGGATGATGACGTGGACAGGTGGACGAGGACGTGTGTGACACGCGTGTCTGGACAGGTGGATGATGACGCGTGTGACACGCGTGTGTCTGGACAGGTGCATGACGGCGCGTGTGCCAGCGCAGGTTCACACAGACTGGATCAGCCGCTCGGAGCGGTCTGTGCTCCTGTGCTCGCCCCCGCCCCCGCCCCGGCGCATCCATCTCTGTGCTGTGTCTGCAGCTGGGCCTTTTCCAGAATGTCCTGCAGTTGGAATCGTGCCGCCGTAATGTTTTCAGACTGGCTTCCTTCACTTAGTCATCGCCTGTGTCTGCTCGTGGCCCGACAGCCCATTTATTTTTAGTGCTGAATAATATTCCGTTGTCTGGATGGAGCACAGTGTACCCATTCAGCTACTGAGGGCCATTTTGGGGGCTCCCCGGCTTTGGCGATTATGCGTGAAGCTGCCGCGCACACAGCGTGCGCAGGTTTTTGTGTGGCCGTAACTTTCAGCCCATTTGGGTAAATACCGAGGACTGGTTGCCCATCTCACGTCGAGAGCATCTTTAATTTTGTAAGAAACCACGAAACCGTCTCCCAGTCTAGATCAGTTTTAACAGCCACATGGTATTCCGTTGTAAGTTTAGCACCATAATTTACTAGACTGATTTCAAATTTTTGGTTCTTTAGGTTCTTTGCAATTTTAACCCTAAGATGAATGTTCTTTTTAAATTTTTCCACACCTTTCTCATTATTTCCTTAAGATAATTTCCTCGAATTGGAATGGCTGGGCCAGATTGGGTGCTGAACGCTGAGGTGAGCTTCGTGAGGGCGACTTCCCACAGGTCACACTACTGACTGACACTCCTGGGCACTGTACGTCATCCTGCTGGTTCCCCAGGACGGCTGTGACACATGACCTCGCGGCCGGTGGCTTAGGGCAAAAGCGGCTCTCACGGTTCTGGTGACTCGAAGGCCGACACCGGCCGTCGGCGGCCGTGCTCCTTCCGAGGGCTCCCCGGGCACATGCTTCCTGCCGCTCTGTGGCCTCAGGTGGCTCCTGGCCGTCCTGCCGTCCCCCGGCCGCGGCCGCCTCAGTCCAGGCCCGCGTCCATCCTCACACGGCCTCCGCCCCGTGCATGTCTTCGTGTGTCCCCTCCTCTTAGGAGGACACCCGCCCTTGGCTGCAGGACCGACTCCCCGTGCCCTCGTCTTCACAAACGACACCTGCAAAGCCCGTGTCCGAACCAGGCCACATTCTGAGGTTCCCGGTGGACACGAGTCTGGGGCGCCCCTGTCCAACCTGCTGCAATTACCTGGGAATTTCTCTTCTGATGAGAACGGGCGGGAAAAGCATCTTTGTTTTGTTTTGTTTTAATTTGCATTTC
>NW_011889345.1:148967-150711 GCF_000151845.1 Pteropus vampyrus
AATCAGGCCCCGATTTGGAGGAGCCGTGCCAGATGGAACGCTCCCGGCAAGCCAGGTGAGACCCCTGGCTCCCGGCGTCTGACGCGTGCGTGTCCCTCACGTCACAGCCGGGCTGCCACACGGTATCGGTCAGTCCCCAGCTGTCAACAGCGTGAGCCGCTGAGTGCTTATCCACAGCAGCAGACGCCAGGGACGGCTTCCCGGCCCAGCTTCCAGAATGGAAGCGAATCCAGCCTGAGATCGGATCGAGCCCCCGCCCTGAAGTGACTCACAAGTGGATTTGAAATCATAACAGACCAGAACGCAGCGTCCGCGAAGGCCGCTGCCGTCCACAGAAGCCCTTCTCTGGTCTCAGAGAGTGTAAGGGCAAAGAGCTTGAAGAGCGTCGAGGGAAATGTTCCAATTTTATAAGTATTTTGAAACTTGGTGAGATTAGACGTGTCATGTTGTACCCTAAATAATTTCTCGGTGAGTAAGTCTTTAATCTTTATCTACTGTTTTACAAATGGCAAAGAGATCCCTCTCGCTAAACATTACATGACATTATAAGTGCATTTGATGGTGGAGGAGAATTATTAACCGTGTGGCAGGTGTTTTTTGTGCCTTTATGAAACACTCAACATGAGCTTCATCCAGAGCCCGGGGAAGGACGACGCACAGATAAATGGGAACCTTCGCCTCTTTCACGCTCACGCCTCTTCAAGTCAAAAGCCACCATGCGACGGAGACGGGAGGCAGGTGGCGGGGAGGGGCTGGGCCAGCCGTGTGGGACTGGCCTGGCCTCTGTTAAGGGGCCGAGGTGGCCAGCGAATCGCCTAGGTGGCCGCCCGGCCTGCGGGGTCCTTCTCTTACGTGGGGTCGACGGTCACGTTGGCCTCTTCCTGAGACGCGAATGGCGTGTAACTGAGACGTTACGTTGGTCAGTGGTTGGTGTCCACATTTTCTAGTCCTCACCAGATTCCTGGGGACCAAACGCATCCCGTTAGGGCAGGGAAGACGGTACTTCAGTGCAGCTTGTGAAGTCAAGGGGCGCTGTCGTAACAGAACGGTTCGTGGCCACAAAAGGGACGTGAGTAAGGAACGGTCCCCATTTTCCGGATCGGTTTTCCAAGGTGTTTGTAAACGGGCCGGGGACCCGTAAACTCTCGCGAGAGTTGAGATTGGACAGAAGGCGTTTTTTTTTTTTTTTTTAATTGAGCCCGATCCTTGATTGTTTTTCGTATGACGAACTGTGTTTATTTCATTTTATCCTTAGTTTACTGATGATTTCGTCCTCCATTTGTGCAAAATGCAAACATGACGCGGTTACGTTTTCTCAAGTAGTCGAATCTGAAACTTTCAAGTAATCGGCAAGGGTCAGAAATGGAATACGTTTCTTTCAGTGGAAAGGTTTTAACGACTGCATTTCTTTCTGGACAGTTTCTATTTATTACCCATTTTTCAATTTTCCCACAAAATAAAATTTCAGAGCTCTCCTTGATTCAAATGAAAGAACCAAATGCGACATTATTTTCATTTACTGTCTGGATTTCTTTTCCTGTTTACCTTCTGGCAATAATGCAGAAACTTATGGCTTATTTTTCAATATTATTTTAATTTTCGTAGCCCTTGCATGTCATCTTATTAAGAAAAATGAAATACAGAGTTAAGAGCTGGTCCTGAGTATGTGAACAGCATAAAAATCCCAGAGGCGTGATTGCCCACGAAGCAAACGTGTCACCAGTTGAGAAAGGCTATTGAAAGC
>NW_011889345.1:150761-151574 GCF_000151845.1 Pteropus vampyrus
GAATTTCTCTTCTGATGAGAACGGGCGGGAAAAGCATCTTTGTTTTGTTTTGTTTTAATTTGCATTTCTGTAATTACTAGTGATGTCGAAAATCTTCCGGTATGTATTTCTCATTTCGTAAATGGTAGCCGTTAGCGTTTTTCATTTGCATGGTTGAACTCCAGATAATCTGGACTTCGTTTTTATTTACGAGGAGACGCAGAGGTGTAACTTCGTCTCCCCTAATTACATCTGACGCCTGATCTCTCTCACTGCCCTTCTCGCCTGTGTGGCCCAGCCACCCTCCTCCTCACGTGGGTCAGTGGCCTTGTGGCTTGTGACTCCACCTAGTCTGAGCTCCATGAAGCAGCCGGACATCTTTGCAGATGCAGATCCGACTCTGTCGCTCCCGGCTCAGCATCCTTCGCTGGCCTCTGATCACCTAGGAAACGGAAGCGGAGCCCTAACTGGCCTGCTGGGCCCCGCACCTCCGTTCCGGCCGCTGCGGCCCAGCCTCCGGCCTTCGGGGGTGCGGACACCTTTGCACAGCCAGGCCCGGGCGCTGCGAAGCCTCCCGGGAGCCGCCTGGTCGTCTCAGGCCTCACCCCAGCTCCGAGAGGCCAGAGAACGGACGAAGGGTGGGCCGCCCCCCGCCCCCCACGCCCAGCCCAGCCCGGCAGCTCGTCTCCTGTGTGCGTGACATTTTGTCTTCAGGTGGCCGCTGCCAGCGCGAAAGTCCTTATTTGGACTTTTCCTTTTTTCTTTAATTTTTACGATGATGACCTTGGTTAACGAAATCCGGTAAGTTTCAAGTGTACAATTCAACAGCGAGGC
>NW_011889345.1:154559-154960 GCF_000151845.1 Pteropus vampyrus
GAGCTGGTCCTGAGTATGTGAACAGCATAAAAATCCCAGAGGCGTGATTGCCCACGAAGCAAACGTGTCACCAGTTGAGAAAGGCTATTGAAAGCGACACCTGTTCACTGCCGAGGGTCAGCGTGTGCGACGGGCCCCGGGGGTCCCCGAGGTCTGTGGAAGGAGGAAGCCCAGAGGTGGGGGTCGGGGCGCCCGCCCCAGGCAGCCGCGCTTCGGCTGAATTTTGATCGGAGGTCTGCTTGCTGCCTGGAGTTGACCAAACCAAGTTACTTGTGAAAACAGGACAGTCCAGGCCAACCCTGCAGCCAGGGAGCCCTCAGGAGGAACGCGGCGTGTGGTCCTCTGGTGACAGGCCTGAAGGGCAGGCCCGTTGTCACGGGCGGGCGACTGCTGTTCAGCGT
>NW_011889345.1:156045-157842 GCF_000151845.1 Pteropus vampyrus
CGTTGCCACGGGCGGGCGACTGCTGTTCAGCGTCGGGCGGGCTCGCCTCAGCATCCCGTCCCCCTGCATGGCCCTTTCCCGGCTGTGCCCGTCCCCCCCACGCCCCCGTTCCCCTCTTGTGAAGGCATCTACTCTTCTGCTGCCACCCCCTCCTGGAAGCCCTCCAGGCAGGCGCCCCCACGGAGGCAGCGTGACGTCTGTGTTCCACGTGCGTTCCTGGGCCCGCTGTTGAACCTCACACCGCTGGGAAACCCCACTAGACGCTGAACCCCTGCAAGGTGGGTCTCCAGGTCTCGTGGGGGTCAGAGCCAGGCACATCTGTTCAGCGGGGTTTGTTGATTTGAGCCCCAAGGTAACCTGAGGGCCCACTGCGCTGGGCGCCAGGCTGTGAGCTTACGCACGGTCGTGGCTCCTCAGTCCCCAGAGTCAGAAACCGAGTCGCGTGTGCAGATCGCGCAGCGGAGAGAATCTGCGCCCAGCCAGACGCTGCCTCCACGCCGCCTGGGAATGATTCAGAATGATCCCCGCGAAAACCCGCGGGCCGGGCGAGCGCTTTTTAAAGGAAAAGGCCCGGAAGCGACATCCTGGACGTTGATGCCAGGAGGTGATGTGGCCACGATCTGACAGTGTCGCACGGTCACCGCTGAGATCTGAGTTCAGCATCGTCGCCGCTCAGCATGGAGCCGGCCTTCTGGACGAGGCGGGCGTGCGTGGTTCCCGCGTTTGCCACTTACCGGTGGTTACCGATACCCCGGAGCATAGAAATTAAAAATGGGCCAGATTGTTAAAAAGGGAGTTTATTTTAAACAACGGCCCCTCCACTCCCCCGCCGCCACTAATCATACCCGATCACGACATAACGCGCGGACCGGGGCGGACGTGTTTGTAGTGCGTTTGTAACGAGCGAGCTGTGTCCTGGCTCCCGGGTCAGCGAACTCGTGACGACCCGGAGCAGGGGCGAAAAGTGACGTTCCTACCGTTTGCGCGTGGCGATCGGCCCCTCAGGCGCCGCCCGCCGCCTGGACGCGTCTCGTTGCCGTGTCGCTCACGAGGAGGCCGGGCCGCGGACGCCCCTTGCCCTGCTCTGCCCCCCGCCTGTCCCAGGGGCTGATGGACGTCCCCGGGTGGCGAGAAAACGAATGGATGAAGCGGTCAGATGAGCAGGTGGCCTGATCGAGGGGCGAGGGACCGAGGCGACGCGTCGTAATAATCGAGAGCAGAGAAGGAAACGGATTTAAATGACAAACGGACTAGGAATGATTTACGTAGAAGACGTAAAACACGGGTTTCGGGTTTTTCTGTGCATCTGTCACGAGACACAGAAGAGACGCCACGTGCTCGTGGCCGGGGGCGGGCGCGTTGTTGCCCGACGGGGCGTCACGGCTTCGGGCTCTTCCTTTCGGAGTCACTTTCGCCTCCTGAAACAGGGGCTCGGTCCTTTCGGGGCTGCGACTCAGCACGCAGAGTCCGCCGTGGAGGCCGGGTCCCCGTCGTCATGGCAGCCAGGCCCCGCCCACCCCGAGAGACCCGCGCTCCCTTCTCTGCGCCAGGCCGGGCACCAGCCCCCAGCCGGACTCCCGTCGGAATGAACCAGAGGTCCAGCCCCTCTCCCTGTGGGCCCCAAGCCGCGTATTTTCGTATACGTAACAAACACATTCTCTGTTCACCATTTTCTCCCTTCAGGAGAATGGGGTGCACGTTCTCCCGGTTTAAGATGCTGTTAGTGTCCTGTGACGAACGCGCTGTCGTTCTCTGCTCTGACAGATCTCACCCGATGGCACGTTCTAAAGCACAACC
>NW_011889345.1:159394-160858 GCF_000151845.1 Pteropus vampyrus
AGCCCGAACGCTGTAGCAGTCTTTCGATAACCGTTCTTAGTTACAAATATTTTTTCCAGTTTTGTCTTTCTTTTCCAGAAGTGCTTTAAACATCGTGTCTATTTTCCTACTTCAAAAGAGTTTTTTTTTCGTTAAACTCTTTAACACACGTGGGATATGATAAGTTTTCCATCTCGACTGCTGCCCAGCTGGTGTGGTCCTTCCCGATTTTATCTGATTGCCGTGTGATCTCTTCTCGATGTTTCATTTCTGGGTTTTATTTGTGGGTTTTATTTCTGGGTTGTCTTCTCTGGTCCCTTGTCCTGCTTGTCTGTTTCTGCCTGCGTCGCCCTGTTTAAATCGTACGGTCTCTGACAGGGCTCGCTTCCTTCAGGCTGCTGCTTCTGCACATTTTCTGTGTAGTTCTTGCCTGTTTGTTCTCTCCGATGAACTTTGGGATACTTTCGTTGAATCTGCATATTATTTTGGGAAAAACTAGCTAATTAAGAGTTTTTTAGTCATCCCAACGAAGCACAGGGCATGATATGCGTTTGTTCAAATCTCTTAACTTTTCGTATTTCTCACAAAATTTTCCGATCTTTTTTAAATAGTCGCACACTTTCTCATTATGGGTATCGCTACTTAGTTTGGAATTTGTGTTTTGATGTCTCTTTTATCATATTTTTAGACTGATGATAGTTGGTATTTTGATCCTTGTATCTTGTATTCACTCACTTTTATGTTAAACTTAATCATTTCTTATTTGATTTCTATAAATACATCACCCTGAACATTAACATTTTAATGTTCATCTTAATGTTAAACATTTTATTATCTCTCTAATATTTACATTTTGGTTTCTGTCTCATCATAATGCCTTTTAGCATCGGCCTGAATTTCTTGGAAATGATGGTTACGGGGCATGGTGTGCGTTATGTCTTGCCGAGACAGCCCATGGGACCCTACTAAACGATATGTTTTGACGTAGCCCGGTTTCCTGCCCCTGATGTTTACACTCATCTGCACACACAGTATTTCTGAGTTGGCATCTCGTCCAGCGGGGTTCTGTTGGCCCGAGGAACAGGCCTAGCCTGGAATCCGGTTGATGAGGGGTTTTCAAATCTAAAATTACCGAGTGGAAATTGTGCTTGTTCCAATGTCTTGGAACGGCCCTTTTCCTGCCGTCTACCAGCCTCGCGTCTCTGTTTGGTTTTGTTTGTTTGTTTGTTTGTTTGTTTGTTTGTTTGCTTTTTTGAGCTATCGGTTACATGTCTAAAATAAAGTAGTTTCTAAGTAGAGTTGTTTCTGGGTCTCGGGGGATGGGTTCCAGGATCCCCGGCAGGTACCAAGTCCGTGGATACTCGAGTCCCCTACGTAACATGGGGTGGCGTCACGCACGGCCCGTGTTCGCGTCTGCGCTACAGCACGTGTGTGTGACGCCCGCACGCCACGTCATCCTCCAGCGTGGTGCCCGGGGCGTGGCTC
>NW_011889345.1:160908-161928 GCF_000151845.1 Pteropus vampyrus
GGGGTGGCGTCACGCACGGCCCGTGTTCGCGTCTGCGCTACAGCACGTGTGTGTGACGCCCGCACGCCACGTCATCCTCCAGCGTGGTGCCCGGGGCGTGGCTCCTTCCAATTTTGCCTTTTGCAACTTTCTGAGATTTTTTTTTCCAAAATGTTTTCAGTCCATAGTTGGTCAGTCCGCAGATGTGAAACCTGAGGATAACGGAGAGCCTGCTGTACCACGGTTCAGGCCACGTGACGCGGTTTTTACTAGTTCAAGGCAAAATAATTTAAAAAATAGGTAAAATGTTTTCTATCATGTGAATTTCTATTCTACTTAAAGAATTTCTCTTTATTGAAATAGTGGCTTTCCTGTTTCGTATAAAATGCTTTTTCTCCCCAAATGTTCTTGGACACCAAAGTAAAGGTTGACGGTTCCGTTTCCTGTTTCCTTCACCCCGCCCCTTTTTTCTTTTTTCTTTCTTAATTTACTGGCCCAAGGCAGAAAAGTAAAGCAGATTCTTTATCAGCTTTTCTTGTTATTGTTTTATTTCATTTTTAAAATAATCTTATTTTTCAGTTACAGTGGACGGACAATGTTATATCAGCTTCAGGTGTACAGCGCAGCGGTTAGACATTTATGCGACTTAGGAAGCGAACCCCCCATACGTCTGGTCCCCCCTGACACCACCCAGTACTGCCGACTCTGCTCCTTACGCCGTGCTTCACGTCCCCGTGACCGTGACCGTCTGGATACTACTAGTTTGTCCTCAATCCCTTCCCCTTCCCCACCCTTCCCCCAGCCCTGCCCCCACCCAGCAGCCGTCAGAATGTTCCCCGTATCTATGAGTCGGTTTCCGATTTGTTCATCTGTTTTGTTCTCCGGATGCACGTATCAGCGAGACCCTATGACATTTCTGTCTCTCTGTCTGACTTAGTCCACCCAGCACGATACTCTCCAGGTCCATCCGTGTCGCCGTGGAAGGCAAGATGGCATTCTTTTCTGTGGCTGAGTGATGCTCCATTGCGTATATGCACCACC
>NW_011889345.1:163017-164433 GCF_000151845.1 Pteropus vampyrus
CAGCACGATACTCTCCAGGTCCATCCGTGTCGCCGTGGAAGGCAAGATGGCATTCTTTTCTGTGGCTGAGTGATGCTCCATTGCGTATATGCACCACCTGTTCTATACCCGTTCATCTGGGGCTGGATGCCCAGGCATCTTCCATGTCTTGGCCACTGTAAATACCGCTACAGTAAATCTATGGAGTCACATGGCCCTTAGAAGTAGCGTTTGGATTTCTTTGGATAAATACCCAGAACCGGGATTGCTGGGTCCTTCTTTGTCTGTTGTTACGCGGCCTTTGTTTTAAAGTCTATTTTGCCTGATCTAAGTATTGCTACCCTAGCTTTTTTGTTTCTATTTTCATGAAATATCTGTTTCCCTCCTTTTACTTTCAATCTGTGTGTGTCTTTTGATGTGCAGCGAGTCTTTGTGGGCAGCATATATGAAGGTTTCGTTTTCTTAGCCATCAGCCACCGTGTGTCTTTTGATTGGAGCATTTAATCCATTTACATCGAAAGTAATTGTTGATAGATACGTAGTTATCACCATTTTATTATTCTTATTTTATTAATCTTTTTTCTTTTTCTTAAAGAAGTCCCTTCAACAGTTCTTAGGATGCTGGCTCGGTGGTCACGAACTCTTTTAGCTGTTTCTTGTCTGAGAAGCTCTTTATTTGTCCTTTGATTCTAAAGGACAGCTTTGCTGTGTAGAGTCATCTTGGCTGTAGGTCCTTACTTTTCATCACTTTGAATATTTCCTGCCAATCCCTTCTGGCCTTCGAAGTTCCTGTTGAGAAGTCAGCTGACAGTCTTATGGGAGCTCCCTTGTAGGTAACTAACTGCTTTTCTCTGGCTGCTTTTCAGAGTCTCTCTTTGTCTTTAATCTCTGGCGTTTTCATTAGGATGTGTCTTGGCGTGGGCTTCTTCGGGTTCATCTTGTCTGGGACTCTCTGTGCTTCCTGGGCTGGTAGGTCTATTTCCTTCACCAGGTTAGGGAAGTTTTCCAGAATTATTTCTTCAAATAGGTTTTCAAATCCTTGCTCTCTCTTCTCCTCCGGTGCCCCTACGATGCGACTGTCGGTGCGCTTGATGTCGCCCCAGGAGCCCCTTGAACTGTCCTCATTTGGGAGGATTCTTTTTTCTTGTCGCCGTTTCGATTAGGTGTTCTCTGCTCCTTTACTTCCAAATCGCCGATTCGATCCGCTACTTCATTTAATCTACTGTTGGTTTTCCCTCGTGTGTTCTTTATTTCAATTACTGTACTTTCATATCTGGTTCTGTTTGTGTTTTCTGTCTCCACGTTCACGTTTTCTGTCACTTTTCGGAAATTCTCACTGAGATCACTGAGCATCCTTATAAGCAGTGGATCGAACGCTGCTTCTGGTACGTGGCTCGTCTCAGTTTTGTTCAGTTATTTTTCTGTCCCCTTCTTTCA
>NW_011889345.1:165613-167041 GCF_000151845.1 Pteropus vampyrus
CCCTCGTGTGTTCTTTATTTCAATTACTGTACTTTCATATCTGGTTCTGTTTGTGTTTTCTGTCTCCACGTTCACGTTTTCTGTCACTTTTCGGAAATTCTCACTGAGATCACTGAGCATCCTTATAAGCAGTGGATCGAACGCTGCTTCTGGTACGTGGCTCGTCTCAGTTTTGTTCAGTTATTTTTCTGTCCCCTTCTTTCATTTGGGACGCGTGTCTTCGTCTTCCCTTTTGGCCGCCTGTGTTTGTGTCTGTGTATTAGATAGAGCTGCTATGTGTCCTATACCTACAGAGTGGCCCTATGTCGTAGGTGTTCTGTGTGGCCCAGTCTCCCCGGTCGCCTGAGCCGGGTGCTTCACATGTGTCCCTTGTGCAGGTCGCGTGTGCTCTCTTTTTGTAGTTGAGCCTTGGTTGCTGCTGGCATATACGTGGGAGGGACTGACCCTCAGGCTGATGGTCGTGAGGACTGGCCGTGACCGTGAGCTGTTGTGCGGGGCGGACCCCACGGAGCAGGATTCACTTTAGCTGGGCTCTGATGCTGCCCAGTCTGACCTTTGGGGTGTCGTTTGTGGAGGTGGTTGGGTGGGGGTCTGGTGTGGTCTGAAGCTGGTCACAATGTGTGTTGGTTCTGGGGCCTTTTGGGAGGGGCTCTGGTGCAGGCCAAGGTCAGCCGCTGCCTGTGTTCTGCCTGGAGCCACTTGGTATGAGCTACAGAGGCATCTGCAGATGATGCCACTCGTGCTGGGCTTGGAGGCACCTGGGAGCGGCTGAGCCGCGAACCGAGGCCTCTGCCACTAGTGCTGGGCTGGGGGCTGCTCAGCGAGAGGTGCAGAGCCCGCGGCGGCCAGATGCTGCTTGTCTGGGGTTTGTGGGCCTTTGTGATTTTAGGAAGGTCCACAGCATGAGCCAAGAAGGCCATTTGTATGGAAAAGCCACTGGAGGTGGCCTAGCCCCCCTCCCCTCGACCCGCTTGGGAGGCGTGGGAATCGGAGTCACGTGGGCAGGGCGAGCGCTTCGGCCAGGCTAAGGGACAATCGATATGGTGCCGGCCGTGCGTGCAGGCTGGGTGGGAGGAGGGCCCAATGGAGGGATGGTGGCCTCTGCCAGCACTTCTGTCCCAGAGAAGCCACCCCTCCAGCCCTCGCCCTGAAGCAGACAGCCCTCGCCCTGAAGCAGACATCTCGGTCCCTCCCCGAGTGTCCCTGGCGCCTGTCGAGCTGCGTCCCCAGCACTGCAATCAGAGCGAGCAAGTCCGTCAGCGGTGAATCCACACGGGCCCTTTAAGAGGACGCCTAGCACTCCGGCTGCCGTATGTGTCACTTAGCCACCATCCCTGCTGGTTTTCACAGCCAGAGGTTGTGGAGACCCCTGTCCCTGGCACCTTGGGCTGGGAGTCTGCTGTGGGGCCGGGACCCCTCCCTCCTCCG
>NW_011889345.1:167602-168294 GCF_000151845.1 Pteropus vampyrus
AAGCTGGTCACAATGTGTGTTGGTTCTGGGGCCTTTTGGGAGGGGCTCTGGTGCAGGCCAAGGTCAGCCGCTGCCTGTGTTCTGCCTGGAGCCACCTGGTATGAGCTACAGAGTGATCCGAAGAGGGTTGCCACTTGTGCCGGGCTTGGAGGCACCTGGGAGAGGCTGAGCCGTGAGCCGAGGCCCCTGTTGCTAGTCCGGGTTGGGGGCTGCTCAGCAAGAGGTGCGGGGCCCGCAGAGGCCAGATGCTGCTTGTTTGGGGTTTGTGGGCCTTTGTGATTTTAGGAAAGTCCACAGCATGAGCCAAGAAGGCCATTTGTATGGAAAAGCCACTGGAGGCGGCCTAGCCCCCCTCCCCCTCACCCGCTTGGGAGGCGTGGGAATCGGAGTCACATGGGCAGGGCGAGCACTTCGGCCAGGCTAAGGGACAATCGATATGGTGCCGGCCGTGCATGCAGGCTGGGTGGGAGGAGGGCCCAACAGAGGGACAGTAGCCTCTGCCAGCACTTCTGTCCCAGAGAAGCCACCCCTCCAGCCCTCGCCCTGAAGCAGACATCTCGGTCCCTCCCCGAGTGTCCCTGGCGCCTGTCGAGCTGCGTCCCCAGCACTGCAATCAGAGCGAGCGAGTCCGTCAGTGGTGAGTCCACACGGGCCCTTTAAGAGGACGCCTAGCACTCCGGCTGCCGTATGTG
>NW_011889345.1:169469-174911 GCF_000151845.1 Pteropus vampyrus
ACTCGTGCGCAAAGCGGAGCCTTTGCAGGCCGCAGCCCCAGTGTGGCGGACGCCCGTGGGGGCCACACTTGGTGGGGATGACAGTGTCATGCGCGCGTGTCCCCTGCCCGGCCAGGGAGGCCGCCCTGAGCGGAGGCTGGAAGGTGTGAACCAGGAGCGAGGACGGGCGGCCGCGTGGGTCCCTCGGGTCGGCCCCTCCCGTGCTGTTAATCGCAGGTGAGCTGGAATGACGCTCGCTACGTAAATGTCTTGTCTCTGCTGCACCATAAGCTTCTCGAAGGTGCGTCTGGAGCCCCAGTGCCATGACCGTGGGGCAGTGTGCAAAGATCTGTAGAAAAAATGAGCGCCCCAGACGGCCCCAAGACGCTGCGGTCAGACAGCTGCAGACAGTGTAAATGTTCCCGCCGCCCGTCTGCAGGTTGGGTTTGGGACAATGTCACGTTACAGAGTCCTGCGGTGATATTTTGATTATCGGATTGATTTCCGCTCAGCTCGGACCACCCGGGGGAGAGCGTCGGGCGCCGAACGCCAAATGCAGTCTGCACACGCTTCCTGTTGAATGACACACTTGAGGCTCATTTGATTTTGTTAATCAGTGTCACCCCAATGATTTTCAATGAAAGAAAAAGAAGCGGGAGGAGGTGGGAAGCAGAGGTTCTCCAAACTTAACGCGCGCGAGAGTGAGGTCGGTGCTCATCAGAGCTCCCTCGGCTCTGCCGCCTGCGGTGTGCGGGGCTGGGACGGGCCGCGCGTTGAACGCGCCCCAGGTGGTGCGGGGAGCCACCTGACAGCGTGGTCCCTGTGGTTTCTCCAGCTCCGCTTTGAGAGGACACTGAAGGCGTTATAGGCGTGTGTGCGTCAGCGCCGTCTTTCAAAAGATGTTTGTTTTTCCTGTCGCGAGATCAGTGCGGCAGCAGGTACAATGATGAGCATGTGCCACGGAGCCGAGCAGGACATGGGCCTTCAGCCTGCGCAGGAGGGGCGGACGGTGGGTGTCCGTGACCAGGCGGGGGGTGCGGCACAGCTCTCAGCCCAAGGACTTGTCCCGGGAAGTTTTACCTTTCAGGAGTTGGCACCTTTTTGGTCTGTTCGCTGCGGGAGGTGGGCCCACCTTACCCTAAGTCTCCAGGCAAGCCTAGCGCTCGGAAGAAAGCTTTCAGTTTATTAGAGTTCAAATTACACTCCTTTGGCCAAAGTTGGAGGCATATGCCCCAGAGCCGAGCAGGAGACGGCGTCCCGGGGCCTTCGGGCTGTGTTTGGTCAAACATAGGCCTGTGGGGTCCGCCCGGAAAGAACACCTGTTAGATGTTCCCCTCCAGGAAGAACGAGACCCCAGGTTCATTACTGGGACCAGCTCTGTCAGACGACCTTTAGCTTTAGCATCTCTGTCCTTCCATCCGAAGTCTGAGGGAAGTCAAAGGCACCGCAGAACTGGGACGTCGTCGCCACGGCCGAAGGAGAAAGCGGCCCAGCGCCCCGTCCCGGGTCTACTGAACTCTGTCCGGTTCCTCTCAACACCCGCCACCAAGTCGACCCAACAGTTTGGGGTTCTTCGCCTTTATCGATACCCTGCGGGGAGCCTCGAACCGATGGGACCACAGACTGACGCTGGAGGGTGGGTAGAGGGGGGTCCTCGGCGCCGCAGTGGGGACAGTCGCCGTCCATCTCCCCTGCCCTGATCCGGCCACCTCAGGCTCTTGGCGATTTTAGACAAACCCAGTTACGAATTGAATTTCGGTCCTGCTCTGTCTTCTGCGCATGAAATCATGTGCCTCCCGGTCATTTTGTGGCCCATTTTCTGCAGGTCGTTGAATGAGTTGATTTAGGATGAAAGTCACGAAGTTATTTTTGGAAAGCTTATTAATGTCTCCAAGGCTGCGAGTGTCACCAGGGTCTCTTTCGCTGGTGATGCTGCTGCTGAGGGCGGCGGGCGTTTCTGTATTTAAGGGCAGCTCGAGCCTGTTAGACACTCATCCATTTTATGTCCTGGAGTCAAATGTTAAGTCTTCTGAAGCCTCTTGCATCCGTTACTGCTTTACCCAAAATTATTATTGGAAAAAAGTGAGTTTTGATTAACCCCCAGGACGCCGCCATGCTGTTCTGCAGAGGGGCGCAGGGTGCAGCGTCTGGGGACAGACGGCTTGTCGCGCCGGCATGCCCGGCGTGCGCCCCATGGGGTCCCCAGCGCGAGCAGACCCGTTCCTCATCAGGTCGAGTGATGCTGCCCAGGAGAACTTTCCACAGTGCTCAGTGTGGTCGCCACCAGCCACACGTGTCTGTGTCACTTGCAGTGTGGCTTGGGGTGTCCGAGGAATCGCGATTTAAATACTGTCGTGTGCTGAGGGCTGCCACACTGGACAGCGGAGGCGTAGGCTTTGGGCTGAAGTCGCAGCTCCGTTTGGTCACTGGAGATGCGGCCCGCAGGGCGGAGGCGATGCTGCCCTCCGCATGGGGGACCCGAAGCCCGCAACCGTATTCGGGGGATCTGTGCCCTTGACCGCGGCGTCTACCAGAGAAGTTAGGCCTCAGGTACTTGCGCAGGGGGAGCAGGCGGAAAGAGGACCCGAGGGAGGCGAAGGTGTGAAGTCGGCCGCGGCGTGCAAGGCCGGGGTACAGTCAGGGCGAACCCCTGCGGGCAAGGTCGACGTCGCTGTTCACGAAACCCTCCCAGGTACTGGCTGAGGCTCGCCTTTCCCCCGTGCAGGTGGGCACGGTGCCTCCCGGGGCCGCAGACTCTGGGGACAGAGTGCAGGCTTGCTCGAAGTCCCCAGTGAGTGGCCACGCTTCGGTCCGGTGCGGGTTTCGAGGGTCTGCTGGGTGACGGACGCGGGCGGACACGTGGGCAGCGGGGCGCGTTTTGGAGGGTCACATGAGGCATGTCCTCCTCCGGTCACGTGGGGGCTCGTTCCCTGCGGCCCCCGTGACATGCAGTGAGCTCTGCTCCGCACCAAGGGTGGGTACAGAAATCCAGCACCCTGTGCGGGTCATTTTAATCGTTGTTGTTTGCTACTTGTGATCATGAACTCCGTCTCCCCTGAAAGGCCCGACGTCATTGTGCGCGTGTCAGCGCCCATCACGTAGTGCGTTTTATGTGACGTTACATGCACATGTGTCACCGGAAGCCGCGCTGTTAACCGTTGGAACAGTGACACAGCATTAAGTTGTATCGAAAGCCATTCCTCAGTAAAGAAGGACTTAGACTTTTTGTCTCAGAAGCTCACGATCAAGTTTGCAAACAAATAAACACTTGAAATTCCGAACCGGCTTGAAGAGATGAGGTGGCTGGTCTGTCTGTGGCCGGAGCATCCGGTCGGCGTGGGTTTTGCGGGACGGGTGGCCTGGGTTGGCCGTGGCGCGGTTTGGTCGCCGTGTGGAGCGTGGCGGTGGCTCGCCAGGCCTCTCCTGTTCCCTGGCGCGGTTCCGGTGCTGAGCTGGCCCGGCATGGCGTCTGCTGCCCTCCTGGGCCCCGGACTCCGAGGGGCCCTTGGTGACGTTGGCCCCCTCCCGCCCCCACCGCCGTGGGGACCAGTGCCAGGAGCCCGATCGAGTCCCACGGCGCACAATGGGGCCTCCCCGCGCTCTGCAGCCCGTCGCCGGCCGTCCCCACCCCGTCACCCTCCTCCTCAGAGAGGGGAGAAGCCAGGACGTAGGTCCTGCGCTGCTCAGACCCCGCTCGTCACCGCGATGGCCTCCGTCGCTGTTACTTGGGGTGACGGTGGGGACAGCCGTGAATGGGAACGCAGAAGACGAGCACGGGGCAGTTTTGTCTGAAACGGGCCCCCCACCCCCGCCCCGTGCTTGGGACGCTTGGGGGACCACCCCGGGGCGGGGGGCGCCGCTTTCCCTTCCGCCCCTTCGTTTCGTGTTCATTTCGGTTTCTGAGCCCGTCGGGCGGGAGCCGTGTCTCGTGCCACGTCGCACGTGCTTCTCGTTGTCAGCAAAATACGGTCTCCCGTTCCGTGGACGTGCAGGGTTTTCGGGGTCACCTGGAGAGAGGCGCCTGTTCGGTGCACCCCTTCTGAGGGGCTCCGGGCCGCAAAGCCCGGTCGGTGCCTCGTCCAGAGGCTTCACACCGGCCGAAAGAACGGGGGGCCCTGCCCGCACGCCACCGGATGAGAACATTGCACCCCGCGGCCGAAAACGATGACCGCGCGTCCAGACGCGCCTCGGTCACAGCGAACGGCCTGTTTGCTTGACGTTTCCAGTTTAATTCAGGAAAGAAACCGACCCACGCCAAGGACGTTCGCTGTCGCAGAGGGGCGTGCGCCACGCCGGGCGGGGTCCCCGGTCCCCGGTCCCCGGGGGTAGGCTCGCTCCGCAGCACGGCCTCGTCGGGTGTCTCCAGCACTCGGGTCACGTGTCCCCTTTGAACTTGGGAGTAACCGATCTCCAGAATTCGTTTGTTTGACCCTGAGAGACAGAGAGATGCTCTCGCAAGCGCCTCTCTGGCCAAGTCCAGCGACTCGGTCCCGTCAGTAAGTTCTTTGGCTGGTCGACATCAGAAGGGGCGCTCAGTGCTGCTCGGGGTCCCTGAGCTCGCCGTCCGGTCTCGGGGGGATCTCCCCGGTGTCGGCGCGGTTTCCCGTGCCGTGCGCTCACCCCGCCGGCCCCTTGCACACGCAGCTTCGCAGCGTGACCGTGACCGCTGACCTGACAGGTGTCCACATCTGCTCCTGAGGGTGAGAGGCCCGGGGGACTTGTTCTCGGGACACAGACCAGCAGCTCCCGCCGGCATCTGAAACGTTCCTGTCACGTTCTCCTCGAATCGTGTTTTGTCTTTTATTTTCTGTCCCGGTCTGTGCTTTCACCTCGGTTTTATATTTTAAATTTGAATTTGAGTTCAAGGCTCTTCGGAGTCACCTCTGATGGAAATACGCTAAGACTTAAATCGTTTTCAAGTGTCGCTAGAGAGAGCAAGGAACAGAAGGTGCCACCCGATCTGAGACAGCACCAGCAAGTGCACGTCGATGCTCACAGTAGAAACGCGTGTCTGGCCCTGGAGCGTTCTGGGGTGTGCGAGAGAAACGGCCAGCAGGGCCGGACGCGTTTCGAACGGAAAGCGAGGTCCTAGGCCCCCCGGGGACCCCCTGTGGTCACCGTCCTCTGTCCTGCTCAGGTTTCTTCGGATACCCCAGAAGATTAGAAGCGTCCCTAACACCTTCCACTCGAAGAAGCAACCTAAGAGCTCAACGGTTGTTTATTAACCTGTTTTTGTTTACGTTTCTCACGTCTCGTAGCGAGAAATCTACTTAATATTTGTTCACAGTTTGGTTAGCGAATGTTTCAATGACCCATCGTGGAGTCAGAAACCGCCCAGAACCCACTGGCTTGTTTGTCGTCCCGGGTCGTGGCTCCGAGTCGGCGGTTCTCACCGCCGTCTCTCCAGGGTTGCAGCCCCGTGCTGTCTGGGCCGTATGTCCAGGGTGGCTTCTCCACGTGCGA
>NW_011889345.1:176016-180928 GCF_000151845.1 Pteropus vampyrus
CTTTGTCTGAAAGCATCGTCCCTAACGTCCCCAAGGGCGGTAGCTTCCCCATCCTCGGCATCCTCTGCTCTGCCCTCAATCCAGGCTCCTCCCTCGGTCCGAGTCCTGGACGCCTGAGCCGCAGTCTTCAGTCTCCCCCAGCCCCTGCCCTGCGAGGCACAGCCCCCGCCCCCCGGGAATTGATAGGGGTGCGTCACGTGCAACCAGGACGAGGCATCCACCCGCGAGCGCGGATCAGCAGACACGTGTTCCGCGTGCTCCAGAGCCGTCCCCCGGGCCCAGACGGCGATTTAAGCAGCTTCAGCCTCGCGTTTCATCCGCTCTGACCCCACCTGAATCGCTAGGAGCCCCCGCTGTGTACTCGCGGGGCCCCCCGGAGGGTAAGGCAGGCGGGCACGCGCCGTGGAGCCGGGCCTCGCACATGGGACAGGTTACGCAGGGGACCGCTCGGTTCCTGCTTTGTTTAACGTCACATCTGCGTTTCCGTCCTGTCCCCGATCTGCCCGGGGCTGGTTCCACTTAGCTCATGTGTCATCGCTCGCTTGTTCGTTCTCTCAGTGTTTTTTGCCTGCTCTGGGCTCCATGACTACTACACAGAAAGGACAGAAGGCCACCGTCCTGCCTTCAAGATGCCGGGGACTTCAGTTAGAAGTATTTTTTTTTTAAGGAGGCTGGAGCCTGGCCAGGGAGGCCCACGCGTCAGCAGTGCCGACGGCGACACGGTGCCCGTTCGGTTTGGCAGCGAGCGTCACGCGGGGTCCGTGGGATGCGGGGTCGCTGGTGGCGGCGCGCGTGCCGGCCGGCAGACGGCACTGCCCCTTCCCTGCCCCCCGAGAGCGGAGCCCCACGGCCAGGAGCGTGTTCACACGGTGAATTCCTTGGGTCCAGACGTCGCTGAGGATGCGCATTTGCTGCCCTTTGCCGAGCAGCGCCGGGCTCCCCAGAAACACATGGGGCTCACCCTGCTCTCCACAGCGTCTCAGCGAGTCACCCCAGCCCCCCGCCCCGGGCTTTGCAAAACAAGCCCTATGTTACTGTGGATTCGATGTTACCTCTTAAGTGCGTGTGAAGTCGAGCATCTTCTGTTTTCGAGACTCGTGTTTCTCGTCTTGGCATTTTCTGTTCCCCCTTATTCCGTCGGGTGATTTCCTTCTCCTTGTCTGAGAACTTTCTGAATTCAGGAAGGGACTGTCGCAGACATTTCCCCCGTGTGCGGTTGACTTCGAGCGGTAGCCCCGGGTGGAAGGACCCGTCCCCCGCCCCGACCTGACGCACGCGGCCCGCTTTGCCTCGCGGCTCTGCGTCCCGACAGCCAGGCCCCTGGTGCACGGAGCTCATTCACCGAGCGACCTCTTTTCTCGAGATGCTATCTCGATATAACGTATGTCGGATCTTCACAATCCGTTTTATTATCCGCGAAGGCTACTTATTTTCACATGTTTTTCCCTCGATGGGAACCTTTCTCTCCGAAGTTTTGCAAAGCTCGTTCGCAGGGGCAAAATCTTTCTCTTACGTCCTCGGAATCAGTTTTTAAAAGACGTTTGATAAAAACCTTGAGTCTGGGCTATTTTGCCTAGAGGGCCCCGTCTCCCGGCAAACACTGGGAACCTCGAGTTCGCCGACGCCAGGCACAGCGTCTCCTCGTCCCGATGTGCGTCCTCGTCCCCATCTTCCTGTCCGTCGGCGCTCACCACGGGCTCTGCCTGCTTGGCCGGGGGCTCGGCAGGCGGCGTCCCCTGGCTCAGCGATGGCACAGCCGGCTTAGCCTTGTCCTTGTGGCTGAGCCACACACACAGGGGCTGGTGTCCGGGCCCATGGAGCTTTCCCGTGAAGCCAGACGCCAAGTAGGACAGAAGACGTCCCAGCCACTGCTCCCGCATGTCACCGAAGCCTTTGCACGACCTCCGGCAGCGCTGGGACCTCCGAACCGATCAGTTATTTTTGGAGCCTGGAAAATTACAGAGGGGCTTAGGAACTGTCACTCTAATCCTCTGCTAATTCTTAAAAATGCCGGCAGGGCACATTTTTTTTTAGACTGAGACGAGTTTCGAGGGCGCGGGGAGCCCGGGGAAGAAGGGCGGGGACCCAGCCACAGCTCCCACGCGCCGCAGAAGGACGGACGCCCCGACAGCCAGCCGGGGACCTGGGCCGGGCCACCCCCAGGGCCGCCCGCTTCGCCGCTCACACAAGCAGCTCCGCCTCCGGCCCCCGTCAGCTTTCGCGGTGGCTGTCGCGAGGCTGATTCATCTCTTTCAGTTGATTCCGTGCTTGTAAATTGCCCTTTGCGTTCCCAGGGGAACAGCTGGGCTCCGGGCCGGGCCACGGACCAGCCTGTCCCACGGCCGTCACCCAGCTTCGAGGGTGGGACTGTCCCGCGCCCAGGGGAGGCCACCGGGGACTGCTCTCGCCCGCGCGTCTGACACAGACGTATCTCGTTGGTTCTAAGTAACTGTCGGGGGCGCCTGACGGTGTGTGCACAGGGGCCCCTGCTGTCCCCCGGCCGTCTCGGGTCAGGGTGGCCGCTGGAGAAGGACCGGGGTGCGGCCGTCTCTGGGTCCGACGACTCCGTTCCGACCAGAGGCTTCTTTCTTTCTGTCCGACGTCGTGGTTTTCGACGGCTCACGGGGGCCGGGTGCGCCCCAGACGCCCTCGCGTGCCGTTTTCTGGCGAGACGTCGGACTCACATGACGGCCGCCTGTTTTTCTTTTCTGCACAAGACACACATTAAGGGTGGCTTTAGTCATCTAGTCAATAAGATCCCCCGCGAATTCCGCACGATGAGCTGCGTGGGGAGTTCACGTGATAAAGTGAAAAATGCCTCCTGTTTGTCTTCCGACCCGCGTGGCGACTTCATCTCGTGTCTGTCAAAGCCGTGTTTCGGCACAGGAATGATGTACTTAAACGTGCCGATTAAAAATGGACACTTTCTTCCCATAAACAGAACACACCGGTTAGTCCACTGAGGGCGACGGGCAAGCTCTAAACATAGCTCACGACTTAAGCTGACACTAAACTAATTCGTGAGGGAACACGTGTTGGAATGAATGCAGGTGGGTGTCACCAGGAGGAGCAGGACTCAGTGACACGCGGATCGCGTCGTGGAAGATGCACACGCACGTGTCAGAGAAGACTTAACAGCGGATTAACGCGCTGCTGCGTTCGAAAGGGAGAAGGTGTCAGGTCACCCGAAGAAAGAACGGTGGCTTAAAGCTGTATTTACGCGAACGTCTGTGTCAACCCCAGGGCCCGTCTTCCAGGTGCCGCCGGCGAAGGCCATTGTCGTTTGCAGCTTCATCCACTTCCTATGCGTTGTTTCTCCACCGCCTGTGTCGTCGGGGGGTTGGTGATGACGTCGATTCCCGCCCCCGGGCGTGCACATCTTTGCGGGTGCAGCGCCCGCCCCCCGCCGGGCTCCCCCACCCCGTGCCTCAGCGCCCGTCGGGGCAGACGCCAGAGGTTTGCCGATGACCCTCGCATTTATGGACGTTGGCTCATTCATTTACTCGATCGATATGTATTTAAATCATTTTCACAAACAAAAAAATGCGCTTCTCTCGAACACGGTCACGTTCTAAAAGGCCCTGAGTTCTTCCGATACCGCAGTTTTCCACGTAAACATCTGAAGTCGAAGGAAGTCGCGGCCCGTCCTTTCGGCAAAACTGTATTTAGAGGTCGCCCCGGGCCCGGCAGCGCGAAGTGCGTGAGGATCACCCCCTGCGTGCCCCGCGTGCCCCGCGTGCCCCGCGTGCCCCGGCTTTAAATGGACCTTCTTGGCGTTGGCATCCGCCAGTGACTGCTGAATGCGTGATCTGCGTCGTAGCTGAGGGCTGGGTTGGTTCGTGAAGCCGGAGCCACAAAGAAGAGCCACCTGATCTGGTCCTCGACCACTTTCGCGTCTCCTGTTCAAATTCACCTGCGGATTCCAACGCGAGCAAATCTGGAGCCCTCGGCTCGTGGGCTTCTTGGTTTCCTGAGCCCGGGCCATGGAGTCGGAAGGGCCCGCGTGTGTCACGAGGAGAAAACAGGTTATTTTAAGTCTTCTGAATTCAGCTCAGTGTTGGCTTTTTATTACAGATATGTAATTTTTAAGTTCAGAAGAGAGATTTACCAACACAATAGAGGTGTTTATGAAACAGAAAAGCTACAAAGAATAATCAGCAGCGCACAGATCTTCGCCAGTCGGACCCAACAACGCAGAGGAGGAAGGTGGCGGGTGGGAGGCGTGGCCGGGAAGGCGCCGTGTCGCTGACGGGTAAGGAGCCCGGGAGAGCGACGAGGCGGGCGGGACTCGAAGGCACTGCCGGGCGCGCAGAACCGGCCTCGAAACGCCCAGGCTCAGGTTCCACGTCGTCCTCCACTCCTCGTCCCCGCGTGGGTGGCCGGCCCTGTGGGACCGAGCCTGGCCCAGGGGCCGACGGTGCCCGGAGCGGAACGAGCTCGTGCATGGTGCCGCTGGCAGAAGGAACAGCTGTGTTCGCAGTCACAGCCGCCGCCGCGGGCCAGGCACCTCGCGTGCCCTGGGGTGACACGCTCAGGGCGCCGCACACGCTCGCCGTCGAGGCAGTCGGCCCCTTGGGTGCGAGGTTCAGCGGGAAGCGAAGCATCGTCTTGGGAGCAGTGCGCACCCGACATCTTCAGTGATGGAAATCCTTGGCGACTCATCATTTTAAGACAAATTAAAGTAACTACGACCACTGACCGGCACCGGGACCTCCGGACAGGAGGGGCGGTGCCGTTGGCAAGACGTTTCCAAAGGCTTTGCGTGTTTTCATTGCTGCCCGACGGCCTAGCAGCCGGCCATTCCGAGCAGCAGGGTCAGCAGAAGCTGCTTCTGAGCCCGGCTGCGGCCTGAGGGCTGTGCTCGCACGCCTGGTCCCGCCCGGGCGCGAGGGTCCCCCGAGACCCCCCTCCC
>NW_011889345.1:181663-183553 GCF_000151845.1 Pteropus vampyrus
AATTTATTTTTTTAATGGAAGAAATGGTTTAAATTTCTCTTTTCTCTTTCCCGCCTCTACCTCATTTAAAGTCCCCTGGACAGCTTTTCTAAACTACGCCTCTGCCCTCCCGTCGGGATTCAGATTCAGTGCAACTGGAAGGCGTCTGACGCTCCACCCGCAGTGACCTTATGACTTTATAAACCCAGACTTCGGGCCGACAACGGGCAGAGCTGCGTGACACCGGATCCGCCTGCGAGGCCGGATCCCTGAGCCCACGCCCGGTCGGTCGCCGGGACATCTCTGGGGAAGGGCTGTGATTGGTTTTCTACCCTAAGCTCTTTCTTTGTTGACATCAGCTCGTTGAGTATGAAAGTGAGACTAAAAACCGACCGGAAAATTCATCCGATCGTGACGTGGTGGGGCATGTCCAGCACGGAGCCATCTGATTTCTAACCGAGATGGTCCACGGCGACCCGTCAACGAGATCGTGGTCACCGCGTCGGGCACCCCGTTTGCGGGTGCGGGTAGAGCTGGTCTGAAGGGGTCGGCTTTGGAAAAATGACACCTCTTCTCATTCTAGACTCTAAAATCTAACAGTCCAAATTGCCGGTTCTAGAAACAGCCACGGGGATGTAAAGTACAGCACGGGGAACGTCCACAGGGACATTGTGACAACTGGGCGCGGTGGCAGGTGGGGACCGGACCGCTCGGGGTGGCCGCTTCACGAGTTTTATAAATATCCGGCCACTGTGTTTTGCATCCGAAACTAACGGAGCATTAAATTCAACTATCACTGAAAACTAGATTTTACAAAGCACCTGTAGAAAAAATCGACTGGTAAAAAAATCTAACGGTTCACCTCGCAGCCTCTTAGGCTATACTGCCTCTTCCGAATTTTAGGTATGCTGTGATGTTAGCATAAGTAAAACCTAAATATTAAGGATGAAAATGGAAATAGCGTGTTGACCGTGAAGCTGTTTGAATTGTTATTGGCTGTCGTGGTGTAAACTCGGTAAGCGTCTCTTTGAGAGCATCCCCTGTACTTTAAAGCTGTTTTTCCATCCACGCTATCTGAATTTTTCAAGCAGTTCTTTTGGAAACGAGATAGACTGTTATTTGTGTATATTTGTTTCCACCCGAAATGTGAAAATGGAAATAAATGCTATTATGGAGACACTGAGCGAAAAAACCCCAAACAACAACAGCAAACAGATGCGTAAACATTGACAGTTTGAAGATTAAAAAAAATAAAACCATTGTTGTTAACAGAGCACTTTCTAATTATAATAATCTCGGAAACGAGGCAACATTTGGTAAACGCACTAACTGAAAATACAGCACGGTATCGTTTAATTTGTGACAGTAGGCAGATTGCCTCCATTATGTGTCCTTCCCAACAGAATTTCCTGCCCGAGCGGGTGTTTACGGAGTGTCTTTAAATGATAATGCAGCGTAATGAGGTCCCGTGCCATATAGCCGCAGCGTTTTGAAATTTCCTGAGACTGTTTTGCCTAATAACCCTGTCCATGAAACGATCATAGTGGTTTTTTCTTCTGATATTAACATCCGGTTTCATCACGTTAGATTTTTAAAATGATTTCTATTTTATTTTATTATGATACGATAATAAATAAAACATATGACATATAACAAGGATTATAACGAAATTGAGCAGAGTAGGCTAGGTCTCACAGGTGATACACGCCTCTAAAGAGACCATTCTATAATAGGACACGTGTTTTAACGCCCGATGGGGTGAATTTGACTGAGCTATCTTAAGTAAAACGAGGAATTACATTTGGGTATAAAAATGACTTTGGAGCAGTGTGGCTTCGTGGTAGCCTCCACTTATTAGGCATCGCTCACGTGCCAGGCTTCGTGTGAGGCGGCTGTTACTTCTAATCCTCC
>NW_011889345.1:185288-192175 GCF_000151845.1 Pteropus vampyrus
GCCCCGGCGCGTGTCCTGGTGCCCACGGGACGGTCTGCCTGGGCGTCTCACGGGTCCTCACGAGGAACGGGCGCCAGGCTCGCCCCCGCGTCGGCCTCCGGGACCTGCGTGTCCCGCAGCCTGGGTCTGGCGGAGCGTCTGGCGTTTCCCTCGACGGCTCCTTTCTGCTCACCCGCGTCTGTCTGTCCGCACGTCCCGCCGGCTCCACGTGAGGTGGAGCCCGCAGGCGCGGGACGGCCCAGCGCCGCCTGGCCCGGGCACCACGGCCTCGTCCCCAAGCTGCCACGCGTGCCCCCCACCCGGCCGCCCCGCTCCGCCTGGCTCCCGCTGATTCTCTGCACCGCAGCAGAGTTTCCGTCCAAACGGTTGCTGCCCGGCCGCGTTGTCACGCCTCATCAGACTCCCCCAGCGACTCCCCCTAACCCAGGAGGGAGCCCCGGAGCCCAGCACCTGCCCCCCACCCGGCCACAGCGCCTTCCCTGCCCTGCCCCTGGCTGTCACTCTGCTCTGGCCCGTGTCGGCCACCTTGCTCGCCGTCCCCGCTCCCCGGAGAGCCTTCAGCAGAGGCGCGCTTGGCTCGCTCCCTGGGCTCAGATGTCCCGTCTTCGTCCCGTCTTCACGAGCCCTTCCCCAGCCCGCAAGTCGAACCGTGCCCGCCTCCCCCGCCGACTCCCCGTTCTTGGCTCGGTCCCCCCTCTGCCATTTATTCCCATCTAACGTCTTGCGTATTTTTCTTACTTTGCTTCTGTCTTTCTCCACGACGGTGGCAGCTGGGCGCGGGGCGTGGGGCGCGGATTTTTGTCTGCTCTGAACTGCTGAGCGCCCAGCGTACAGAACCTACGGGTCTCGAAAATAACTCTTGTCATCCTCAGGATGCTCGCTTTGACTTTTCATTGATGTAAAAATACAAAGTGAATCCGATAAACAGCAAAGAGCAGGTGAACGAAAACAAAAAGAGACGCAGAGAACAATCCAGCAGGGAAAGGAGCAGGTGCGAGTGGTTAGGGGCGCCCTCCCCCAGGAGCTCGTTTAAAATCTCCCACGTGCGCTCAGGAAAGGTGGGCGGCTCCCCCACAAACAGGCGGCAGGTGTCCGGCGAGGCCGGGACCGTCGCGCGCGCAGAGCCGTTCGGCGTTTCCGAAGCGGAGTCGTCGTCCCGCACGTGGGGAAACGCGTCATCGGGGAGAGCGTGCCGTCCCCACCGCCCTGGGCATCGGCTTCCGACGGCCGCAGGGTGGCGCTGGCCGACGCCTCTGCGCTTCTGACCGTTTGCGTCGTGTCCCTTTTACGCGTGGACCTGGGAGCCGTCACTGCCTCAGACTTTCATCCCTTTTTCTGCAAAACCCAACCCAACCAAAACCAGCAAAAAACCTAACTTGGGAAAACGTAAAGTTCAGCGAAAGCTCATCCCAGCGCGTCCAGTAGGGTCCCTGTTACGGGAGTTGGAGCTGGGTCTCTCGGTGACCGCAGGTGGCCCCGTCTAGCACACGAGCTGCTTTTGCGGCGTGAGAAAGTTCGAATTTGATTCTCGATCAAATCTCAGTTATGGCCGAGGATACAGATTATAATTTTGATGATAGATGTTGCTTTCCCAACAGCTCAAAGTGAGTAAAGGAAGAGAAAGGCCTAGTTTTGACCTTTTTGAAACCGTGAGCCGCAGGAAGGTTGAGAAGCAGGTCGAGACGGTGCAGCTTCTCCGCGGTGAAGCATCAGTGCGCCAGACTCATTGAGCACAGAGTAAGTCGGAATTAGTCAGAAGTAGAATTACAGGATGTAGAGAAATGTGGCCCTTTCACGTTTTGCTTCTGCTGTAACTGCGACGAATTGCCAAGTGTTGCAAAGTTCGCATCCTCAGGGCGAGTCTCTAACGAGTGGTTCAGAGCCATTTTTAATCAGCAGGTTGTTGGGAGGCAAATACACGTTATTCTCGGTGGCTTAAATCTCTTTGCTGACATATTTTCTCGGTGCCTCTCTGCGCGGTCAGCTTTTGCTCGGCCGCGGCCACTCTCGACCCCGACGTGGTCGGAGCGGCGGGCCCGGCGGCCGGCCTGCCATGCGGGCAGGGACGGGCGGGCAGGTGTCAGGCAGGTGTCAGGCTCGTGTCAGGCTCGTGTCCCCTGCTTGCCGGCCGCAGGTGGTCACACGGGCCCTGGCGGGTTCTCGCTGCTCACGGGGACCTTCAGGGGTCCCCTTCGCGTTTTCTTCGAGGACTTAGAGGTACAGCAAGGCTCACGCCCAGGCCCGGAGTGTCTGCTGCAGACATTTTGCCCTCCTGCCGTGTCGCCTCCCAGGGACACCGTTCCCCAAGCCCCCGGTCCTGGTCCGGGGTCCCTCCCTGCTCTGCTGCCCGCTCCCCCTTAGGGAGGTGTGTCCCGAGCTAAGAGGGACGCGGGGGCCTGGCAGGGAAGGGCAGAGGCCCGTGGCTCTGCCCCTGGGGCTTCTCTGCGTGGCCCTTGCGGTGAACGCGGGCGTGGGGAGGCTGGCCACAGCCCACGACAGCGGCCGCCCGCCCCGCCTGCCCCTCAGGTGGCCCGTCCGTGCCTGTCGCTGGGGCAATGCAATGGCCTTCGCCTGGGAGTGTCCCGATCCTGTGCCCCGGCCACTGCCTGGGACACAGCCCTGCCAACGGGTCCTGAAGACTGGGGGGGGGGCACAAAACCCACAATGCGGCCCCAAAATAGGGGCTGCAAGTGATGCCATTTCAGCGTCTAAGGGACGCGGCTGACACTGTGGGCCTCGCGGTCACCGTCACTGTTTTCACCCCGACCGCCGATGACATCTGTGATTCGCAGGTCCCAGAAACGGACCGTCCACTGTCGTGTCTCACCCGGCAGGGATTCTGGGCGTGTAGTCAGGGCGTTGGGACCACGAGCCTTGAGTGTAGCGTCGGCCTGGGCGCTCACGACCTGTGCTTTGTATCCACATAGTTAAAATGTGGACGTTGAGAATATTCTATGTTTTCTAAAACTTCGGATATGCAAATGAAAACGATTAGAATAGCAATGTCAGCGTGGCCCGGACCTCATTGAGAGAGGCGGCCGAATGCGACATCTTAACGACAGGCGGAAAGACACATGCGACTGGATCAGGGACATCAGTGGCCGAAGCAGAGCTGACTGTCCAGCGTCCAGCACGGAAGGCGGAGCCGGCGAGGGGAAGGCGGCGTGGAGGTGCCTCAGCGACACCGGATCTCGGAGCCGTCGGCCCAGATGGTCGGGACGTCTGAACCAAAGGGCGCGCCGCCCGCCGGTCACCGCGTCACCGTGGAGCCGAGTGAGGCCGCGTGTGCCGATCCCGAGGTGCAGTCCGGTGCCCACGGGGAGGCCTCCACACCGCGTGGGCCCCTCGGTCGGCCCGCGAGGCCCCGGATCCTGCACCGGCCACGTCCTGCCGGCCGTCAGGTGTTTCGATGTGGATGTCGACGTTCCAAATCCTCGTCCGATGTTTATGAAGATGGTAACGAGATCTCAGAAGGCAAAAGCACACAGGCTGTCGAAGTCTTGTCCTGCTCGGCCTGCCCGTCTGCAAACCCGCGCGCCGGAAGCTCCATTCAGGCTGTGACATTCTCGCCAAAGACACCGAAACGACCTTGGCTGCCGATTCCCGCCCCGGGTGCGGCGCTCGTCGGAAGGAGCAGGTCGAGCTTTTGGCCGCTTTTAAGTTTCCTCGAAATGTGCGCAAGCTCTTAACAAATGTTCGAAATTCTAGACCTGAAAGGGGACAGGCCCCTTGGCACCCTCCGCGAAACGATGGCCGTCTCGGTCGTTCGGCATCCAACGATGTTACGAGCCGGCCTGGCGCAGAGTCGTATTTCGAAGCGTGGGGACAAAGGGACGTCCTTCTCTAACGTGGCAACACTTGGAGGAAAATGCAGTCAAACAGACACTTAGATCCCGTTTCTTCGCAGCTGCTTAGCGACCTTCGACGAGGCCGCGCGCGGCCTCCGCGTGAAGTCGTGTGCGCTAAAGACACGTGCTGATAAAGTGACTCGTTTTCTGGAATGACTGCTTCAATCTTTTTGTTTTAAAGTCATCAGAAAAGGACAACGAAGTTAAACAGGATGTTCCCACCTGAACTGAAACGTCGATCGCACAATTTCCAGTGACATCTTTGCTTTAAAACTATTTTCCCTGAAAAAGAGAGGTTTAACCTCTCCGTCCTGATGTTTAAAAATGATAGATAAACTTAAACGTGGACGGTAAAACTGTAGACCTTCTAGAAAAGAACATAACAGAAAAGCTTCCGGGCTCAGAGTGGGCTGAGACTCTTAGACGTGACACCGAGTGTGTCCTTGAGGGGAAGGGTCGGTAAGTTGGAACGCGTCAAAACGAACAGCCTTTCCTCTGGAGAAGAACCTGTTGAAAGGATGAGAAAACGAGGTGTAGACTGGGGGGAAAGTGTTTGCAAACTAGATAAAAAACTCTCGACTCAATGGTGAAACATCAATTGTCGTAGAAAATGGACAAAAAACATAGACATTTCACCGAAGGGGACATCCGGGTGGCGAATAAGCATGTGTAAAAGCATTCGCCAGCAGTAGCTGATAGACACGTGCAAATTAAAAGCACGGCGACATATCGTTACGTATCAAAATGTCTGAAACGAAACTTGGTGACGGTGCCAGGGAAACCGGCTCACTCGTTCGTGGCCGGTAGGGGTGTGACATGGTCCGGCATTCTCGAAAGTCGCTTGGCCGTTCCTTTCACAACTAAAAATGGATCGATGGGAGGACTCAGCATTCGAATTCTTGGGCTTTCATCCCAGAGAAGCGCAGAGCCGCTTTCACGCCAGGATTTGTGCCCGCGTATCCGTGGGCGTCTTAACCGTGATAGCCAACAAGCGGACCCTGCTCGAGTGTCCTCCGACGGGTAGCGGCCGAACCAACTGTGTTAACGTCCACGCGGGGGACGCTGCTCAGCCACACGAAGGAAGGAGCCGCTGGCTCGGCACCGACTCGTGTGAACTCGAGGAAATGATGCCGAGCGAGAAAGGGTCGGGTCCAGAAGGTCGTGTGCGGAACGAGTCGGTTTATGTGATGTTCTCGGCGTCGTGTAGACGTGGAGAGCAGGTTAGTGGATGCCGGGGGTCGGGACGGGGGAGAGGACGGGCCTGGCCCAGGAGACGACAGGACGGACTCGCAGGTGGCTGTCTCCACGGCGACTGCGGTGCTTATCCAGGGCCACAACACACACCCCAGTGACGCAGCACCCCGCTACACACACACCCCAGTGACGCAACACCCCGCAGACACACACACATCCCGCAGACACACACACACACACTCCACAGACACATACACCCCACACCCCGCAGACACACACACACACCCCACAGACACACATACACACACACCACACACACATGCCACAGACACACACACCCCAGTGACACAACACCCCAGTGACACAACACCCCACAGACACACGCTACAGACACACAAACACACACCACACACACCCCCCACAGACACACACATACACATACACACCACACACGCCACACACACCACAGACACACACACACCCCACAGACACACATACACACACACCACACACACACACCACAGACACACACACGCCACACACCCCCCACAGACACACACACACCCCACAGACACACACACACCCCACAGACACACACCCCACAGACACACACACACCCCACAGACACACACACCCCAGTGACACAACACCCCGCAGACACACACCTACCCCACAGACACACATCCCACACCCTGCGGACACACACACCCCACATCCCGCAGACACACTCCACAGACACACATACACACACACACCACACACACATACCACAGACACACACACACACGCCACAGACACACACGCCACAGACACACGCACCCCACAGACACACATACACACACACCACAGACAC
Source organism: Pteropus vampyrus (assembly GCF_000151845.1). Classification (NCBI taxonomy): domain Eukaryota; kingdom Metazoa; phylum Chordata; class Mammalia; order Chiroptera; family Pteropodidae; genus Pteropus; species Pteropus vampyrus. The sequence goes on from NW_011889345.1 coordinate 191,184, forward strand.
ACACACGCCACACACCCCACACACATACCCCACAGACACACATACACACAACACACACACACGCCACAGACACACACACACTCCACAGACATACACATGCCACAGACACACACACCCCAGTGACACAACACCCTGCTACACACACACCCCACAGACACACATACACACACACCACATGCACACGCCACAGACACACACACACCACACACACCCCACACACACACCCCGCACAGACACACACACACACCACTGACACACACACACCACAGACACACACACCCACAGACACCCCACTGACACACACACCCCACAGACACACACACACCACACCCCACAGACACACACACACGCCCCAGGGATTCGGGTGTCACACTAGAGTCGTGCGGCGTGATGGCATGGAGATGGGGAGCAGGGAGGAGGGCGGGGGACGGGAGCGTGGGATTTCCCTGTACTTTTCTGCAACTTCATATGAATCGATAATTATTTAAAAATAAACGGTTTTCTTTAGAACAGTGGATGTTTTAGACGCAGGTGGCCTACGCGATGAATTCGTAGCCACGGACAACCCAATAGCCAGTAAATAACGTTTAAAGAAGAATTAAATTGCTCTATCAGGGGCCGGAAAGAAACTTTTGAAAACGTTACTTTCTCACACGTTATTTACTTGGTCCCACCACGAATCACTACGGCTGCCACTATCAACCAGCTCTATTGTTTTGTCTAATGACATTAACGTCCCAGAGAAGGAAACGACACAGAGAAACACGCTTTCCACGTGCACCTGTTCTTACGTTCAGCAGTAACGCATGTGTGCGGCTGCGCTTGCCGTATTATTATCCCTTTTTGCCTCTTACTGCTGTGTCCTCGGCTGACTCTACACGTCGCTCAGCCCAAGAGCAGCGTCTCTTAACAATAGTGGAAGAGGCACAGCAAATGCCAGAAGCCTTCGGGGCCCGGAGGAGGAGCGCCCCCTGTTCCTGTTTATGTCCTCC
>NW_011889345.1:192645-198824 GCF_000151845.1 Pteropus vampyrus
CCACAGACACACACCACAGACACACACACGCCACACACCCCACACACACACACCCCACAGACACACATACACACACACCACACACACATGCCACAGACACACACACCCCAGTGACACAACACCCTGCTACACACACACCCCACAGACACACACACACACCACACACACACACACACCCCACAGACACACGCACACCACACCCCACAGACACACACACACGCCCCAGGGAGTCGGGTGTCACACTAGAGTCGTGCGGCGTGATGGCATGGAGATGGGGAGCAGGGAGGAGGGCGGGGGACGGGAGCGTGGGACTTCCCTGTACTTTTCTGCAACTTCATATGAATCGATAATTATTTAACAATAAACAGTTTTCTTTAGAACAGTAGAAATTTTAGACGCGGGTGGCCTATGCTATGAACTCGTAGCCACGGACAACCCAATAGCCAGTAAATAACGTTTAAAGAAGAATTAAATTGCTCTATCAGGGGCCGGAAAGAAACTTTCGAAAACGTTACTTTCTCACACGTTGTTTACTTGGTCCCACCACGAATCACTACAGCTGCCACTATCAACGAGTTCTATTGTTTTGTCTAATGACATTAACGTCCCAGAGAAGGAAACGACACAGAGAAACATACTTTCCACGTGCGCCTGTTCTTACGTTCAGCAGTAACGCATGTGTGCGTCTGCGCTTGCTGTATTATTATCCCTTTTTGCCTCTTACTGCTGTGTCCTCGGCTGACTCTAAACGTCGCTCAGCCCAAGAGCAGCGTCTCTTAACAATAGTGGAAGAGGCACAGCAAATGCCAGAAGCCTTCGGGGCCCGGAGGAGGAGCGCCCCCTGTTCCTGTTTATGTCCTCCAGGTGCCGAGGACCCAGTGGGCGGGGGTTCCCGGGAAGAGCCTTCTGCGTTCAGTGCCACGTTTTAAATGTATTCATTCGGGAGTAATCCAAGGCAGGAGTGACAGTAAGGAGCATGACGTTACAGAAAGAGTGATACCTGGACAGCGACTTAAAAGGAATTGTTTCTGGCATGTAGTAAGAGATAATATAAATATACATTGACTAGATGAATAACGAATGAATGAATCAATGAATGAGTGAATGAATGAGTGCGTGAGTGAAAGTATGTCGTGTTGGTAAATTTCCCCTTCCAGCTGACTGTGTAGACCATCTCTACGAAAGGGATTAAGACTGGAATCTTCGGGCGTTTACCGTGTCTCTGACCGATGTCAAAAATCGATCACACGTATAGGAATAGCACGTTTTGTGCTATTTCAGGCGCCGGTTCCTTGCCGCCTTCAGGATATGAGAGACGTGGATTTGGCTCTGTGAGAATGTTTTTACACAGTCCAGAGTCAGGAAACCACACCCTTCCCAAACACGCTCACACGCAGAGTTACGCTTAGCTGGCTCTTGATGTGCTTTTAATTTGCCCAGCTTTCCCAAAACTCTTCATTTCTTGTAATACGCGCTCTCTAATGGAAGTATTAATCACATTGAAAATTAGAGCTTCTCGTAGAAAAGCCGTGTATGTATTTGTACATAGCTTATGATACGTATAATGTGATATATGTATGTGTCTATAATACGTCTCTTTTCAAAACTTGTAAGATCTGCAGGTCACCGCATCCCACGCTGGCCCCACGCCGTCAGGATAAAAAAGATCTTCAGCGTTTGACTGTTTAGATGACCGAGTTAGGGCTGGAAAGGGTCTCTTAGAAGTCACCCGACCCCCCAGGCCCCTGGGTGGCTCCCCATGGGACCCCCTCCCCTGCGCCCGTGAGAACACGTGTCCCAGAAGACCCGGCCTGGTGCGCCCCCTCCACGTTCTTTCTGATGCTTCGTTAGCCGAAGGGAGCGTTTCTTTTCGTACCGGGCAGGATGCGAGCGGACTGCCGGCTTCTCCTCTGCTCTCTGTCGGCCTTTCCGAAAGAGAAGGTGGCACCATCAGGTGTAGGAAATCAGAGGTGCTCCCCGAAGCGAGGGGACCGTCTGGCGTCCTGGTTCCTGTGGCACTACCCTCAGCTCAGCCACACGTCATCGTGCGTCCCCTTTAAGTTTAGGATCACAGATAACGAAGCCGCCAATTTCTCTGAGCTTCGAACTTCCGTTCTTCCCAAAATATGGCCCTTAATGGTTTCTCCGTGTCGTTAAACTTGTTGAATGACGCGAATTCTAAACCCACAGTCCCAAAAGGCGTTTGTAACATTTACTCTAAAAGTTTGCTAATTCGAAATAGCATAAGATAGAATCATTTACTTAGAAGAGTCTCGTGCCTTAGATATGTACTGAGAAAAAATTGTACTGCACCTTTAAAAATATCAGCGAAGAGGTTACCAAGTAAATGTGGGTGGCACGTGTGCGAACGGTGATTCTAATGTACTGAAAGCGGCGATAGTCATCAAAAATCAAAGTATCGAATGAACTTTAGACTGTTTCCAAATAAAGAGCCAGCGTGATGGAGAAATACTGAACGTGTTGAATTTTTCTTTAACAAGTTACAGGATTTTGCTGCTGATCCTGAAATGGGGATTGTCTTAAAGCATTGCGATCGAGCTGACTTGACCCACCACGAATTAAAATCCGTTAATATTTCCTTTTAGTAAAATATGCCTTGGCCGAAACATCCGTGGGCACCTCAGTGACTTCTGCCTCGTTTTCTCCGGGGCACCTTGAAGGCGCCGATGACCCCCCGTGCCTGGCCCAGCGTTTGCGGATGAACGTCTGTGGTAAAGAGGAGACGTGATTTGTTCTTAGAAAGCACGGGCGACATCTGCCCTCGAGGAGAGTGTCCCAGATGGGTCCCTGGGCAGCCCCAGCAGCGGCCCCGGTGGGGGCGGCATCAGCCCACACGTCCCGTCCCTGTGTCCCTGTGTCTTCACGGCTGGAGCTGCAGGCTTGTGTCAGGGAGGAAAGGCAGAACCATCTGCCGGCAGTGCAAACACTCTGTGCGGTGACCGGTCATTGCCGACCGGAGCCAGAGCCACGGAACGTGCTACCCGTTTGGCGCCCCGTTCCTGCCTCTGTCCGTGGACTGACAGCTTCGTTCTCCAGCCCTCGCTGCACGTGTGAGCGGAGCCGGCCTCCCCGATCCATTCTCTTTCGAGCCCTTTCCGTACACGGCATCTCCCCGGGGTGTGGCCCCCACTCAGACACCCGTGTCGCGTGCGTGCCGTGCACCGCCCCCCACCGAGGAGCCGACTCTGGCGTTTGTGGGTGCGGTCCCCCCCGTGGGCTGAGCTGCTGTATGGCTTTGCCTTTGCTGTGTAAACAGCCGCCCCGACACTCAGCGTCTTAAAAACACAGTCGTGATTTTTGCAGGCTGGCAGTTTGGGCTCAGATCAGCTGAGTGGTCCTTTTGCCGGACTGGCCCGGGCTTGTCATGCCGACGCCGTCGTGGACGGTCTAGAATTCTCTCCCTCATACGTCTGGGCCGGTGGCAGACTGCGGCCAGGGCGTCCCACGCTTCTCCGCGTGACCGGCTCCAGCAGGAGAGTCCGAGCTTCTGCCCGTGGCGGTCTCGGGGCCTCAGCAGCCAGCGAGCGCGAACCCCAAAGCCCACGTGCTTTTCAAGCCTCCACTTGTGCCGGATTCGCCCTTAACTGAAGCATCGCCGCCTAGATTCAAGGGATGGAGGATGAGATGCCGCGTTTCGATGAGAGCCGCGGTGTCACGTCGGACGCAACGGGGCATCCAAACAAGGGCGAGAATTTCTGACGAATGAGAAGCTACATAACTTCGCTGTTACTGTTGTTTTTGTTGATTGGCACATTAACAATTTCAAATAGGCACCAATAGTCAAACGTACCCCAAAGTAGAAAGAATAATCCAATAGACCTCCCGTATGCTTATCACTCGGATTCACCAAGTTTCAGTATTTCGCTGCGTTTGCTGCCTTTGTTTGTAATTTTTCTCCTCGCTGGAGTGTTTTAGAGCTCAAGTCCCGGACATCGTGCCGTTTCCACTCCGTTCGGTTCCATACCCGTCTCCATTTCTTGCCGCGGACACGTCATCAGCCTTTGCTGGCTGGAGACCACAGCAGGGTCTCACTTCGAACGCCCAGGCCGTAACTCGTCTTCCCTACTTGTCTCAAAAACATCTTCTTAAAATAGTAGGTGGCCTCGAGAAGGAACCCGTCCCCGGGAAGGCCACAGCAGCCCCAGCTCGCCCGTTTCACTTTTTTTCTATTGACTTGTTTAGAAAATGGCCAGTTTTCCTGTATAGAAACTCCCGCCCTCTGGATTCGCCCGTTTGCTCCTTCGTGGAGTTGAATTTCCATCGGCTGGTCCTGTGTTTGTCACTGAAAGTTTGCCCTGTAGGCTGAATTTCATTCGGGCTCCACCCTGGGGACAGGCGTCTCCCCCCACACACAGCACCGCGTGCTTCCTGTGGCTCGGCCGGAGCGTTTGTTTGTCTAACGCCGATCAGGGGGTTGATTTTCCCATGATCATCTGAATGTGTTATTTCAGCACGTGTTACAAGAGCAGGGCCCCCAAGTTCTGCCATTCGCTCCAGAAATATTAGCTGGAGTTGTTTTATGACCGACTCTCCCTCGTCGATGGGAGTTATTCGGTTCCGTGGAATAGAGTTCATGCAAAATATATTCTTTCCTTTTGATTGACAGCCTGCAAAGTGGAAGGAGTCGGTTCCCCGGGGTTGTTTCCGGGGCTGTTTAATAAGTAGTTGTTTTGAGGTTGTCTTGCTTACTCTCTTTCCGGTTGTTATGAATTCATGGGTTTTAGGTATTCAGTTGAGTGTTTCGGTCAACTGAATTTTTTTCGAGGCTTCCATTGTTTCATCTTCGGCCAGCTGCAGCTACTTGTCGCTGGCTTCTGGATCCCTTTGATTCTGAGAACTTCCTCGCTTTCTGGAACAAAATATCCCAGGATTAGCGTGCATATTTCTTGCTGCAGACGTGGAATCGGCCTTTGCTGGCTGGAGACCACAACAGGGAAGCTAGATGTGCCTGTCGCTGTCGAGTTTTCATCATCTCTCGTCCTTTTTGGTGGCAAGAGCTGGGAAATATGTATACATTTTTTTCTCAAAGATCTTGTAAAAAATTGTTATATCGATTTTTTTAAAACTTAAATGAGAAATGCAAAGTTTTTATTTAACTTCTTTGATTTTATACTTTTTTCTCTTTTCTCTGAAACAGAAAATCTCAATTCCTGATGTTAATATACACTAATAGGTATGGATGTGTTAACTAGTGTGTAATGAGTGTAAAAACATAGAACATCAGCATTATTAGCATACACTGCATAGCGTTACTGACATACATAACGTCAGCGACGTTACTAACATTACTAACATTACTAACATACATAACGTTACTAACATACTAACGTTACAACGTTACTAACATTACTAACGTTACTAACATACATAACGTTATTACTTTGAAATCGTTACATATGTAACTTTGAAAGTGTTACACATGACGTAATAATGCTAATGTGATAAGTTGTTTTACGTTAATAATGCTAATATGTTAAATATGCTACTATATATTAGCTAATACACATATAATAGCTGATCATTATACATTACTCAATACACTGATGATTATATAACAGTTTTAGGCTAGTTAGTGCACACACACACACACACATATACATATGTAACAGTTTCAAGCTAATAAGGGTAATGTTATTACTGACAGGCGACTGGGCGAAATTTAAGATTGCTTGGCAGGGCAGTTTGCCTTAGAAAAAATTATGCTAAGAACATCCAGTCAGCACTTTGTGGAAGAATCATGGGAAATAATTGTTTTTTCTTTGTTAGCTCACCAGCTTGCTGTATGTTTTCTCGCTTTAATTTGTTTTCCATTTTTACAGATTTTTTTTCTCGATTTTATTTATTTCTTAAAAAGTATGGGAGACGTTTTCATGTTTCCCGAGTCAACACCGTATGGTAGAACGGGCCGAGGGAAGTGGGCACCGCGGTGCCCTCGGCCGCTTCCGGAGGAAGCTCCTTTCGTTTGTTCCTGGTTGTCCGTCTAACGTTTCCTTTGCAGATATATTTATATATCCTATTCCTTTTAAGAATGATTTTAAACGTAAAAATAAATTTCTCTCTCTTTTAAATGGCGTTCCACTAACATTTCTGTATTTTATCTATTCGTTTTAAAAGACTATCATTATAAAAGTTTTATCACACACACACACACACACACA
>NW_011889345.1:200284-201822 GCF_000151845.1 Pteropus vampyrus
GGTGAAGAGTGTACTGGAACTTTTTGTACTATCTTTGCAACTTTTCTATAAAGCTAAAACTATCCCCCCCCAAATTTTCTCTCTCTCTCTCTCTTCTCTCTCTCTCTCTCTCTCTCTCTCACACACACACACACACACACACACACACACACACACAACAGAGTAAAAAGACTTAGAGCGCATTCAGTACAAAAGTTTATGTAAAGAACATCAACAAATGAACAAGAGAAATAACCTAACAGAGAAAAACAGGACATGAAATAAACAGGCAAGCGATATACCATTTTTGTCTAAAGGTGCGTCACCTTCGTGGACCGTTTTGTCCGATGGGCCAAAATGTCGAAGATGAGCATCATCAAGTGTTCCTGCGGGCGGGGAGCGGGCGAGCTGGTGGCTGTTCTTAGGTGACAAGTTGGCAGCATCCGTTCACTTGCTTACGTTAAACGAGGCTCAGAAAATTTCCTTTTGGATATCGCTTCCGAGGAAATATTCGAGCGCGTGCACAAAGGGGCGTGAGGTTTTCCGCAGCTTAAAAGGGTTTTCGCCACAACGTCCCGGCGTCGAAGTCACTTTGGTTAAACCGTGGCGCATCCGTGCTGTGGAATACTAGCTAGCCATTTTAAAATGCTGACAGAGACTTTCATCGTGTGACATAGTGTCCAAGACAAAAATATTAAGGTAAAAAATAGAATAGTAAATACAGTCTGTCATTTGTTTTAAAAAAATGATATATTCTTATCATTTAATCCGTTCTTCCTCCCTCCCTTCTGTCATTTGTTTTAAAAAAATGATATATTCTTATCATTTAATCCGTTCTTCTTCCCTCCCTCTATATATACGTGTAAAAAACAAAACACCAAGAAAGTGATATGGAAATGTACTCTCTGTGGACTGTGGACTGTCGAGTCAGCTCTGACGTCTGGCGACCCTGTGGACGAATGACGTGCACAGTGCACCGTCCTCCACAGCCCTGGGCGGCTGCTGCAGACCCAGCCAGTGGCTCCATTCATGGGGTCGATCCATCTCGTGTTTGGTCCCCCTCTTTTCCTGCAGCCTTGGACATTTCCAGCATCTTTTCCAAGGAACCCCGCCTTGTCACCGTGTGCCCAAAGTAGGACCGCCTCGACGATGTCATTTATGCCTCCAGTGACGGTTCAGGCTCAGTTTAATCTAGGCCCCGCCACCCGTCCATCTTCCTCGCGGTCCAGGCTGCGTGCAGAGCGCTCTCCTCCGACACCGTATTTCAGATGAGTCAGCTTTTCCCGTCAGCCTTCTTCATGTCCGTGCTCAGTACACTGTAACTAGGACACCAGGGTGTGGGTGATCCTAGCCCTGGTCTGCAGTGACACGTCCTCGCCCTTCCCGATTGTTCCCTTGCTGCTTTCTGCCAGTGGGACATATTCTCTAGTTAAGTTTAAATCCCAGTATCCCTGGGGAGTGGGAGTCGGGGGGGCGGGGGAGATATGGTCCAGTTGGACTTTGAGAAAATGGCTGTTGCTTGAGGCTTTAGTAGAAGGAATGCATTCCTGTGTTAGTGA
>NW_011889345.1:202832-204020 GCF_000151845.1 Pteropus vampyrus
GGGAGCTTGACTTCTGAGAGGTGGGCTCCTTCAGCTGAGAGAGGATGAAGACGATGGCGAGACGGAACGCAGCTGGTGGGCCAGCCCCGCAGATGGGCCACACGGAGGTGGGGGGAGGGGAAGACGAGAGAAGCGGACAGAGCCTGGGGTAGGAGCGGGTGTCCCATCTGGGTGTCCCATGGGGAGGAAGGGAGGGGAGTTTTCAGTCCTTTATTTCTGTTTTTTCTCTGAATCATCGGCTTGGTGGGGGCGGGGTCTTTGAGGGATCAGTAGGGGAGCCTAGGATGGGGACAGGCCGGGGGCAGGTGTTCAGAGGTGGGTCAGTCCCTGGGCCTGCCAGTCTGGCTGGAGTCACAGATTCCGTGGAATTACGGGGCTTCTAGTCGGCCTGCTCTTGGCATCCTGGACCCTAGAAGGAGAACCATCATCTTGCCTTGGGGCGGGGGGAAGGGTGCCCCCACTTTTCTCTCCGGGGGAACTCTCAGGAAGGACTGTTCTTTATTCAGAAGTGAATAAAAAATGACTTGTTTTAGTGTTTACATGTCCTTTTAAAAAATGAGAAGACGCTGCCGATAGTAACAGTCTTTTGGTATTTTATTGTGATAAAATGTACATACTGCAAAATTTGCCATTTTAACCATCCTTAGGTGCGTAATTCGTGATGTTTGTTTTTAAATGTTTTTACTTTGCAAAATAAAATAAAATGTTGGTAATCTCATATTGCACCCCTAAGGTGTATTTTTGAAATTTTATCAGTCAGTGGGATCTATCAATTTTATGAGACTTAAAATCTCTTCCTTATTTAATGTTGTTATATGACTTTATGGGCAGAGGAAAATTCCGAAGCAATTTATGTGATTTCTAAACATGTGGCATAGGAGCGAGATTAGGATTACTTCTTTCTGTTATAATCTTTTGATAAAGTTCTCCTAATTCTAGTATTTTGTATATATAGTCTCTTCTGTGACATTATCAAGAGTCTCATGTGCTGCCAGTGAAATCATACTTCCTCTTTGCCTTCAGCATAAACTCACAGCCCGTACCAAAAACAACATAAGTATGCTGTTCTAAGGCTCTTTCTGTAATGGAAACACACATATAAAACATAAACATATAAAATGTGTGGTATAGTTGTTCATTCGGTCAAGGCTCTTTTAATAAATAGTCTATTCTGAGATTAATAAAGAT
>NW_011889345.1:204070-204695 GCF_000151845.1 Pteropus vampyrus
TCCAGTGCCAAGTGAACACGTGGGCCCCTTTGTTCAAAAGGCAGGAAAAGGCGCCGTTAAAGGTACATGTGATTTTCCCCATCCATCTTTGATCACGCGATGCCAGTTTCAAATGCAGAGATCAGAACGTTTAACTCATACGAGGAATCAGGTGATTGACAGAGTTTATAGTTCATGGCTTGTCCCTGCGTTTGGCCCTCAGGCTGGCCAGAAGAGACAAGCACAGCCAGACTCAGAAAAGTGGGGAGGAGGGAGGACCCCATTCCCAAGCGGGAACCGGCAGGGGGGCCACCCCAGGGCCGGGGGTGGGGAGGGCGAGCGCAGTCAGTCACAGGGCCCTGGGGATCCCTGCTGGGCCGACCAAGACCCCCTCTCACTGGCCACCTGACCCGAACACCCTCGCTGGGGACAGGGTCTGGGGAAGTTGCGCTCTGGACCTGCTGCTCCAGCCCTAGGAGACTGGCCACCACTGAGGACCCTTAAACCTCATGCCTGGACAGCTTGGTATCCACGCGGGGGCTAGGGGAGAGGCTCACCCCCACCAAGAGGGGGCCCCCAGCCAGCTCCCACCGGCCGGGGAGTGGCGCCGCCCACGATGCTGTGCGTTCACACACCTGGCCCCAAA
>NW_011889345.1:204807-205367 GCF_000151845.1 Pteropus vampyrus
CACATATAAAACATAAACATATAAAATGTGTGGTATAGTTGTTCATTCGGTCAAGGCTCTTTTAATAAATAGTCTATTCTGAGATTAATAAAGATATTGCACACACGGTGGTTTTTTTTCTTTCTTTCTTTTTTTTCATTCTGAGCCGCAGACACCAAAAATCCCACAGGAAGTTGTCTTTGTAAGAGTTGTGGTTTTTTGTTTCCTGTTGGGTTTGCATTAGATGAATAAGATAAATCTGTACAATCGGGATTCTTGGTTAAAACTTTATTGTAACTCGAAACAAGAATCGCAAACTTGTATTTCTTCCCACCTAGAAGATCTAGAGGGACTGTAACCATATTCACATGTCAGCATTTAAAGTTGTGGTTTAATTTGAATTTTGTTTTTTTGATGTTCAGGAGATCGACTCTTCATTGTTAACGGGGCAGCTATTTGAGAGCATGCTTTATGCTTTCCACTTTTTATGAAAGCGTCTTCCCCTGAATAAACCTTAGTAATGGATAAATGAGTTTTTGATAAGTGTTTTACCACTATTTTTTTAAATGAGAAAAACTTTC
>NW_011889345.1:205417-205756 GCF_000151845.1 Pteropus vampyrus
TTTTTGATAAGTGTTTTACCACTATTTTTTTAAATGAGAAAAACTTTCTCTTGTTTCTTTGGAGAAGAGGAAATAGACACGTAAAACATATTATATTTTAAGTTAGATACTGTAACCAACACTGAAAAAATTTTAAAGGATACTGTTCGTTGAAATATTATTAACGTAACTTTAATGTAATTTTTAAAGCATAGTATTCTCAAGGTAAAATTTCCTTGCTCGATTTCGTTATTTTTGGAACCACGGCAAAAGTAAAACTAAAACCGTAATCAGATATATTAGATCTTCGACAAATCATTGTAATCTAGCGTTTAAATTATACAGGGGAGACTTGATGAA
>NW_011889345.1:206626-208026 GCF_000151845.1 Pteropus vampyrus
GGAAATAGACACGTAAAACATATTATACGTTTTAAGTTAGATACTATAATCAACACTGAAAAAATTTTAAAGGATACCGTTCGTTGAAATATTATTAATGTAACTTTAATGTAATTTTTAAAGCATAGTATTCTCAAGGTAAAATTTCCTTGCTCGATTTCGTTATTTTTGGAACCATGGCAAAAGTAAAACTAAAACCGTAATCAGATATATTAGATCTTCGACAAATCATTGTAATCTAGCGTTTAAATTATACAGGGGAGACTTGATGAAAAGTGACAGATGAGGAAGAAGGAAAGGTTTCGGTGCATTTGTAGATGACGTCTCTGGTCCAAGACCGCACACTTGGTTCTAGGCATGTTGGTAAATCGCACATCTTATTAAATGGTGAGAGTAACAAAGATAACGTGAAAATTCTTCCGCAACCACCGTTTCAAATTAAACATAATACCTCTCAAATTTTTAAAAATAGCATTTGCCGTGAGAAAATTTAAAATTACATCTCTTAAAGGAATAATAATGCTTCGTCCCAAAACAAAGATGTTACTTACACACAACATGTCTTTAAAACAAGTGACTTCAACAATTTCCATGCGGGGGAAAACAAAGGAAAAAAATAAGGCTTTGATTTGCAGAATGTATTTTTCTAGGTCAGGTATCTTTAGGTTGCAAAACGTGCGGTGCTTTGAAATCTTAATCGATATTTCTGTATGATATATGGAGATTGCTTGGTTACGGTAAGTTCGATCTCATACACTTGAGTTCTCAAGAGAAAACCATCGTTTCAAACTTGATGTTCGTGCTTTTTCCCATTTCCCGTGTGCCTCGTGTGGCACTATACTAGGTGCTTTAAGGACACTATCATTTAACGTTACTGAGAATGTCTGCCATCCATTCTACAAAGTGTGGATGACGTTTCTTGCGTGTTCCCTGGTGTTTAGCAAAGCCATCGGCATCGTGGGAAGTTTGTAGTGGCCGATGAAACCGGAGAGCGGACTGACCGTTTTTACATCCTCTTCGCCCAGCGCGAGCCGGAGGAACTGGGTTTAGAAATGCCAGACAGGCTGACCCCTCACTCACCGCTAAGAATCTCAGCGTTTTTGATGCCAAAGGAATATTTCTAAGATCCCTGTCTAGTTGGGGCGGAAGCCAGAGACTTTGGATGTATCTTGAGGCCTAATGTGGGTGAGCCAGGGTGCCACAGGTCGCCTGGGTGTTTCTCAGGCTGCCTGCCCGGAGTGCCCGTGACCGCGTCACCAGTTTTAGGGAGGTCAGTCGAGAACGAGCGTGATTATTTGGACCCCGTTAGGAGCTCCTCAGAGATGAAAGCCAGGATGGGCGTTACGGAAAAACGCATCCTGCCTTCAGCGGGCAGCAGGGCCCGGGTCCCGCCGCCGTCC
>NW_011889345.1:209116-218815 GCF_000151845.1 Pteropus vampyrus
GGTGAAACCGTGTAGTTTCGATCTGATGTCACTCTGCGTGGTATGCGCGCGCCAGCGATAACACGGGGACGGTAGTGGAACACTCGGGATGTTTTTCCGCCCGGATTGCTTATTTCAGGAAACGTGGAAAAAGCTAAGCCCTCAACACCTCTTAGTACTTTAATCTGAGTTAAACTTCCAAAACTAACCCAAAATACCTCTCTTAATGGACTGCAAGACGAACTCTTAAAAATGAGCAAAGATCTGTGGATTCAGCAGCAAAGTAACACTTTTGCCTCTTAATTTTTTCCATGCGCTTTGAAGTATTATGCCATTTTTTTGGTGCTCTGAACCCGGCTTGTATATATATTACATCAGAAAGCCGAAGTGCCTATAAATCAGCTAAAATCTCCTCTTTTTGTACATTTTGATCTTTCTCGTCATAAAGCAGTGCCTGTTCTTTTAACAGTTACAAGGATACAGAAATGTGAAGAGTAATTTCCCCCCCCCCCATTTAAAATCATGACTTGAAACAGTATCGGAGTACTTCAGCAGGTTGTAGTTCTGTGTATTTTTCTGTTTGAAATGTTTATTCATAGTATCTGGGAGTTGGTCTAATATGGCACCTTGTTCTCTGGCTGGCAGAAGTGAGCCAGTATATTTAGTAGTGAATAGTTTCTTTTAAGGAATATAATATTTTCTTTAAGAAGAGTTTAATTTATTTCTTTCTGATTTTATGTTGATGAAAACAACCTAAAGATAAAACTTGATCCAGTGACTTAGAAAAAAAGGCAAAATTTTGCTTTGATTTTAAAATAAGCTCACATTATTTACCTTTTCTGGGACTTTTTTTTTCCTAAGAGGAAAGGCTTTGTTTCCATGTTACACAGAATGTCACTTTGTTCCTGATGCGTAATCTCCAGTACTTGATATCCAAGACAACACAGTTTCGAAAGGTTATTTCAAGACCGGAGAGAAATAAGTTTTTACTGGATTACCATGCTAAGATGATTTAGGAGGAGTAATACTTTTTCTCCTGAATTATGGTAATGAGATTTTATGGCATATTGAAAAGCATCACAAGTTAAATATTGTCTTGTAGGGACATTTTCATTCTTAAATATTTATGAGTAAAATGTGAGTTGAAAGCCTTTTTTTTTTTTTGAATGCCGTATCATGAAGCCACCGCAAAATCTTATGTAGAGCAACGCAGACTTTAAAATATAGGTGAAATGAAATAGTATTCAGCCATGTGTTATCAAGTCACATTTAATTTTTTAAGGGGATTAAAATGCTTACTAAGTGCCAGGATCCGTACTCGATACTTACATATGATATCCCCCCACCCAGTTAAAAAAAAAAAAAAAAAAGACACCTTAATTTTGCAGCTTGCTTTTTTGTTTTCGCTATGGTAGTTTGTAGAACTCTTCTTCAAGCTGATGCCTTTGCTTCTGTGTTCTCTGTAGTGGTCGAATAGTTTTCTGTCCCACGAATATGCTGTGGATCATTATTGCCTTGTCGATAGACGTTTAACTTGTTTCCAGGATTTTGCTGTTGTAATAAGTATCGTTATATTTTCGTATCTGTGCATTTCTATCGTGTTACAACATGTCAGATTCTTAAAAATGGACTTTCTGGGTCAAAGGGTATATACATTTAAAATTCTGATAAATGTCACTAACTCTTTCTCCAAAAAGATCCTATTTAAGAATAAGTGAAACAGTTGTTGGTAAATTACCAGAATTTTAAAGAAGGACATAAAATAATCCCTGAATAAGCAAGGAGAGATAATATGCTTTCTGGATGGGGGTCAGAGTCAGTACTGTAGAATATACCAATTTTCCCTAATTGGTGTATAAATGTAATACAGTCTCAAGAAGAATTCTCGCGTGATGTTATAGAAAATCTGACGTTGATGAGAAAGATTATCTGATAAACTAAATGAAGGATAGCCATGAGATTTTGGAAAACGAAAGGCCCTATCAGAATCTAATGTGTTATAAATCCTGAGTAATTTAACGCAGTCGTCAGCCAGGAATGGACAGTGAACCACTGAGTCCAGAAACATCTCTGTATTTACGAGCTTTCGGTGATTACGATCATCAGCATTTAATGTGTCAGATATTGTTCCGAGTGCTCACAGTAGGGAAAATGAGCACGATATGATAAAAATAACATTGTAGATTATTGGAAGAAGGATGGGTTCTTCAGTAAATAGTGCCGGGACCGTTGGTTATCCTTTTTCGTTTTTTAATCTTAGTTTTCTGTCTCAGGCCATAGGCAAAAAAATTGTTAATGTTTGAAAAAGAGCAAATAAGTTATAAAGTACAAGGAGAAAATATAGGCTACTTGTAAAATATATATACTTGAGTTGGAAATGGGTCCCCTGTAAGATATTAACTTAAATAATAAAGGAGAAGGTTTTCGTATGTGTGACACGCACCTAAGTTTGTGGGCACGATGACCCGATATAAAAGTACTCAGATGCCGAGAGCAGGCATTTGAGGGTGGTTCTCTGTCTCCCTGAGGAATTGTTAATTATACAAGAAAATGGTATGAATAATAGGCACATTTCTACTGGTTGAATCACGCAGAGTGGCTGAAAGAAGTTGCAGTGGCTTCTGGATTTTCAGGCCGTTTCACTTTGGAGGAAGCAATCAATACAAGCTTAAATGTTTTCATTGTGTCTCAAGGACAGTACTTTTTTTCCTGTGGCTATCTCTAAAATTATGTAGTTTAGTATGAAAATCATTTACACCACTTTTTACGAATGGATTTCTTTAATCAAGTCAGGAACACTGGACTTTCCATAATAGCTGAACATTTGGAAGTTAAGAACTGTAGAAAACAGCCAAAATAATGAAGAAACTAATTGCAAAATCAGTTTTTCTAGCCAGGAATTGTGTTCTGAGTGGCCATTATAATGCAGCTTTATTTTTTGGTACTTACTGATCAAGGAATATTTATTTCTTATGGATTTAAAGGTAAACTGAAAACTCAGTGTGCTTGATGAGATTCACTTGACGATGGTTGTCAACTTTTAGTGAACTTTCTGTAGTGATTTTTCTGGACTTGCTAAGCTCGTACAGTGGTTATTCACCGGAAACATGTTCACCAGAAACTAGTATGTAAGGCAAAGGGCTTTTAATACTTTCTGTCAGCGTGTTTGGCATTTGAGACATGCGTAGTTAAAGCCGTGATTTGTGACCTGCTGATAATCCTGACCGCGTTTACAACTGCCTCGTTCTTTCTGGACAGCCCTGCGAGACAGCAGCTTTGTAGTTGTCCAGCGCCTTTTCTGTCGGGTCCTGTGATGGCGCAGGTCATACCGCTTTGCCAGGGAAGACCCATCTTCCCCCTTTCTCTCTCTCTAAAAACACTGATCTTTTCACGTTAGAAACTTGCAGACTTTTAGTTCACATTCAAGAAAGCCGTGGGCGGCCCGTGGTCGCCGTGGGTGAGGGGTGGCTGCCGCGGCCGAGGTTGGAGCGGCCTGTGGTTCTCAGGCTGCGCTGCGTGCACACTGTTTCCTGTTTGCTTTGAAGGAAGAGATCACAGTGGTTTCGCTCAGTTTTTTCGGTCCTGGGAACAGCGACCTGGCTCCGACTTTTCTTTGCTCTTTAATCTTTTTTTTCTATTTCGAGACCCAGTGTAAACTCAGTGCGGTGCTAAGAATAAAACCGAGTATAAATGAGACAGTCAGTGCGCTCTGCTGCTAAGGAAGATGTCTTTAAAAAGAATAATTTTGGTGAAAAATCGAGAAATGGAATTCTGTTTCTTGACATTCCCTTGACGTGATGAAAGTCATTCCGCTGAAAGGCCGTGAGTCTGGCTGCAGGTTCACGAGCAGTGCCACCCAGCCTGACGGCTGTCACGGCCACCCCAGGCTCGTGCAGCTTTGTACACAGGGACCCAGTGCGAGGGCTGAAGACAAGCTAGTGGATGGAGCGTAGTTCTTTTTTATTAGTAGCGCGTTTTTTTGTTTTTTTTAATTTTTTTTTACGCCTACAGCACCTGGTCTTCCTGGGTGGTCTCCTTTCCAAGTACTAACCAGGCCTGACCCTGCTTAGCTTCCGAGATCAGATGGGATCGGGCGTGTTCAGGGCGGCGTGGCCGGAGACCATAGACCGTGGCTCCACTGGGGCGCGAACCCAGGACCTTCTGTGTGTAAAACAGACGTGCTGACCGCCGCCCTATGGAACCGCGTCCTATTAGCAGCATTTTTGATCAAACGTTAAATAAGATTGAAAGATAGTTGTTCATGCCTAGGATGTTTCCGAAATATTTGGCCGGAACTTGCTTTGCATCTCTGAATTTTGAAAGAAACTCTTGAAAATCCTTATTATTTTAACAATTTTTAATCTTTAGGAAGAGAGACATTAGGATATTTACTGAGGTTTAAGTTTAATCTGCACTTGGTGCGTTTTATCACAATGTTTTCAGTATAAGATAGCTGTGAAAATAGGCCTTTTGCTGTCTCTGGCCTCTAGTGCTTCTTAATTTATTTATTACAGAGAGGAGCAGCTTCAGGTTGCTCCTTTATGGGTTAGCCAGGTGCCTTATTTCCATTCCTTCCTAGCAGATAAATTGTTAATAACGAGAAGTATATGGTGAGAACGTGGGTAGAGAATTTCATTTTATGTTCTAAAACATGAGAATAATTGACTCTGAATGTTTGGCTCTAGTGCAGAAGCCACTGCTTTAAAACACGAGAAAACCAGTGTTGCCAAAATTCGGGCCGGAAGACGTGGCCTTTGAGATTCATAGTGCTACAGCTCTGGCTGTCCTGTGTGTAGCGACGAGCCCAGGTCTCAGGTGGCCCTTGGCTTTGGCTGGATGCAGGATGATTTTTTCTTGGGCTGCGCTGCACATGTAGGGGTTGGCTCCGAACACCAAACACCGCACCCCGCGCGGGTGGAGCGCTAGGAAGTGAGCGGGCAGGTGAGTGAACGCCCTCCTTCCCGTTGGCCTGCCCAGAAGGGGGCGCAAGCAGGAGCCGGGGGTACTTTCTAAGGGTGTTTATTAGGGACATGAGTATAGCGCATACCTGGTTCAATTAAAGGTTTTTTTTTGTTTTTGCTAAAATATCTACATTGTTGTTTTTTCTTAATAGTGTACATTCCCAAGGAGTGAATGTTCATTTTTTTGGTTATCTTAGGAATTTTCACTCTTTCAAATTGTCGCTGATAATCATCGGACTTTGTACCATTTTTGATGACTGAATTAAATTTCATTTATGATTAGCTCTCTTAATTGAGTTCAAATAATTATCCAATCCAGGAGGGTACCAGTCATGACTGATTTTTTTTGGTCAGCTCAGCAAATGTTAATTGTGCACATTCTGTCTTGGATCCCTGTTCTTCAGAAGCGTCTGAGATGTGTAATTCACTTTTCAGGTCCAAAGAATTTGCACCGTTTACTCATAAGAAATAAACGTGAGCACGCTTATTTACCGCATTCTGCCGTGCTGTTTTGGTTGGGGAAGGTGACGATTCATATCTAAAGCCTGGACTTGCTATAGCATGATTTTCTGCATATTTCTTTTATTACTTTAAAAAAATATTTTAATTAAATCTGGATATAGCTATGTGATAAAAATATCTCAATAAGAGAAAACAGTTGAGAATGATAAAGTAATTAGGGTTTACTCACGTCCTTATAACTCCTTGGATGTGCCGACATGGCAAAGCACAGTATGTTAGGGCTTCTTGTGGTATCTGGGGTCTAACAAGCTGCAAAATAGGTAACAGTTTGGATTTTTGAAACTGTTCTACGTTCAGAAGATGTTCATCGTGAAGCTGGTATGTACCAGGCGCTGTTTTAGACGCTGGAGATGGACCAGTGAACATACCTCTGTTCTCATGCAGCATTTTAATGACAGCAACAAATAAAATACGGTCCATGCCGATAAGTGCTGGGATCCTTAACATGCCGTTTCTATGATACCCGTTTTGTAGCTTTTCTTTACGATTTCACCGTGCAGTTACGCAGTCCGTAAGCACTTTGTTTTGTCTGTGAGCTTTACACGACAGAATCTTCCAGTGCGGAGTCTGCTGTGTGTGGCTGTGTTTGGTCAGCATCATCTTTGTTAGGTGATTGATGTGGGTAGCTGTGGTTCGTTAGTTTTCATTGTATTCGTGGGTGAAAATCCATTGTATGAAGGCTTACCGCCAAATTGGCTTCGGGACAGAATAGTTTGAATTAGACTTCTGTGTTATTTTTTGGAGGAAAATATTGTAGGCCCCTCTCTCATGGGCCAGAGTTAGGTAAGCGTGTTCACTAGTCATCGGAGCTCTAACAGCTGTGTAAAAGGTAGCAGCCGCCTTTGGTGTTCCTGAGATGTGTACCTTGAAAAGTCAGTTTCAGCGTCGAGGGCGCTTTATGACTCAGGTCTCATAATCCATCATTTTGAAGTATGTTTTTGTAGGTATCCATTTACCTGACTGCTCAGACCAGTCAAAGCTACCATCAGTGAAATACATGCTTTGGACAAAAACAACTGAAAACAAGTCTGCTCCTCAAAGTATACTTGTAGGGAAATTTTCCCACGGTGTCACGTAAAGGAATTTTGGAAGATTTATTTCTTGGTTGTTTTTGTTTTTAACAGTGATGAATGTTGGAAAACGTAATTAAACAAATATCTGCTGAGCCATACTTGATGCCGTAGCGTCTGTAAAATCAGGACAGCGGCCACGGCAAGTAGGTTCGCATCCTGGTTGTAAAATGAGATCTGTGTCAGTAGTAAATAACAGCCTCCTAATACCGAACGCCGATCCCGTGACAAGGACCAAGCTGAGTGTTTTATGTGCATCATTTCACTGAGTCTTAACTGCCAGGTACTGTTACCTCTGTTTCGTAGGTGAGGAATCTGGGGTCGAGCTTACCCGCTCTGGCTAACCGCACACCTGCTCGTACACGCGCTTTACGTACGAGCACACGCTCTAGTGCCTGTGCTCCGAGGGCGTGTCAGGTGGAGGGTGCTGAGTGAGCCTTCACCCATCGGGCCTCTGTCCCCAGTCTGTGAGCCCGGGAGGGTGAGCCCCTGCGGAGGGCAGGCGGGGCCGGAGGCGGGGCCGGAGGCGGGGCCTTTGCTGCTGTCCTGGCCTGGCAGGAGGCAGGCTGCTCGTCCAGTGTTTAAAGCAGGTAGTAAACCGGGTTTCTGTGTGAATTACCTTGACCAAAATGTTGTCAGCTGGTTTCATTTTTTTGTACCCTTTTTATTGTGAAAAGTGCGAGAAACACGTGCACGTGGTCGGAGGACCGTAAAGTGCACACCCATGTAAATGCCATCAGGGTCGAGGGCTAGAATGTTGCCAGCTTCTCAGAAGTTCCCCACCACGCGCCTCTTTGTCATGGCGCCCCCCTGCCTTGTGCTGCTGCAGCCGGGGTCCTGACCGCAGATCCGTGTGCCGTGGCCTTCCTGCTTACACCTGTCCTCCCCCCCGGCAGCCAGGATTCAGGCTGCTTTTAAGACTTATGTGTTGTCGCATGGGGATCCATTCGTCACTGCTGTGTACTGTTCTTTCGTGTGAACGTGCCACGCTGTATTTACGCCGCGGTCGGCGGACACGGACCTCTGGGTCATCCCTCACCTCGGCTGTGGGGAGCGGTGCTGCGTGCACACGCGCGCCTCACTTGGGGAGCGTGCACGTGTCACGTGCTCAGGGGTGGCTTTGCTGCCGGATCCTTCGGTGTGTCCTCAGTCCTCGTACTTAATGTCTTTTCCAAGAGGCTGTGCCCGTTACGCCTTGACCGTCGGTGAGCGCGGCTCCGTCGGCTGCTTTCCCGGTACCCGGCGTCACCAGTCGCCGATTTAGCCTCCCGAGTGTCTTCGGCCAGTGCCATTGCAGTTCTGACGTGCAGTTGGACGAGCCGAGGTGGAGCGGCTTGTCACGTATGGCCTGCTCAGTGTTTGTCCGCTCGTCTTCGGCGTTGTCTTGCTGACTCACTCCGCAGTTCTGGGCACGAGCCAGCTGACGACGTGCACGTGGGTTCGGCGCCATCCTGCCGCTTCCCTCCCGACGCTGCTCACGAAGGGAAGTTCTCACTGTGCCTGGTCTGAGCAGGTGGCACAGAGAAGGGCCACAAGGGAAGAGCGATGCAGGACGGGCCTGTCGGCCAACCAGACCCGCAGAGAGAAAAGGGAGGTAAAATGTGGGCTGCAGAGTCACCGTGGAGCAGCCCCGAGCCCTCGTCGCTTCGTGAGTGTCGGCTCTGGACTCTGGAACTTGGGTCCGGCACTTCATGGCTGTTTTCTCGTCTGTGGAACGCGGCCGATGATAACAGGGCCCGTCTCGGCCCAGTGCCCAGCTCGTAGTCAGCTATTACGTTAGCCGTGCCTTAAAAACATGGTCAGTGAAGCCTGTCTTAATCCCCGAGAAGAGGCCTACAGGAGTGTGTGTGTGCGTGTGTGCGTGTGTGCACACGCACACGCGTACAGACGTTTCATTTGTGTGTGTTGGAGGGGGGGTGTTTTGGATCCGGACAGAAGTTACGAGGCCCAGCCCAGCAAGATGCGCTGTGGGCTCCCAGAGGGTCCTGGAGCTCCCAGACGCCCCGAGAGGTGCCAGGAGCATCCGGTGGGAGGTGCGGCGTTTGCCTGGAGGGATTAGGGAGCGGAGATTAAAGACTATTTCAGTCCGGTGCCCCTGGCTCAGTCGGGCTCGTGGGTCGGTGTGGCGGGTTCGGCTTTGACCCCGAGCACCTCGTCTTCCTCCTTGTCCCATCTGTGCTTTCTGCCGTTCCTGCCCCTCCCCCAGCACACACACGCTCACACACACACACACACACACACACACACACACGCACACAGGCGCACGCGCGCGCTGGAATCTCTCTGCATTCCTGTCGTAGCCTCCTAAGTACTGTCCGACCTCTCCCCCTCCCTGACAGGCTGTTTTGCTAACGTGATCTTTTCGGAATCCAAGTTTGATTAGTCCTCCCACCCCCACCCCCTGCGCCCCCAACGTGCGCACGTGCACGCACATGCACACACGCGCACACGCGCGCACGCTGACACTCCTAAGCGAAAGACCCAAATG
Organism: Pteropus vampyrus; assembly: GCF_000151845.1. Lineage (NCBI taxonomy): Eukaryota > Metazoa > Chordata > Mammalia > Chiroptera > Pteropodidae > Pteropus > Pteropus vampyrus. The sequence continues at coordinate 218,137 of NW_011889345.1, forward strand.
CACCGGGTGGTCACCGAGCTGCTGCTGGCGTGTTTGGCCGCGGCCGGCCCCCGTGGCCTCGCCCGGCGTCCCCCTCGTCCGGCCCTCTGCGCTCACGCCGCGCTGTCCTTTTAGCCCTGGCAGATCCCGCGTATCCGGCCAGGGGCCCCTCATTTCCTCTTGTGGCGCTGTTTTTCTGTGTCTTTTTTTTTTTTTGGTAGTACTTATTGATCATCCAGTTCTCCCCCAGACTGTAAGCGCCGTGAGAGCAAAGGTCATGCTGGCTGTGTCCTGTCCCTCGCAGAGCGTGTCCCCGTGGCTGGCACCCGGCGAGCGCCGGGCGGGGCCCGGGCCCTGGTGCATGGTCGCCTCTGCCTGCCGGGCGCCTCACCCCGGCCTCTCTCGCCAGCGCCAGGCCCGTTCTCCACCGCAGGGGCCGGGCCCCAGCCGGGAATCCAGGCCGGACCCGGCTTTCAGCTCCCCGTGCTGGCCTGTCACCGTGCTTGCAGCTCGCTCTCACGTGTCTGCCGGTCATCTCCTCAATGTCCGGTGACCCTCCTGGACTGCAGTCACCCTTTTTTTTTTTTTGCCGTTGCTCGCTTGCTGGTGACAGCGAGCTCCGCCTGGAGACCCCCAGGGCCGGCTGGCTCTGCTTTCCTGAAGGGGACGCAGCCGCCGGAGGAGCCCGCTCCCGCCCCGC
>NW_011889345.1:220436-222639 GCF_000151845.1 Pteropus vampyrus
GTGTTCTGAGGATGGATGCCGAGCCAGGTGCATACGTGTTATCAGGTGACTTTGATAACCCAGCTTTACATGAAAATAAATCGCATTGTTTCTCGGTCATGTATGGGGAGTCTTAAGTTTTCACCTAAATGGCACATTTCCTTCTGTCTCGTGGAACCTGGACCACTGCCACCTCAGTGGTCGGGTCATCAGCCGCAGGGTGCCTGGTCCCGGAGCCAGGGGAAGGCCCCTGAGCGAGAGTGCCCAGGCCAGGCTGAGCAGTTGAAGCGTAGCTTGTCACCTTTTCACTTACGCATTTCGTGATTTGCTGAAAGCAGTTTTATGAGCGAGGCGGAGCGGGGAGGCTGGCGGCGAAGCGGCGTGGCCCGCGAGCCGCACGTGTGGTCTGTTTGCCATCGCTTTGTCGTGCGAGCATCGCGCTTTTTGATATTTCTTATTTAGAAACTAAAAATACATTTTAACCTTCCCCAGCTCCTTCAGTGGTCAGTTGCTGAGTCGTGATGCACTTAGGTTCTTTCTTCCCGTTTGTACTCTGTGCCGGCTCGCCCACCCCTTGGTTCGTTTTAATGGTGTTTTTTGTTTGTTGGTTTGGTTTGGTTTTTGATACGTGAAGGACATGCATCGTGAAACAGTTCTCTGGTTCTAAGAGTCAGAGCAACTCAGAATGATACACTCGGAAATCCCACTCCCTCGGCATCCGGCTGCCTGATCCCCTGTTCCCTTCCGCCCTGGAAGACCGAGAGGTGTCCATCCATCTTCGGCCGTTAGAAAATGGCTGGAAAGTAGTATCTGTACCTGTCCCTGGTGAGAATTCTTCAATGTTTAATGTACATGTCGTGGTCACTTATTTAACTTGCTATTCTTTCATTTTGATCCTAGGACAGTGGTAAATATAGTGATTTCTCTGTGAACTTATATTTTAAACAAACCTCTAGCTTTGATAAAAAAAATTCCAGGTCCACTTATGTCTTTCTTCTGACTCTTAATATTTTGTAATTCTATTCATCTCGTGCTTTTTTTTCTAAATGTCGGCTCAGGGGTGAGCACAGTAACATATTTGAAAATTTAGCTGGTGTTGAGTATAGTGGGGTGTTGGATGCTAAACTTACTCTCTGCCGAGGCTGTCATCCTACAGTTGCTATGCTCTTATTTTGATCATTGTTTTAATTCTCATGTCTAGTGAGTTTTTGTTTTTGAGAAGTGGTTGAATCCATAAGTGTCTCTCTCAGGATCTCTCTTCCTTTGACTTTAGTTGTTTTTTTTGTTTGTTTGTTTTTATTGCCTCTTGGACATCTCCACTTTGAGAGTTCACATGACAGCCCTTCAGATAAATCCAAATATATATATCCCCACCTTTTAACACTGTGCTCGGACCTAGCAGTGATCACAAATTGCAGTTAAATGAAGGTCGTGGACGGGCAGGGGTCACCTGTTCGATTTGCTTGAACTTAGGTTGTAGTTCCTAAGTTCCTGGCTCTGCCTCATCTCAGTGGGTGATCTTGCTTTCTATTTTTGATGGAGGAAAGCTCAAAACGAAACAAAGCTGCTTTGGAGAGCAGAATTCGGAAGAAGCTTTCTGTAGCGGCCGTGCTGATGGAAGGGACCCAGAGAGAGCTTCTTCACGGAGTCTCTCGTGGAGACGCCTGCTCGCCGTCTCCACTCCTCCTGACTTTCACCGCGACTCTCTACCTGGCCTCCGGGCCTCAGATGCGTCTTCCACACCGCAGCCCCCAGGACGAGTTCCGACTGGACCTTCCGGTTGCCCTAGCTGTTTCCCCGCTGAGTTCAGTATCCCCAGGCCTGATGTGATGACGCTCCCAGCTTCTCTCCACCCTGTCCCTGTCCCACGCGTCCCGCGATTCAGCCTGTCAGCGCCGGCCTCCCGTGCGGCATCGGCTGCGTGCCGACGTGCTGGTCCCCTCCAGAATCCCCCATCCCCCGACCCCCGCTTCTCCTGGTCTTCCTGCAAGCTCGAGCTCCAGCGCCAGGGGACTCAGTCTCCAGTCTGCATAGTGGACGGAGCCCTCCCCCCATGACCGTACCCCATGTGCCTCTATGTGGTGTCCAGGCCGCCCCCTCGATCCCCTTGGGAGGGAGAGGGACCTGTTTTTGGCCTCCACAGCACTCAGCACTTCTGATAAATGTCTGTCGAATGAGCGAGCGCGTAAACGAAGGGGGCATTTTTAAACGATGGCCACGGGGG
>NW_011889345.1:222689-224522 GCF_000151845.1 Pteropus vampyrus
AAATCCAAATATATATATCCCCACCTTTTAACACTGTGCTCGGACCTAGCAGTGATCACAAATTGCAGTTAAATGAAGGTCGTGGACGGGCAGGGGTCACCTGTTCGATTTGCTTGAACTTAGGTTGTAGTTCCTAAGTTCCTGGCTCTGCCTCATCTCAGTGGGTGATCTTGCTTTCTATTTTTGATGGAGAAAAGCTCAAAACGAAACAAAGCTGCTTTGGAGAGCAGAATTCGGAAGAAGCTTTCTGCAGCGGCCGTGCTGATGGAAGGGACCCAGAGAGAGCTTCTTCACGGAGTCGCTCGTGGAGACGCCTGCTCGCCGTCTCCACTCCTCTTGACTTTCACCGCGACTCTCTACCTGGCCTCCGGGCCTCAGATGCGTCTTCCACACCGCAGCCCCCAGGACGAGTTCCGACTGGACCTTCCGGTTGCCCTAGCTGTTTCCCCGCTGAGTTCAGTATCCCCAGGCCTGATGTGATGACGCTCCCAGCTTCTCTCCACCCTGTCCCTGTCCCATGCGTCCCGCGATTCAGCCTGTCAGCGCCGGCCTCCCGTGCGGCATCGGCTGCGTGCCGACGTGCTGGTCCCCTCCAGAATCCCCCAGCCCCTGACCCCCGCTTCTCCTGGTCTTCCTGCAAGCTCGAGCTCCAGCGCCAGGGGACTCAGTCTCCAGTCTGCATAGTGGGCGGAGCCCTCCCCCCACGACCGTACCCCATGTGCCTCTATGTGGTGTCCAGGCCGCCCCCTCGATCCCCTTGGGAGGGAGAGGGACCTGTTTTTGGCCTCCACAGCACTCAGCACTTCTGATAAATGTCTGTCGAATGAGCGAGCGCGTAAACGAAGGGGGCATTTTTAAACGATGGCCACGGGGGCGGCGTGTGCGCCTGCGTATGGCGCTGACGTCCGGGCGCCGGGAGTTCCCCTCGTTCGGGGCGCGCGCGTCGTTCCATCGGGGTTTGGGCTTGTCCCCGTTCTGCGCCGGCAGATCGCGCGTCCTCCTGCGTCTTCTGCATTGGATGTACCGTCAGCCCAGAAGGACAGTGGAACTGCCCGAAACTGGGCCCCGAAGCCCGGGCAGGAAGCCCCTCCCGCGCCGGTGGCCTGAGGAGCGTCTCCGCCAGCTGCAGCCGAGAACAAAGAGCCAGACAGACGGGGCCGATTCTGAAGGGCAGCGTTTCGCCTCTTCAGAAACTGTGGCTCCCATCGTGGCGACCGACTTGGAGGTGTCCGCAGAGGCGGGACCCACGGCCCTCGCGTCGGGCCCTGCGGGGCGGGGGTCGGGTGCTAGTTGGCCGTCGCCGGAGTTACAGCCGAAGGGAACCGCGGAGCCCGAAAGTTTCCTCTGGTTCCCTAACTTTATAGGGGAGGAAAACTGAGGTCACCGACCTCGTTGGTGGCAGCTTCGGGCTCTGGTGTCAGGATTTCTGGCCTGGTCCGTTTTGTCGCGTGGCGTTGAGAGTTACTCGGGAGCGGTCGCGCCGGATCCACGCTCAGACAAACGGCGCTTTGCCTTGGTGTCCCCACAGCCTCCGGGCTTCGAATGACCGGAGCGTCGTGCAGGTTTCTGAGACCGACTGCGAGGAGCCGCTGCGGCCCCCGCCGTGTGTGACTGGTTTCGAATACAGCAGAGTGGGAAGAATTGCACGGTGGGTGCGTGAACCCGACAGGCAGGAGGCTCTGGCTCCAGCGCACGGCTGCTCGGCTGCTCGGCCCTGGCGCGCGCAGCCCTCTGTGCCACCCGCGGCCGGGCGAGCCAAAGGCAGAGCCCCGGTTTAGACGGGGACGGCGTGTGTACCGGGTTGGGGGCCTGTCCGGCGGCGCGTGCCCACGC
>NW_011889345.1:225337-226396 GCF_000151845.1 Pteropus vampyrus
AGCCGAAGGGAACCGCGGAGCCCGAAAGTTTCCTCTGGTTCCCTAACTTTATAGGGGAGGAAAACTGAGGTCACCGACCTCGTTGGTGGCAGCTTTGGGCTCTGGTGTCAGGATTTCTGGCCTGGTCCGTTTTGTCGCGCGGCATTGAGAGTTACTCGGGAGCGGTCGCGCCGGGTCCACGCTCAGACAAACGGCGCTTTGCCTTGGTGTCCCCCCAGCCTCCGGGCTTCGAATGACCGGAGCGTCGTGCAGGTTTCTGAGCCCGACTGCGAGGAGCCGCTGTGGCCCCCGCCGTGTGTGACTGGTTTCGAATACAGCAGAGTGGGAAGAATTGCACGGTGGGTGCGTGAACCCGACAGGCAGGAGGCTCTGGCTCCGGCGCACGGCCGCTCGGCTGCTCGGCCCTGGCGCGCGCAGCCTCTGTGCCACCCGCGGCCGGGCGAGCCAAAGGCAGAGCCCCGGTTTAGACGGGGACGGCGTGTGTACCGGGTTGGGGGCCTGTCCGGCGGCGCGTGCCCACGCCCGGCGGGGATGACTCGGTGCCGCGCGCGGGGCAGGAGCCTGCCCGCCGCTTTCGGTGTCCGCTCCTCCGGGGCCCGTCACCCCCGGCGTTGGCCGCGATGCGAACTCGGATCCCTCCGAAGAGGGAGCGAACCGATTTTGATGAGAACGCTGACAGCAGTTGTTTTACTGTTTTTATTCCCCCCTCAGCTTCTGCAAACAAAATAACTTACGTTTCTCTAGGTCACTCCTCGCTGATGCGTGGCCCCTCCTAACGGGACAGCTTTCTGTCCTTAACGAGGAAGCTGAGTCATTTCTTAAATATGATTTGGTTTTTCTAAAAGCTAAGTTAGAAACGTATTTGAAGTCTTAAGTGGGATTTGGTGAACGTGGTTTAAGACACTTCGGCGGTGTATTGTGACTGGGACGGAGCAAGGCAAGCGAAAAGGTAACATTCCTAATAGAAAAATGTCACCCGTACTCCCTTTGCTTGGAGGGTGATCAGTGTCAAAAATCGGGTTCCGTGTGTCCTTCGAGCCTCTTCCCAGTCGTGTGTAA
>NW_011889345.1:226446-230038 GCF_000151845.1 Pteropus vampyrus
CCTCTGTGCCACCCGCGGCCGGGCGAGCCAAAGGCAGAGCCCCGGTTTAGACGGGGACGGCGTGTGTACCGGGTTGGGGGCCTGTCCGGCGGCGCGTGCCCACGCCCGGCGGGGATGACTCGGTGCCGCGCGCGGGGCAGGAGCCTGCCCGCCGCTTTCGGTGTCCGCTCCTCCGGGGCCCGTCACCCCCGGCGTTGGCCGCGATGTGAACTCGGATCCCTCCGAAGAGGGAGCGAACCGATTTTGATGAGAACGCTGACAGCAGTTGTTTTACTGTTTTTATTCCCCCTTCAGCTTCTGCAAACAAAATAACTTACATTTCTCTAAGTCGCTCCTCGCTGATGCGTGGCCCCTCCTAAACGGGACAGCTTTGTGTCCTTAACGAGGAAGCTGAGTCATTTCTTAAATATGATTTGGTTTTTCTAAAAGCTAAGTTAGAAGCATATTTGAAGTCTTAGGTGGGATTTGGTGAACGTGGTTTAAGACACTTCGGCGGTGTATTGTGACTGGGACGGAGCAAGGCAAGCGAAAAGGTAACATTCCTAATGGAAAAATGTCACCCGTACTCCCTTTGCTTGGAGGGTGATCAGTGTCAAAAATCGGGTTCCGTGTGTCCTTCGAGCCTCTTCCCAGTCGTGTGTAAACACTTGGGTGACTCACGAGCTCCTCGTGACCTGTGTTAACGCGGAAGGCGTCTCCGTGCGTGGCGAATATTCTCTCATGACGTGGAAAGGCGTGCAGAGCATGGCAGGCTCTGTCAAACGAGGGGCTCATCGGGCTGGCGCCCGCTCCCAGAGCATGGCAGTGGCAGTGGCCCCTGAGCGGCGGGATCAGCGGGGCCGCGCGCGGAGCCCGCACTTGCGTGTCAGCGAGTCCGCCCGGCAGACATTTTTGTCCTGCACGTTCAAAGCAGGACCCTCGATGTTCAGCAGAACCGCTTCCGCCACCCTCGCTCCACGCCATCGAAGGGGTTTCTCTTCAGTCCATTACATTCTGGCCAATTTTTGTTAAAAAACCAACAAAACAGCGTTGTTTCCGGCAGAGGTCCCCTGAGAGGGAGGTTTCGCTGTGCCCGTGGAAGGTCGAAGCGGCGCGGGGAGCTCGCGGCCCCCGTCTGCGGGATGGACAGGGACCGTTTCTCCCCTCGCTCGTTCGTGCGCGGGAAGGCGGACCCGGCGGCTTTCGGCACAGGGCTTCGCTTTCCCAGGTGGCACCGCTCCTCAGGTGCAGTTGCGGCGGGAAGGAGAAGCGGCCCCTGGCACCTGGATGGGCCTCGCGATGCTGCTGCCAGCGGTGTGGACGCAGCCGCGTCTCCTCGGGAAATGGCCGTTTGTAACAGTGGGTTCCGAGTCCCGTCCTGGGAACGCCGTGCTCAGCCTTCTCCCCGGCACCCTAACTTTGGTTAACTCTGAAAAGGCCTTGAAAGCAGTTCTGTTTGTAAACATCTCCCTTCGGGAGCCCCAGTTCCACGAAGTGGTAACAGTCAGAGACCGAATTCCTTTAAGCCTCCAAGAGCAGTCACCCCATTTATATTTATTTTGAGTTCATTAGTGCTCGTCCCTTGGATAGGAATTTCTCTCTCTCTCTCTCTCTCTCTCTCTCTCTCTCTCTCTTTCTCTTTCTCTCTCTCTGCTAAGTGTTTCTTGACAGATGGACCAGAGCCACACACTGCGGTTCGAGTTGTCCCTTTACTGGAGCCTGCAGTGCTCTGATTGTATGGTGATTCTTGGGGTGCGGGGGGAGTCGTTCGCTTTTCGTGTGTGTTTGTGTGCAGCAGGGTACTTACTGGCAAAGCCATTTTTTCCTTCGGGTTGTAAACAAAGCTTGAAAAGACAGCCCGGCGGCAAAACTGCAGACAGGTGGCGAGTGGTGTTTAACAGAGACATTGAAGCGCCGGGTGAACAAACCTATCCCACGGTCCCATCTGGTTCCCCGTGGCGTGTCTATTTGTAATTACCGAGGTCAGAGGCCTGCCTTCCCCCGGCACATGGAATGCAGAGGGACGCTTCAAATGTTTCATGTGTCCTTAGCTGTCGTAAAGTAAGGCCGTCCCAACTTTTATTCTTCTCTATCTGTTGTTAAGTGTAAAGTTGAAGAAGTAACTGGAATCCTGGCAAGAAATGAATAGAGCGCGGCCTCTGTCCAGACCAAGTCAAAAAACAAAGGAAGTTCCTGTGTGTCGCTTCCTGTCTCTTACGGCAGAAACAAAGGCAGAAAAACCTTCCATGGGCATCAAGCTCCCTCCAGAGCCCCTCGTCCTGATAGTATGAGTTTCGGGATTTCAGGGCGGTGAACTGTGTGCTGGCTGCTCTCACTCACTTTATTAAAGGCGTTTTCTTAACAGATAAGTGACTTTGTTTTTTTTTCTCCTTTATCAGAACACGGCAATGGAGGAAACGGCTATATGGGAGCAGCACACGGTGACGCTGCACAGGGTAGGTTTCTGCTGCGGTGAGTAACGTGCGTGTGACTCCGGATACGGGCAGCTCCGGAGAACAATGGAGAGAAGCCAGATGTCAGGAAGCCGGAAGAGAGGGGAGAGCTTTTCTATATCCCTCTGTTTAAAATTAGAACTGCAATAAATTCTTCATTAAGGTCAGGAGGGAACACGATTACTTTCTCATATAGCCTTTTGGTGGTTATTTGTATACTTGCCGTTTTTACTCTTGACTTAAGAAATGAACTGATTTAGTTTTGACAGTGTAATCAGAGATACTGTACGTCGCGTGAGTTGTAAAGTGCTTCAACTTTTCTGAACACGTGAGCCGGTACCGCAGGCTCGGGGTTAAAATTACACGGGTCGTGGGGGCCACGAAATCTGACAAGATGCTCGCTGACTTGACGCTGGCGGATCCAAGCTCCTGCTTAGCGGTCGCCGTGGGCAGAGAGCGGAGGCGGCAAGCCGGCCGGGAGGGAGCTTCGGCGGCAGCGGGGTTGCCCTGCGTTTGAACCCCGGCTCTGCCTCCCCCTTTACAAATGGGCGGGCAGCCCGCCCCCTTCTCCAGCCGTGGTGACCCCAGGTTTAAAACGGGGCTCACGGCACCCGCGGATGCCGGCGGGGGCAAGTTCCTCCATGATCTCCCCTCCCCTCCCCGGGTCCCGCTCCCCTTAGGGAGTGAATCGGAAGAGGCTGGGGAGTCTTTACCTGCCGTCGCTCACCCTTCCCGCCCGCTCTGCACGGCCCTGGGAACAGGAAGGGGAAGAGCTTGTCCCCGAAGCCAGCCCCGATCCTCTCGGGAACGTGTGCCTGTGCACACAGTAGGACACGGGCAGGTCAGTTACCGAAAAGCGATTCCTGGGAAGATGTAGTAGACACCTCTGTTTCCCTAAATGGTAAATCGTTAAGTGATACGAAACTGCTCATTCATAAAGCTGAAATACGGCTTCCGTTCGTTTGAAAAGGTAGCATATTTCAATCAGATTAAACATGTGAAATCACTTCATACCTCATGATTGTTTTTCATTAGCTGGTCGTGATGTAATAATCTGGTATTATCTTACCACGTGACATTGATTTTCTGAACACCAGTACTGTTCTCATCGGTATGATTTCCACACAGTGAAGGTCATCCTCCGTGCACGGTGCTGAGTT
>NW_011889345.1:230088-233755 GCF_000151845.1 Pteropus vampyrus
TTAAAAGAAAAATCGTTTTGGCTATTCTAGTTCCTTTGCCTTTCTGTATACGTTTGAGAATAAGTTTGTCAAATAAGAAACGTCTGCTGTGGTTGTACTGTTCCTGTGCTGTTTTTGTCCGGAGTCGACACAGGGAAGGCTGCTTGCCTCCAAGCCAGCCGTTGGGGAGAATCCGTTTCTGTGCGTTGTCTGGTACAGGTCGTGTGTCATTGGCGTTGTCTCTTCTTAAACGTTTGGTAGCGTTTCACCCGGGCAGCCACCTGGCCCCGGAGTCTTCTCTGTGGAAGGCTCTTAGCTTTGGTCATCTGTGTCTTTCAAAGCGTCTGTCCCTTTCATCTAAGTAGTCAAATTTATGAACGTAAAATCATTAACAATATTCTCTTCTTTTATAGTTCTAGGATCTATAATGGGGTCTCTTTTTTTTTTAAAATGCCAGTTTATTTATTATTATTATTTTCATACCATATGTACACAAATTTTTTTAATGTTTATTTATTTTCCCCCTCCCCCTTCCCTTCTGGTAACTGAGGCCTCTTTTTTCTTTCTGATGTTGATAATGTGTGTCAACTTTTATTTCTTGGTCTGTCTGGCGAGAGGTTTAACGGTTTCGATTGATCTTTTCAAAATACCAGCTTTCATTTTCATTGATGTTCTTTGTTTTCTATTTGATTGATTTCTGCTCGTATTCCAACATTTCCTTCTGCTCGTGTTGGGTTTGAATCGTTCTTTTTATAATTTCTTAAAGAAGCGAGATCATTTTGAGACCATAGGTGTAATTTGAGCGTTGTCACATTACATTTGTTTCTCCTAGTACCTTTTCATTTTTAAATAAACAAAATAAGACAAATGAGCTGACATGTGTTTCTCCTTTCTGCTATTTTGCCTGAGTTCGTTAGGAATTCGACGTGAGGATCGAGTGGATTCTCCACAGACCCGAGTCTCGTGGCTTAGGCAAAGGAGGAAAAGATCTGGAGCGTTGCGAAAAGAGGCTGACGTTACGAACGAGCGTCCCCTACGTCCTCCCAGCTCGTCATGGGTCACAGCCGGCACGTGCCTGGGCGGGTCCGAGAGCCCCCGGCTGGGGGCTGGGCGCGAGTCTCCTCTGTGCTCCCCGTTCCCTTTTGTCACGAGCAGGGCGCCCGCCCAGGGCAGAGCCATCGGAAGATCCGGGCAGAGAAGACGAGTCCGCCGTTCGTAACTCTGTGGTTCTGTGTCAGCTGTTGTGCTGGGGATGCGGAGCTGGGTCGCCTCTGGGCCTCGTCAGAGAGACTGTGACAGAATGGAAGTCCGAACAGCCATCCCTCCAGGAATTTTTTTTGAAGGTTTTTCAAAAATAGCCCTGTCCCCGCCAGCGTGATTCAGGGGACTTGATGGTCTGCGGCCGCGGCGGAGCCCTTCCAGACGCGCCGTCTCCGGGCTTCTGAGTTGATCCAGAGTAACAGGTCCGCCATCTAGAGCGGTGTCGGCCCACGTCCGCCGGGAAGAGACAGATGACAAATGATATTTTAGGCCTCGCGGGCCATAAATCTGTCAGGACGACGCAGCTCTGCATCGTGCTGCAGGAGCAGCCAGCGTCGCCACACGCGGCGTGGCTGGGTTCCAGTGGAGCTCTGTCTGCAGAGTGGGGGCCAGCGGGCCGTGCGGGGCGTGCGGGCCATGCTGGCCGTGCGTCCGGCCACGGCTCCGGGGCGGCGCCACGCGGCCCTCCTGTGAAGCGTCTGATCCCCCCGACCGGGTTAGGGCCCACTGGCACTTCACAAGATGTCCCCATGCGAAGTGGCGGGCCCTGCCTCTGCGTCACATTTCTGAGATGTCGGCCGGAGTGGGGAGGTCACTCCGGAGGTGAGCAGGGGGCGTTGGCTGATGGCGGTAGTGCAGGTGGCGACCCGAGACCGGGCTCCTGGGCAGTGGCCTGCCGCGGGCCGCCAGGTGAGGGCAGCCCCCCGTCCTTGGCGTCTGGTGCTGGTCAGTTACCTGTCAGGTGGCGGTGACATCTTTTAAAAGATTAAAATCCTGTAGGTGCAAACGCAAGACGTCCTGCCGCTGCCGTCAGGAGAAATGCGTGACACGCTGCCACGTGGCGTCAGCCCTGTCCGCCTTCTCAGAGGGCGCGGTCTTCCCCTGACAGCGCGGGGAGCTCCAGAAGCCCTGTCGTTCTTCAGGGCTCGGTGACTTGGGGCGCACTCCCTGGAGCTACGTCAGAGATCACACGAGGCAGGACTCCCGGCCTGGTGGACTGCTGCGTCCCCCGTCCTCAGCGACAGATGAGTGCACGTACCTCGGGTCGTCTGCCCCGCCTCCTGCTGCGCCATTTCCCCGAGGGTAGGGAATCGTAATTTTCCGTCCCCTGAGCTTGGTACTCAGTTCACAGCCCCGCACAGCCCGATTCCCCCGTCGGCCCGTGCGGCAGCCCGTCTGGTAGCAAAACGACGCGCAGCACGCGCGTGGCTCAGGACGCTCCTGTCTGCACAGCGACAGTGCCAGGTACAGGGAAGGTTAACTTCGTAACGGAGCTGCTCCTGCTCGGCACGTCCAGATCGTCACTTACAACATGCGGTCGGTGTTCTGGAAGGTGCCGCGCCATCCTTCGTACGCAGAGTGTCGCAGACCCGCTGCGCACGCACGGGAGCGCACGGCACCTGCGTTTGCGGGTCTGACGGCTGTCGCCGGCCCGTGCACCGCTCGAGAGGGCGTTGCGTCCACAGCGTCCTGCGTCGCAGCCCTCGGCCACTGCGACACACACCCTCCGTCCGGCATCAGGCCTTCTCTGTCGGAAGATGCGTGTGTTTCTCTAGTTCTTCGAGAAATGAAGTCGATCCTCGGGAAGGAGCTGGGCATCTCTGCTTACGTTCCGTACACGCTCTTTAGATTTCAAATGAAATCTGGAAGGAGCGTTACGTGCTGAGTCCAAAGATGAGTTCGAGTCCTTGCTCTCTCGGGCCATTTCTAGAGCTTTCTGCAACTCAGTGTACTCGGTGCCGGCGTTAACACCCGTTCACGGAGGGTTAAATTAAGTGAAGAGCGCGCAGCATTCACAGTGCGCCCTCCGGGGTGACCCTGGGCCTTCCCCACGTGCTCCCCCGGGCGGAGCGGCCGCCTCGTTTCTGTCACACGCCGGTTGGAGCAACTCCAGTTACATAGGGTTCTTCCCGCCCGTTTCCTTGGAACAGCTTTATTGGAACATAATTCCCGTATCATAAAGTCGCCCTTGAAGATGTACCATTCGGTGTTTGTGTTTTCACGGTTACGCAGCCATCAACCACGCTTTTACAACATTTTGTCACCCTAAAGAGACATTCTGTCCCCTGTAGCCACCAAGCCTCGGTGCCCCAGCCCTGAGCAACCACTAATCTCCTTTCTGAATGTTCACCTGCTCTGACCACGTCACATAAATGGAACCCGACAATCTGCGGTCCCTCGCGACTGGCGTCTCTCACTCAGTACAGGTGTCCCCCGCTTCCCGACAGTTCGCTTTACGCCCCTCGCTTTTAAGAAAGACCTACATCGTGCCTGTGTTTGCTTCCCAGAAGAAACCGAAGAGGATTTTCGCTTTAAAGAGAGATGGGGAAAAGTGAAGAAAGCGCCCGGCATCTGTTTGCTGCTGTGTCGCAGAGTCACTCAAACCCTTCTTATCTGGACGAGGGCCTTCAGGTCCCCAGGGGTCCCG
>NW_011889345.1:235075-238079 GCF_000151845.1 Pteropus vampyrus
TCATGTAAACTTAAAAGTGGACCATCTTTGGACACACCGAGAAATTCGTATGGCAAGGGCGTTTGAGAGAACAAATGGGCTGTTCTGCATTTCTCCAGAAAGCCCCTCGGGAAGGCACGCGTCCAGCACAGAGCAGACGATGGCCTCGGATGAATGCTCATCCCGTCACTCTCAGTTTCGATTGCTGGAAACAGTATTAAACATTTTTTTACACGTGCTAGTCCCGTTCCCCTCCCCATTTAAAAAAGCGGGTTCACTGCGTCTGCATCATAGAGTTTGTTACGTGAGTCATTTCGCCCTCGAATCCTCAGTTAATCTTTTTTCTCTACGTAAACGTTCGCCGCTTCCCAGCGTTCCTCCTGCGTGTCTGGGCACTTTGACTGTCAGCGCATCGCTGTCCGTTAGATTCCTCAGGCCGGGATCGTGGAAACGTCCCCGTGTCCCGGCTCGTGGGTCTGTGCCTGTTTACACGTGGAGCTCAGTTTTACTGGACGTGAAATCCTTGGCTCGCCGTTTCCCCCGTGTTGTCTTTGGCACAGCATGTGGCCGTCCAAGTGCGATAATCTCAGTTTCTTTTCCTTATAAGTCATGGGCTCTTTCTGCCGAGATGCCAGAGAATCTTTCCTTCAAATCTAGTCTTTTTCTTTGAATTTGCCTTGGTGTCCGTCCCTCTGAACTGCCGTTCTCCGATAACCCTCAGATACCTGCAGTACCGTGTGTCCTCTGAGTGCGTAGTCACTAGTAAATATGGGGAGAGCTTTTTTTTAATTATGGTTTTTGCTGCGTTTTCCCTTAGTTTGGTTTAGGTTTTAAGCGACTCCCCCTCTCCGTGTGCCGTATCTTGTTTGTCCACGTATGTTCATTTGGTCTCGCGTTCCTATCTAAGCTGACGTTTGAACGTTTCTGATTAGCCCTTGGATTCCGTTGATCGGTCGCTGAGGTTTTCTGGTTCTTATGCCTTTGCGTTCGTTTCGCTGGCGTAGCCGTCGGGGAAGCTCGTGGCCTCAGGGTTTCACCTCCCGTCGGGACGTCGCGCTGTCTCCTGTTAGCTTCATAGTAAATTTGTAAGGGATTTGGTCCTCGTTTGGTTGTTTTTGTTTTTGTTTTTTTGCTTATCTTTATGTGAAATTAGTGTCTGGGTTTTTAGATATCGGCTTAGTGTCCTGTGTGTGAGCGTGAGTGTGAGGGCGTGAGCGTGTGAGCGTGTGAGCGTGTGTATGTGCACGTGCCACAAAACGACCCGTGTTTTCTGACGCCGCGCCCTTCGCGCGCTTTTCTCGGGACCTTCTCTTTCCTTCGCCTCTGTTGTCCCTGTGTCACCGAGGTTTCCCTCCTTCCTGCCAGCCGGCTCTCCACGGCGTGGGGCGTGTCCCAGCGGGGCCCGGGGTGAGAGTCCCTCCGCACAGTGCCCACCTGCTCCCGCTGCCCGCCAGCTCGGCCCGCCGATCCTTCCAGTGCGCGCCTGTTGTGTTTCTATTGGGAGGTCAGGCAGGTTCGGAAACCGCGCGGCTACCGATGCCGCGAAGTTCTCCAGAACGCTGCGTGTTCAGTGCTCGAGTTCGTGCTGCTCTTTAAAAACAGACAACCCCGTAAAGGAGAGTGGGCTGAAAGTTCAGTCGGTCAGTTAAATGCACGTCCTTTGGTTCACTAACGCTGATGACGCGCTTTGTGCCGGGCCCCTGCAGGGTCATGCCGAGCTGGGACACGCACGTGCACAGGCGAGGCCCTCCCCGGTGGTCACTCTAGTGGCAGCGCCAGGGGTCACGGGTCAGGCAGGAGGGCGCGTGCCTGTGCTCTGGGAGCGGCCAGCGCGGGCCTCTGCCTGCAGAAGGCGGGCGGGTTTTATGAACGAGATGCCACTGAACCTGGCCTTGGAAGGGTGCGCAGAGGCTCGCCAGACACAGGGTGCCAGGCCCAGAGGAGACGCGAGTGCACAGCGTGATGGCGCCTGCGGCACCTCGTGAAGCAGGGCCCGCGGCTCAGGGTGGACAGCAGACACGGCGCCGGGAGCAGGTGGCCCTGTGTTTCTGGGTACCGCACACGCAGGAACTGGGACCTACAGCGGGTGTTAAGCAGCCTTTCAAACATGATGGGGTGCCTCGCCGTGCACTGAGGGGAGCCGAGGAAGACGAGACAGAGCGAAGGTAGCGGGAAGGGACAGCGAGGGTGGTCGAACCCTCCGCAGCTTTAGATGACGGCCCCACCCTGGCACACGGAGCGCGACAGCCCAGCTTCTCGGCCCCGGCCCCGGCAGGATTTCTCGGGGCCCTGAGCGCCTGCCATGTCCCTCACTCTGATTTTATTTTATTGGTGTGGGGTAGGGGTTCGGACACCTGCAAGCACTTCTGACTGTCCCCCAGTGATTCTTCTCTGCAGCCCCGGTTAGGAGCCGCAGGCTTTTAGGGGGACGGACGCCAGCACCGATTCTGCGGGATGTCTTGCCCTCCTCGGCGCAGCAGCTGCGTGGAAGCCGCGCGCGGTCCGGGCCGGAGGCTCGCGCGCTCACTGCAGCTGAAGACGAACTTGAACGTGCTCCCGAGTAAACCTGAAGAGAGCGCCTTCCCGTCTCTGCCCTCCTCGTGGAACGTTCCTGGCGTTTTCCGCGTTTCTTTAATGTGTTTGTTTCTAATAGTCGAGTAAAATAATTAGCAAGGTGTAAGTAAACGCACAGGGAAAAGATTCGCCCCGCTCGTCCCAGAAGGGGAAGAGAGCAGAAGAGCAGTGTCGCTGCCACGACCCCAGGCTGGCGGGGTCGGATTTTGATCGCAGGGGCGCACCGTCTGCAGTGCGGAACCGTGTGCGTGCGTGTGTCCACGTCGTTGGAGACGTACGTGTCCGCGCACCTTCCAGGAGACCCACGTGCTGTGCGAGGGGCGGGCGCCGCGGTGCTTTGGCGCGTTCCGTCCGCCCCTCTCCCCAGGGTCCTGGCGGGTGACGTGCCAGCGCCCGTTCTCCGCAGCCTCCCCGCAAGGGTGTCGTCACAGCAAGGGTGTCGTCACGCTTT
>NW_011889345.1:239215-239923 GCF_000151845.1 Pteropus vampyrus
CTTCTTGAGGAATCTTCACCTGTCGTCCACAGTGGCTGCACCAGGTCACAGTCCCGCCGACGGGCACGGGTTCCCCCTTTTCTCCACAGCTTGTCGTTTCTCATCGTTTTGATACTCGTCATTTTAACAGGTACTGATGTCTCATTGTGGTTTTGATTTGTATTTTCCCAATAATAACGTTTAACATCTTTCTGTGTGCCCGTTGGCCAGTTGTATGTTTTCTTTGGGAAAAAAAAAAAACGTTTAGTTAGATCCTCTGCCATTTTTCTAATAGGGTTGTTTTCCAATAGGGATTCCTTTGTCACGCAAAAGCTTTTGAGTTCGATGCAGTCCCATTTGTTTATGTTTTTTTTGTTTCTGTCGCTGTTGGAATCACATCCACAGAAATAACGCTCAGAGCACCTCAGGGAGCTGGGCGCCTCTTTTCTTCCATGTGTTTCATGGCCTCGGGTCTCACACTGAAGCGTGTCGCCATTTGGGCGGTGTAAGGTAGCGTCCAGTCCCATCCGTTTTCTGTCTGTCGATCCGTCTTTTCCCAGCATCCCCTGTGAGACGGGCCTGTGTGGCTGGCGTCTTCGCCGAGCACAGCGTCTCCGGGTTCGTCAGGTCCGCGGCAGGTGTCCGGCCTTCGTGTCTTTGTTGCGAGTGCGGTTTCATTGTAGTTCCTGGCCGTGCGTCCGTCCGCCGGTGGCCGTCGGGGCTGCCTGT
>NW_011889346.1:0-1287 GCF_000151845.1 Pteropus vampyrus
GGTGGCCTGCGGGGTGCAGGGGCTCCCGCGGGGAAGCCGGTGTGTGAGGCCAGGCCCGATTCATCCCGTTGCTCCCCGTGTCGGAGCCAGAGCGAGCTTAGGCGACGCGTCCGGGAATGTGCTACGAGCTCTGAGGCCCGAGGCCGGCCGGAGCGCCTGGACAGGGCCCCCCGGGGGTGCGGGGGACGGAGCCACGGCGCTCACGCACCCCCACCCCGGAGACGAGCCCCGCCGCCTCTGCTCCGTCTACCCCCTGGCTCGTCCGAAGCCGTTCGCCAGGCGCTCGGTGGCCCCCAGGGGTGACCGCCCCGGGCCTCTCTGCGCAGGCGCAGTTCGTCCTCGGTGGCGGTCGCTGTCCCGTTGGTCGCGTCTCCGCGGCTTCGCGTCCTCGGCGCAGGCCCAGGTCTCCAGGGCCGGGTTTTCCTTCCATGTCCACTTCTGGAGACAGACGGGGCTTTCGGCTGCTACACGGTGGAAAAAGGCCTCATCCTGCCTTCGTCTCTGACAGGTGTTCTCTCTGGAGGAAATTCGAGGCCGACAGTTTTTGTCCTTCCGACTGGCGGGGCGTCAGCCCCTTGCCACCTCGCGCCCCCCGCGCTCCTCCTCCCGCTGCTTTCGGGGTTTGTCCTTTTCAGTGCTTTTGGGTAACGCGATGCGACGTGACTTCTCGTGGCGGGGCGGGGGTTCCCCAGCCTCTCCCCTCCGCGCACCTGCACGCGCGCGACGATGAGCTGTGGGCGGCGGGGCCGGACGCGTCGTGGGAAGGTCGATCTTAGCGGTGGTGAGAGGGTTTGGAGAAGGGCGACCCTGGGGAGGCTGTCGGGGGTGGCCCGGTGTGTAGGACGCCTGGCGCTGGCAGAGCCCACCTCTCGTTCCAGCCCCTGACTCCCCAGAGCCGCTCGGGGCCCCCCTCGCCCTCGCCCTCGCCCCCGCCCTCGCCCCAGCGGCTGTCCTCGCTGTGCTGTGACTTTCAGTCACTTTCGAGTGCTTTTGCAGTGGGCCCGCCCCGGGGCCCCAGCGCTCCGCGTGACGCAGAGTAACCCCCGGAGTGCCCCTGGGCGGGGGTGGGCGGTGAGGGAACCGCGGGGCTCCGCTCCCCGCCCCCCGTCCGCAGACCACCGTTTCTCGGCTTCCTTTCTCACCAGACGCAAAGCATCTGGGCGCCAAGGGAGCTGAGGGAGCAGCAAGAACCGTCCCAGGCGGCTGTGGGGAGCGCGGGGCACAGCTGTGCCACCGGCCTCTGCGGGACGAGTCGGAGGGACGGGCTTGGCTCGGGGCGTTTGGTGA
>NW_011889346.1:3152-4122 GCF_000151845.1 Pteropus vampyrus
GGCGCCTTGGACACAGACCTCACGCCTCACAGGAGAATTAACTCAGAGTCGACCAAATACATGAATGTGAAGCACACAGTCAAGAGAGAGTCTGAAGGAAACGTGAGAAAATCTCATGACTTCAGGTTTGGCGCTGATTTTATAGACACAACATCATTAGCGCAGTCCATGGAAGAAAAACTTTCATAATTTGGCTTCCTTACAACGGGAGACCTTTGCTCTGATCAGAGAGGCAGAGGACAAGCCGCAGACGGGAGAGCGTATTTGCGAATCGCCTTTCCGATAAAACGCCTGTGTCCAGAATAGACAAAGAACTCTTCAAACTCGATACTAAAAAACAAGCAATTCACTTTAAAAAGGTGTGTGGGGCAGGATCTGAACAGACACCTTTCTAACAATGACACACAGATGAAGATTCTCAGCATCGCTTATCATTTGAGAAATGCCACAGCAGTGAAGGGGGACAAAAACTATCTAGAGCAACTAAAATGAGAAAAGAAACAGATTATAGCAGTTTCGTTTATTGATTATTTATGCCTGCAGCACCTGGTCTTCCTGGGTGGTCTCCCATCCAAGCACTAACCAGGCCCAACCCTGCTGAGCTTCCGAGGTCAGACATGGGGCTCGTTCAGGGTGGCGTGGCCATAGACCATATACCGTGGCTCCGCTGGGGCGCGAACCCAGGGCCTTCTGCGTGTGAAGCGGACGTGCTCACCGCTACTCTACAGAGCCACGTCCTGCATAGCGGTTTCTCGTGAGGCCGTGCGACAGGAGCTGTGGCCGGTGGGGGCGCAAGATGCCGCCGCCCCTTTTGGAGCGCTCCGTGTGACTCAGCGATCGCGCTTTCGAGTGTTTTTCAACTGGTTTGAAAAACCGTATCCACAAAAAAGCTGCACGCAGATATCGACAGCGGCCTTGTTCGAAGTCGCCCCAAACCGGAGGCAGTCCAGGCGTCCCGCCGTCGGCGAGC
>NW_011889346.1:6897-8058 GCF_000151845.1 Pteropus vampyrus
CTCCACCGTTTCCGTTTCGAGACAGGACGAGGGACCCCTGCGCCTCTCCCCGCGGAGTCTGAGCCATGTCTCGGGCCTGCTGCCGGCGTCCCCAGCCTCGCCCCGCGCGCGGGCAGCCCGGAGCCTGTTCTTTCTCCTTGAGTTTTCCACCCGAGTTCCGGCGGGCGCAGCGCGTTCCCGGAGTTGGTGACAGGACCTGGCCGCCCGCTCCTCCGGCCCCCGCTGTGGCCGTGACCTCTAGGCCCCAAGTCCAGGGTTGGGGCAGCTCTTGCTCTGACACCTTGTCGTCACCGCCCTCGCTCTTACCTGCGCTCGGCCTCCCTCACCAGCCCGCACAGGATGGGTCCGTCCCAGGGACGTCGCGTCCAGCACGGCGACTGCCGTTAACAACGCTGGATCGTGTGCTCGCGAGCTGCGACAGGACAGACCTTCGACATTTGTTTTCCGCTTTGCGAGGGGATGGACGTGTGAACACACGTGCTGTGGCGATCACCTCACAGCACGTTTGCACGCCAAGCCATCAGGTCGTGCGCCCTAAACTCATACAGCGTATGTCAGTGACTTCGCGGCAGAGCTGGACGAATGGCCTTGTGCGCCCTCGAGCCCTGAAGAAGGCCAGGCGTTTGCGACATAAAGCAGGAATGCCGGAGTGGAGGCTGCACCGAGGCCTTGGAAGCGGAGCTGGCACGTCAGACAGACTGATCATCCACGACTTCCAGGTGACGGAGGCCTCGTCAGGTGCTCACCGAGAAACGGGGGCTCGGCTGGCTCCCTGAGCCCCCCCAACATGGGCGAGGGTTGGCGCCGCCCTCACCTGCCCTCAGTTATCTGTGGCATCCAGGAGCCTGCTTGGGGGGTGCACCTCAGTGCCAGTTCATTTGATATGACCAGTAAGTCCCACGTCTCTGCAGTTAAAAGCCGGGACACGAGTGGCCGGGGCGAGTCTCTGGGCCGCCACGGCCGCTGCCGGCCAGGGCGAGCGGGTCCCTCCGCGTGGGGGCAGCTGCTGCTGGGCCCTTGGGGCTCCACACAGTTCTTCCCTGGGAAAGTGATTTGATTTTCAAACGCTGGCATCGGCCTCTTCCTGATGGCAGCGGTTCTAATCGGTCTGACAAAACGACCAGCTCTTTCATCAGGGGACAAGCTTTGAGTGGCAGCTAG
>NW_011889346.1:9420-15195 GCF_000151845.1 Pteropus vampyrus
GGGGGGGGCGGCCCACACTGGCCCCCTGGGAGAGATGTACCCCTGCCCCTCCAGGGCCACCTCCACACCTCTTGGGGGAGGAGGTGACTATTGTGTCGTGAACAATTTTGTGGTCTTTTTTTTCCGGTTACAGCACCAGTACACGGTGAAGAAAGATGAACAAACACAAAGAAGAAATGAAAGTCCCCTGTCAGCCCCCCGCCTGCAGGAGCCCAGAACCCCTCAGGTGACGGCCAGCACCCCCGCACGTGGCCCTCAGGGTGGGCTCGTTCCCGTGCTGCGGAACGCGCGGGCAGTCTCCGTGACGGGGCACTGTGTGACGGACGTGTCTCCCTGTCCCTCTGTGGCCTCTGCTTCTGCGTGAACTTCCGCGGGTGTGATGTAACCTGCCGTGCCGCGGCCAGCGCTCCTGCACTGCCACAACGGCGCCGCGATGCACACCGGGAACACGCTCAGCCACACCCGCAGGACCGTGTCCCGACGGGACGTCCCAGGAGGGGCCGCGCGAAGGCTTTGATCCGCCTCTGCTGCCACCCGATGCCAAGCTGCTCTCATAAATACTGCATCAGCTTCTCCTCCTCCAAGAGTGTGTCAGCTGCGTGCTCGCCCGCTGAGCGAGCAGGGGATTATCCACGCTTCAGCCTGTGCCAGTGCCGGAGAGGAGAAAATAATCTCGTCGGTGTAGTTGGCGAGGTTTTGGGCCTGGGGACGGAGGCCAAACGTGCGGCGGCGGTCACCTTCTGAAGCCATCCATTTACAATGTCCTCGTCATGAAGCATTGCGTGTTATAATTTGTGAAGGGAAGGTTTCTAACGAGCTAGTGGGAAACACCGATGTGAAGCCACCAACTTTCACTTCGACCGCACTGCGTGTTCCCTCAGGAGCAGGTTGGTAAGGTGAATGGGCCGGGCGGGCCAGGCCGTGGCACCGTCACAGCCCGAGCCAGTGAGTGGACGAGGAACGTGGTAGCCAAACAGGAGCTCCCTCTGATGCCTGCGGCCGCCGTTAACTCTGAAATGACATTGTTGCGAGCGGCTCGTGCTTGCTGGTTGCTGAGAGTTGATAAGTTGATTTATGCTGCGGTTCTGACTTTGCTAGACCGTCAGTGCTTTTGCAGATCTCCAATTTCACCACAATCTCCAAGCGGAATGGAGTTGCTACGTGCCTTCCAATTAATTAGCCAACGAATTTAATTTCAACTACAGAGATTCGGAATAGCTACTGTTTACTAAAATTCCCATTGCAAATAATGGAAGCGACTGTTTAAAGAACCAGCAGTTAGCATTGTCCATTAAGTCTGGGCTAAATGTTGGGGAACACGGCGCAGTGTGGACAGCTCTCTGGAGCCTTGGTTTGTGAAGGGCCTTTGGCGCGAGCAGCCGGGGCCAGGCAGCTTGGGGACGTGTGTGTGCCTGTCCCCCAGGAAGCACGAGGCGACGCGGCCACGTCTGTTAGGATCCTATCACTAAACTGCCAAATTAAAAAAAAAAATAGTCAACCAGGTTCTTTCAAAATTTAAAGTCAGTTTACCGCATAATCAGCGACGGGACAAGCCTCGCTTAGTGAACCTCACGCACACCCTGCCGTGTGTTCGGCTGTCAGCCTCCTTCCAGCCTTTATCCGGGAGAGCGTGACTTACACGTTCTCACGCGGCACACGCACGACTTCCTGTGGCACGTCACGCGTCTTGGCTGAATGCTACTTGGCGTCTAGCTTTTCGCTTCCGCTCGAGTGTCGCTAACGGCTGCTCTGTGTGCCGACTGCTGCCACTCACCCGGCTTCCCGCGGCTGTGGCCTTCATGAAGGTCCCGCGCGGTTCTCTGAGGGCGACCTCCCAGCGGCCGGAACAGCAAAGCAGGGGGCCTTAACGCCTGTCCAGGGCCTGCCCGCGCCCCTCTGCAGGTCCTGCCTGCCCTTTCTTTGGATCTCAAAGGTTTCTAGAATAAAGATGCTGCTGGTTTTTGAGGTTCCGTCAGAACCCCTCAGCGCCCCCTGCTCTAGGTCCCCGTTTGGCCCGCTCATCTTCGGGGGGCTGTGTTTCCGGCTAAGGGCAGACACTCGAAAGCTGGTGTGGAGTGCCAGGCGACATCGGTCCCTGCAGGCGTAACCTCCAGTCACTCCTCCCCCAGGAACCCTTATTGTTGAGGGCGTCTGTTCTCCAAACCACTGTATTCCACGGGTGCCCTGCCTCGCTGCAGTTGGGGAGCAGGCTGGGGTGTGACCTTTGTTCCTTCGGAGACAACGCTCAGCCTTCGGGGTCCTCACACCCCTGCGGCCCCTTCCCGCTTTTCCGCCTCTGTGCCTGGGCCCCAGACCGGCCCTCGCTGGCTCCGATTCCCCAGAGAGTAAACCTGTTTGCTGGCGAGGGATGGAGGGATGGACGACCAGCCAGTGGCGGGGGTGCACGCAGTCTGCCACTGCCCTGGGTCGCCGCAGTGCTTGC
The DNA here is from genome assembly GCF_000151845.1 of Pteropus vampyrus. Taxonomy (NCBI): domain Eukaryota; kingdom Metazoa; phylum Chordata; class Mammalia; order Chiroptera; family Pteropodidae; genus Pteropus; species Pteropus vampyrus. The sequence continues at coordinate 11,864 of NW_011889346.1, forward strand.
CCGCCCCAGGTTCTGGGGGCTTCGCGCTCCCGGGCGGCCCCTCTGAGGGGCCTGCACACCGGTGTCCCGTCCTCTGCTGGGTCACCTTCTGGCCTCCGCCTGTTTACCCGGCTGGCGAGGAATGTTTGGAGCTGATGTTTAGGAGCCGCTGACCCAACCCGAGAGGCTCTGCCGCCCAAGCACCGGTGCTGCCCGGCACCTGACTCCGTCTGCGTCTGCCCTGGGCCAGGGGACTCGGAGCTGGGCCCCGCCTTCCTGCGCCAGAACCCCGAGTGTCCTTCCCTGAACCGAGCTTGTCTCCTCCCGAGCTTGTCTTCTCTTGCCAGGGGGAAGAGAGGCTGGCATCGCCTCCTTCAGGGGACTCTGGGCTCCAGGTGGCTTGGCTGGTGGTGCTGGTGCCTCCCCCAGCCCAGAGCCTCCCAGGCCTGGGAGCCCGCACGGCGCCCCCTCCGCTCCTTCCCATGAAGCTCCTTCTCCTCCTGGCTCTGGGGACGCCTGCTCGCCCTGCAGCTTGGGGCCCAGAATAGCTGCTGCTCCAGATGGTGGCGCGTTTGGCTCCGTGTCCCTCCACCCTCCTCTCCAAGCCTTCCGCACTCCCAGCTCACGAAGACGCAGCCTGGCACGCGAGCAGACAGCCGGCCGGGGCCGCCCCCCGCCCCGGCCCCGGCAAACCCGGGCCTGAGCCCCTGCCCCACCCTGCCTGCCGTGGCCAGAGGGTCCTCCTGGAACTTGAGGAGCTGTCATCGTTGTTTGCGCTCTGCCCCGACCGTCCTCCAGAGTCACTCGAGTCTTGAGTGGGATGAGAGATGACGGCAGACAGGGAGAGCAGGGCCCTCAGGCAGACAGGCAGGGCTTCCGTGGCTCTTACGCTTCATCAAAAACAGGCACCGCGTTCCCTGCCGGTTCTCGGAGGGAATGGGACGCGGCCTGGGACGGGAGGCAGAGCTTCCCTTCGCCACGGCACGCCCGTGTGCGCCACATGCGGTCCCGTCTCGATGACCGAGAGGCCGCACAGGGAGCAGGTGGACCTAAGTCAGACAGATGAGGCAAAGGCCGTTTCGATCTCGGGCGAGTCTGTCTGAAGGGACTGCCCATGCCAGGTGGGCCGCGATGGCCAGGCCGAAGGCGGCCGCCCTTAGGGGGATGCTGCGTTTACTGCCAGCTGCGTGTGGGTGGCGTGTGACGAGGACCGAGACAGTGCCTCCAACTGGACACACGCAGATTCTAAGCCTCACGGAATGCAGACCTTCTCAGTTTGCTCTTGACTTAGGATCCAAGGCTCGGGCTGACAGCTGGCCACCCCGAGTTACAGATTCCTGTTTCCTTTTGCCATCGTCTCTGGGTCACATTGTGAGGAGGGCAGAAAACAGGCAGAGCCGAGGCCGGGCTGGGGCTGAGGGGCACCTGGCCGGCCTTGAACCCCGCCTGGGCCGTACGCGATTTTCCGGCCACACGCAGCTCCCGCCTGTGCTTTCCCTAACGGCGCCACTTAAATGCGTGAAGGTCCACGCTCCTGTTTGCGATCTTTGGTCAGTTGCTTGCAAACTCGCTGTGTCCCCACCTGCCCCAGCCACCAGGTTGCACAGGCAGCGTGGCTGGTGCAACCAAGGTGCCTGCTGGGGCACGTCACAGGGCACGCCAGGGGGCCCCGGCGTGGGGACGGGGGGCTGGGACGGCACCCGCGGCCGCTTCTGCTCCCCAAATCCGGAGGCGCTCGCAGCCTCAGGCGCGTGACTCAGTCAAGGTTGGCTTGAGTTTGGGGACGGATGGGCTCCTGTCACGACAGTCGGTGGTGTCTCCGTCATTGCTGGGCGTGCGAGGGGTACGGGGGTGTCTCCGCGTGTGTCTGGCGTTAAAATAACTTCTGGCTTCTCTTTCTGTTCTCTCCTCAGAGGGCTTCCCACTCAGCAGGCAGGTGTCCGTCTGTCCCTGCTCAGCGAGGCCGCTGAGGAGGACGGGCGAGGACGGCCCGGTCTGGGAGCCGGCCCTGGTTGCAGCCGAGGGTCAGCGAACGCCGAGTTTGCACACGCACACGCACACGCACACACACGTATGTGCACACGCAGACGTGGAGCCTGGCGCGGCCCTCACGAGCCTCCCACAGCGAGTTTGCACATGCACACACACACACACACACACGTATGTGCACATGCAGACGTGGAGCCTGGCGCGGCCCTCACGAGCCTCCCATAGCCTCTGGTGACACCATGTCCCCAGTGCACAGCCAGCCGCATGCCCCACGCCCTGTCCAGGGTGCTGCTGGCCTCATACCACGCCACCTGCCCAGAGTCACGCGCCTGACCCGCCCTGGAGTGGCTGCCCCCTCCGAATGGTGCTCCGGGGGTGCGGGAGATACGTGAGGCGCACTGGGCCCAGTGGGCGAGCTGCACCCCGCCCCGCACAGGCTCCGGGGCCCCCCTGGCTGCCCCCAAGCCTGGCCTCCTGGCACGGTGGTGACACGAGACCCCGCTGAGAGCCAGCTGCCCCTGTCCGGAATGTGGCAGGGACGGCGGGATCAGGGCCTCGCTCGTCCGCCTGTGTCCAGCCTCACTGCCCGGCGAGGGAGACGTCCTGCCGCATCGCAGAGCTGGGCCCGGAGGAGGAAGGACTGGGTCACACGCAGGCCAGGTCCCCGCCCCCGGGCGCAGCGAGTGGATGCTGCCCAGGCTGTGGGGACAGACGGCCAGCCTCCGCCACCCCGTGTCCCGGACGGCTCCCCAGAGACCCCACAGAGACACTCTCAGCAGGGCCGCCCTGGGCCCAGGCCGCTGCGAAAGGCCACTGTCTGGGGTCTCGTTAACCGCTTTGTTTGTTTCTATAGCAACAGAAGCAGCTCCACGGAATTGGACGTCATCATGGTGAAGCCGTGTCGTGGCCTCGGGAATGTTCGTTTCTCATTGTTTATCGTTCCCGTGCGTCCTCCATTGCCCTGAGCTGGTGACACCGGCTAAAGGAGTTACGAGGCTCCCAAACAACCCGGTCAGTACCCCTGTCGCTGGACGTCGTCGGGGCAGCACAGGCATTGAGTCAGACGACACGACGAGTCTCCTTCGGGCCCCGCTCTGAGCGGCGGGGGGTGTCACGCGCTCGGTGCCGCTGGGCCCCTACCAGACTGTGCTGCTTCGCGGCCAGGCCCACGCCCAGCCCTCGTGGGCCCTCGACACCAGCACCGGCTCCGACGTTCACTCAGTCGCGTTGGGACAGCCGCCCCCGCTGCAGGCTCCGTCATCCTCGGCTGTCACGTGTCCCTTCCGACAGTGCAGCCCGTGCCGTCGGGTACGAGGACGTGAATTCCTAAAGCAGGCGTCAGTGGCAACCTCTCCTGGCGACAC
>NW_011889346.1:15913-17213 GCF_000151845.1 Pteropus vampyrus
CCCGGACGGCTCCCCAGAGACCCCACAGAGACACTCTCAGCAGGGCCGCCCTGGGCCCAGGCCGCTGCGAAAGGCCACTGTCCGGGGTCTCGTTAACCTCTTCGTTTATTTCTATAGCAACAGAAGCAGCTCCACGGACTTGGACGTCATCATGGTGAAGCCGTGTCGTGGCCTCGGGAATGTTCGTTTCTCATTGTTTTTCGTTCCCGTGCGTCCTCCATTGCCCTGGGCCGGTGACACCGGCTAAAGGAGTTACGAGGCTCCCAAACAACCCGGTCAGTGCCCCTGTCGCTGGACGTCGTCGGGGCAGCACAGGCATTCGAGTCAGACGACACGACGAGTCTCCTTCGGGCCCCGCTCTGAGCGGCGGGGGGTGTCACGCGCTCAGTGCCGCTGGGCCCCTGCCAGACTGTGCTGCTTCACGGCCAGGCCCACGCCCAGCCCTCGTGGGCCCTCGACACCGGCACCGGCTCCGACGTTCGCTCAGTCGCGTTGGGACAGCCGCCCCCGCTGCAGGCTCCGTCATCCTCGGCAGTCACGTGTCCCTTCCGACAGTGCAGCCCGTGCCGTCGGGTACGAGGACGTGAATTCCTAAAGCAGGCGTCAGTGGCAACCTCTCCTGGCGACACTCAGCTGTCGAGACCCGGCTTCCTCATGCCCCAGGAGCCCCGGCCTGGCCCTGCAGCCCGAGCCTCGTCGCCGGTGACGTCCGCACTTCTGAGCTCCTTGCTTCCAAAAATGACCAACTTCATGCTGATGAGGCCCCCGAGGAACCTAAAGAAGCCGCGTGACATGTGTGGGTCTTGGCGTCAGGCAGCCGTCCCCTCACCGCACACGTGACCCAGCTGCCTCGCTGGTAACTGATGGACGACGAGCGGGAGACCCCCTCCGACACCCGCTCATGGATTTTAACGGGGACTGGGAAGTGACCGGCACTCCACTCCCAGCAACGTGAAACTCATGGGGTATTAATGTCCTCGTGAAAAATACATGTCTGTTTTTTAAAACCTCTCAGGGAAGGAGGTTCCCGCTGAGCGAGGTGGCATCTGCCTCCCCGGGGACGGGTCTGCTCAGAGTGCACATGCGTGTGTGGTGCGTGACTCACAGATGTGGGCCACCCCACCCTGCTGGCACTAACACCAGGCGACAAGCCGTGGTGGCCTGTGACGAACGCCGGCGAGCGTCATCAATGATGGAGCAAGTTTGCCTCTGACAGGGAGCGACGCCGTGGGGGGCCGGGCACCGTGAACAGCGGCCCGCTGTGCTCACGTTCGTGCTGAGACCCCGCAAACGGGGGAGT
>NW_011889346.1:17263-20128 GCF_000151845.1 Pteropus vampyrus
GACTCACAGATGTGGGCCACCCCACCCTGCTGGCACTAACACCAGGCGACAAGCCGTGGTGGCCTGTGGCGAATGCCGGCGAGCGTCATCAATGATGGAGCGAGTTCGCCTCTGACAGGGAGCGACGCCGTGGGGGGCCGGGCACCGTGAACAGCGGCCCGCTGTGCTCACGTTCGTGCTGAGACCCCGCAAACGGGGGAGTCCTCTGCGAGGCCGTCGCCTCGTGTAGAGGCTCCCACGGAGGGCGGTCACGACCTGGGGGGCTCAGCACAGCAGGTGCTCGGGCCTCGGCCCCAAAGGGGCCAGAAGGCGGACACCACGGCGGGGCCGGCCCGCGAGGCGGGAGCGCTCGCTCTTCAGGCCGACGCTCCCGGAACACGCGGGGCGGCCAAACAAAGCGAGGCCACGGCGGACCGAAGCCCCGACGTGGAGAGTCACTCGGTCTAAACGCGCCGATCCAGACAGGCGGCCAGCGGGTCGTGGCCGTGGCCCCGCGGCGTGCCGCCTGTGGGAGCCCTTCGGTCACGGCACGCGGGCCGGCTCACCCCGGGAGGTGGGGGCGCCTCGTGCCAACGCCGCTCGGGTCAGAAGCCTGAGCTGCTACACTAACGTCAGGGGACGCGGACGTCACGACGCAGAATCGTTTGGGACGAACGGGACAGTATAAGTGACGTGCAAGACGTCCACGTAACGCGCAACACACGCCGGCAGGTGACTTACGGAAGAAGCCAGGGGCCGGCCGTCGCCCGTGTCCACGGGCCGGACGCCGATGGCTCCTCCGAGCGGCTCTGCAGTCTCTGAGGTCCGCATCATTTTCCCGGAGGACGGCAGCTGCCCTGCCCTTTACATGGCCGGACAAAGGGCCACCGTAACCGGCCGGCCGGAAGGAGCGGGGCAGGGTGGTAGCCGTGCGCGCGCGTCTCGGGGGCTGTCAGGGTGGCCTTAGCTCAGGCCGCGGCCAGCACCTGGGTGAGTGGAGTGGACACCGCGTCTGACGCAGACTCACGTTTACGGGGTCGCGTCTACCACGAGAGCGGCTCGTAGAGAAAAGGGGTGGTTTTGAACAAATTAAGCTGATCGATAAGTCCAAGCTCCGAGACTGGCCCCCTCCCTGGTCACAGGTCCTGTAGGGACCAAGGACATGTCCCCACTGTGTGGACCTCCACCTGTGTGAGGGGCCTGAGCGTGACTGTCCCTGGCCCCCGCCTGGCTGGTGGACGAAGACGCCCGCCTTCTCAGCTCTGAGAATGAGGTTTGTCTGGGGTGCGGCCCGGCGCCACGAGGCAGGGATTCGTGTGGCGTGGGAGGAAGGACAGTGGAGCCAGGTCACAGGGGCAGGACGTGGTCACGGGGAGCGGGGAGGAAGGCGCACGGGAGGCGCCTGAGGGGTCAGGGCTGGTGCCAGCCACGCCTTCCCCCGCAGACCGGAGGCCAGGGCCACGTGCAGCGTGCGGGATGGGAGCACTCGCTTGACGACCCCCGAGTGCCGTGAGGACACGGGATGCTCCCACATCGGGTGACATCGGGGGGCTGTACCCACATCGGGTGACATCGGGGCCCGCACCCACATCGGGTGACATCCGGGGCTGCACTCACATCGAGTGGCGAGGGGTAACCCATGAGGCTGGCTGGCAGGGGCTGCGGAAGGCTTGCTAGGGCGTGGGGCAGGGGTTCGGCTTGCTTGGTTCCCAGAGATTCTGAGTTTGATGTGATTTAATTTTTGCAAAATAGAACATCTTCTGCAAGGCTGAGAGCGACAGTGCCAGCCACTTCTAGGAGCCGGAACGGCTTTTTCCTTTAGGACAGAGTTTAACCCCTGATGTCTGCAAAAGGCAGCGTGGTTTGTGAGGGGCCGGGCGGAAGTGCAGCCGGCGGCTGGCATTTCTTTGTTCGCCCTTCACATTGAACCCCCCAATTAAACAGCTTTCTTCCCCCTTTTCCGAGTGCACGGAGAGCCAGGGGAGAACTGATTCTGTCACAGCCGGCGCGGAGAAAGGGCGTGGACCGCGGGTTCTCCAGGCACCCTTGCAAACATCCCCTGGGACGTCACAGCTGTCCCGGCGCCCTGCCCGCCCCTCCGTGCAGAGAGGGCTCTAAGCACCAGCCGCAGTCACCGTGCTCGCTGTCGGGTGGGGACCATGGACGGTGGGCGCACGCTGACTGTGCTGGCACGCGTGGACCCGCTGAGCACACGCCGTCCTCCTCTGCCGGCCCCGCCTTGCACGGGCTCACAGGTGTGACGGCGTCGTGACCGCAGGGGCACCGAGCAGTCCCGCTTTTACCCGTGTGAAGATGAGGGCTGGGGGCTGGGGGTGACCGCGTGCTTGCCCGGACGCTGCTCACCCTGCGTCTCTTCACAGTGACGGCCACCGAAGCGGCAGCACGTGTCTTCAGAGCGAAGGGCAGTGATTCGGGAACAGACGCCCAGGCTCTTAGGCCCAAAGAAATGTTTGTGGGCAGCGCTATGTAACAAACACCGCCGGTCACCCGGGACGTGTCTAAGCAGCACAGTCTCAGCCCAGACGAGCTAAGCCAGAAATGGGGTTAGCCCTCCGGCGACAGGGGTCCTGATGCGCGAGTGTGAGAAGCACCAACTTATAGCACAGAATTTGGGGGATGGTACCTCGGTCACATAATTCAGCAAAATGTGCACACGTGCACACGCACACGCAGAAGTAGGGCTCTTCCTGTGACCTTCCAAGGGAAAAAGCAGTGAGCGGCTCTGAGTGACAGACGACTCGAACACTCCCGCAGCTCAGTTTCTCCCCCAGATCTGATAAAATAGGGTGTTTAAAAATGGATGCGTGCATCCCTGAATAATAGACCGTTTCAGTTTGCTTGGGTTCGGTTTGATGAAAGTCGTCT
>NW_011889346.1:21466-28317 GCF_000151845.1 Pteropus vampyrus
CCGTAAGTTTTGCTGTTCTTATAAATGGGGTCCTTTGGAAAATTCAGTCTCTAGTAGTTGCTTCGGAGGTATAAATATGTTACTTTTTGATGTCGATCTTATATCTGGTCATATGATTAAATGCATGGCACTTCTAATAATTTCGGCATATTTCGTTGAATGTTTTATGCAGAATGTCATATAATATTAAAAAAATAACATTTTGACTCTTTTTAATTTTTCAGTGTTTAAGCTTTTTGGTTTCAGATTTCTGTACTATTTATTATACTCTGCTCACAGGCCCTGGTGTGAACAGGTGTGCTCAGGTGTGAGCAGGTGTGTGGGCTGGTGCCCTAGGGGCCGCACCCTTTGCACCTCGCAGCTGTGAGCAGCGGGGTACGGCGTGACAGCCCTGTCCCCTGGCTCAGGGCACCTCCTTGGAGTTCTGGTCTCCACGTGATGACGTCTGGTCTCCACGTGATGACATCTCGAGCAGCGCATGCTGACCAAGCATTTACCCTCCGCGTGCTGAAGCGTCCGGCGGGACGCTGAGGGTGAAGGCCGTGTGGGAGGAGGCTTGCTGGCTGCCGCCCAGCTTTCTCTCTAGACAACCTCTGACTGGAGAAGCTGCTTCGGACCGATCTGCCCGGGTGCCCAAGGCCCCCTTCGTGTGACCTTGCAGGCCCTAGGGACAGGCGCAGAGCTTCCCGCAGCCCTGAGATGAATGTACCGGACGTACGTACAGGCAAGCTTGCTTCTCTCTCTCTGTTCGTAATCTGTCAGATCGTAGCGTATGTGTCCCTGCACTTTACACGGTGGGGCGTCCCCCATCTACCCCGATGCGTCCCTGGGCCCTGGCCGCAAACCTGCAACCTGCTAGGTGTCAATCAAACCTCGTCATACCGAATTGCATTTTTCTGATAATAAAAATTTGTCATAAAATTTTGTAAACTGCAGAAACGTACAGAAGAGGTAGAAGACGTTGGTATTCTCTGCACTGGGGACGCGTGGGCCAGTGGCTTTGTCACCTCTGCGTACTGGGAACTTCAGCCCTTGGCGGGCAACGCTGAGGTGCCAGGGGCCTCAGCGCCAGGGTGACACAGTGGCTCGCCTGGACTCACCATCGCCGCTGATCCCAGAGCGGGAGCTGAGCCCTGGGGTCAGAGGAGGGGGACATGACAAGGAGCAAGAACTGGCCGCTCTGCCCCGGGCATTCTCAGGGACGGGGTGGAGGTGGCCGAACAGTGGCCATTCGGGCGGTACTGGTTTCCCAGGGCTGCCACTCACGGTGGCCACCAACAGGTGCCTGTGTCACAGTGAGCTCACCCTCCCCCCACCCGGAGGCCAGGGGTTGGCCTTGGGGCGCCTGGCTGACACCGTGGGAGGAGGCTGTCTTCCCTGCGCCCGTCCCCTTACTAGGACACCGTCACCGAACTTCAGGCCCACCCCAGTGCAGGACGGCGGCATGTTGAGATCCTTAAGTGATGACATCTGCACAGACCCGATTTCCAAGAGGCTTCGGGGACACGTGTTCCTGGGCCCCTCCAGCCCACTCCAAGGCAGACACTGAGGGGGCAGAGGTGGAGGGGGCGTGACCAGGGCCGAGCTGGCTACCATGTCCCAGCCCTCCCCGACTGACGTGGCTAAGAGGACAGCCCACCTCCCAGTGGGAAGCCCTGTGACCTGAGGCACGGGGCACCTGCCTGTCATGTCACCCCTGCTGGTGTCTGGAAACAGGATGAGGGCCTCAGGACCTGTTGCAGATGGGCGTGAAGCAGCCCCCGCTCTGGGCTGTGGCTGGGAGGGTTCTGCCCAGTGCGGTGGGTGAAACTGCCCGGGAGAGCAGAGGTTGGAGAGGGCCCAGCCATGCCGGGGACGGCAGGGGACAAGTGAAGCGTCCCTAGCAGGAGGGGCCGATGACACGCCAGTGTGCGGGGGCGGAGGGGGGGTGTGCTGGCCGCGGCCTGGCCCGAGCTGCCTCATGTTCACGGTGCCAGCAGGTGTTCCGTGGCCAGGTTGGTCGAAAGGCCGCGTTAACCCAGGTGCCCCTCCCCCGCGTGCAGACACAGCACTGCTCTCGGGGTCTCCCGCAGGACGCGTGTGCCAGGAAGCCACGCCTGGGGCTGCTTCTGTTTTTAGAGCAGGGGGCAGGTAGGGCCCTCTCCATGTAGGGCAAGTGAGCTGGCCACCAGCGACAGAGGGTGGTCCCAGGGGGCCCGGCGGGGGCGGGGAAGGCCCTGAGCTGAGAGGAGCCACACAGGAGGAGCTATTTCAGGGCAGATACCGGCACTCAGGGACACGCGGGGCATGCGCGAGGAAGGGGAGGGGTCTGCGGGCTCAGGGCAGGTGAGCAGGTGCCTGCAGACCGGGGGCCGGGGGGCTGGGCGGGGTCCTGCTAAGGGTTCAAGGCCGACCTGGGAATGTTTGTCAGGACGCGGTGTGACCCTGAGCTGCGGCTCCTCAGCACGAGGCGGGGCTGGCAGATGACTGCAGTGGCTGCCCCGGGGCTCTGGGCTGGCTGCCCTCCGCGAGCTGCCGGTCCAGGCGCACGCTGGCATCCCGTGTCCCTTTACGGGAGAGCAGGTGCGCGTTAGCGCTGCGGGGATGCTGGCTTCCCTCCCGACCCCGCGGCCCTTCCCGCCTCGGCACCTATATTTAACCTACTTAATGAGATTCCTTCCCCAGTAATTCCTGAAGCTGGTGATCTCTAATTGGGTCAGATTCTCTACCCACAAGCCAGCGGCTCTATCTTTAGCGCAAATCCTCGGGCTGAAGCTCCCTGCCTCTGGGCGCAGCTGCCGGAGCGACTCTCCGGCAGACCTGATTTCCAGCCCCGGCGCAGGGTGAGCCTGGCGCCCAGCCCCCCGGCCTCGCCCCGTCTTCACCCCGACCCCCAGGGTGGTTTGCACAAATCCGTTTAATGCCGGTCAGCTTAGGTCCCCTGAGTCACTATAAATAGCCGTGTGCGAGGTGGCTTTGGGGCGCGCCTCCCCTGCCCTCTGTCCCAGTTGCGGACCGTCCCCAGGGAGACTGGCATATGAGGGGTTGTTTCATGAACGTACTGGGGACTTCACAGAGGATCCTGCCCTCGACCTCATTCAGCCAGGGGACCCCACCTGCCTCAGGGTGCACACCGCGGACCACCGCAGGGCACGAGGCCCTTGTCTGCACTGGCCGCCTGCCCAATGACAGAGCTGCCCCTGGACACTTCCCGTGTCCCTGCAGCCTGTGAGCTCTGGGCAGGCAGAGCAGGGCCTCTGGCACTGCGTGCCTCCTGAGGTGGCCCTCAGTGGCCTGGCTGAAGCCGCTGATCGGAGCGCACACGTGTCTACGGCTCAGGACAGTGCTGTCGGCTGTGGCCGTGCGTGTCTCTGCAGTCCGCCGCTCAGCAGGTTGTTGGGGACCCACGGCAGGAGCTCCCGGAGTGTCCTAGGCAGCTGGGGCGGGCGACGGGCTCGCGGGGGCGTGGGCAAGGTGACCAGCTTCCTTCCTGGCCCCCATCCCGGTCTCCACTTCTCAGCATCCCTCTGGGCCTCTTCTGGAAGGTTCTGCCCCCTCGAGGGGAGGGCGGTCAGCGCACACCCGCTCCCCGCAGCCTCGAGTCCGGACAGCTCCTCCCGACTCAAACGCTTTCCCGCCGACAGGCCTCAGCCTGGGTCTGCTCGGGCCCAGCCCCGCGTCCAGCTGATCCAGACGTGACCAGCGTTCTTCCCGAGGAAACCACGACGACGAGGCTCTAGGTCACCGAGAGGTGTCGAGAGTGTCAGGTGGCAGCTGTGTCTCAGATGGTGCTCAGCCAGGCACGGGGCCCAGACACCAGCCCATCCCTCCCCACTCCTCAGCCCCTGCACCCTCCCACAGCCTGGTCACGGCTGCCAAGGACACACCCCAGCAAGGACACGTGGTGAAGGCTGTGCCACTTGTGACAGGGACGGATGACAACTCGCCCAGGGTAACTGCTAGGTGGCCGGCCTCCCTGGGGGAGAGCCGTGCCCTCTGCAGCTGGGTACGGATGGGAACTGACCAAGAACCATGTGAGAACGATGTCCCCATGCCCAGGTGAGGACAGAGCCCGCTCCGAGCAGGACACACCGCCGTCACGGCCACCACCGATGGAGACCTCTGTTCCCCGTCGGGGGCACCCACGCCCACTGGAGTCCAGAGGAGACAGGGAGTGACGGCCCTTGCTTGGCTCACGGGGGAGCTGTGGCCACATCAGGGGGACAGTCCTTCTTCAAGACCCAGTGGGTGTGGGCAGCTCCGCCTGACAGTGCCTACCATGGCCTCCATTCCAGGGTCACTGGGCCCTTGCTCCTGGCCTGTGGCTGGTGACCCACCAGGTGACAGAAACGTCACGGGACCCTGGCTCCTTGCAGGATTCCTAGTCCGGCTCCACAGCTGCTCTGGGGCCCAAGAGCATGGGCACTTGGTCCCCCGTGGCCGTCAGCAGCCCATCCCGTGGAGCCCAGTGCGGCCTGGGCCAGGCCCTGCCTCAGACTCACCTGAGGCCGCCTCTGCGGGTCCTTCGGAAGCGCCTGCCACAGCCGTGGTGACACACCGACCTGTGTGGCCGTGGGGCTGGCCCCACCTCTCTCTCCGGCCAGGAGTCCTGCTCAATGCTGAATCAGTGGCAAGGACAGCGGGCAGAAAGTGCCTGTCACAAAGCCTCCTTCTATCAGCCACTTCCCTTGCAAACCGGGCTACAGTCAAATGACAGCCGATGCCTGTCAGCTCAGCCGCCAGTCCCCGGCACAGAGGCCAGGACTTGAGTGCCCAGCAGCCACCGGCCCAGGTCGCGTGGAGGGTGCGGGCAGAGCCGCCCAAAGCCCCGTCGGTCTGCATCCTGCCCATCGTGTGTGGAGGGGCCACCTCTGCCTCTGCCGTGGGGCTCAGAGGCACCCGGTTGTGTGCCCAGTGGTCACCCATCGGCTCCTGCAGCTGCGGCCCTGGCTTTAGCTCAGAGACCCCTCGGCATGGGGGCCCCGTGCCCAGAGCAGAGCAGCACCCCATGCGGCACCCCGTGCGGGCCTGGGCCAGCCACCCGAGCCCCAGCTTTCAGGTCAAGGCCCCGCTGGGAGCTCTCGGCCCCTTCTGGCTGGATCACCCTAAATAGGTCCCCTGACCCTTTTCAACTGCTGTCCACAAGTCGTGTCCATGGCTTTGCATGGCCCAAACCACAAATCCCCCGGCACGCGTCCGGGGGAGGTGGGCAGCAGAGCCCTTGCCTGGCTGCCCCGGGGCCCACGGCGGACCGAGCCCACGCGTCCGCCCCGTTTCGACGGCGAATGGAGCCTGTGCTGAGCGATTCTGTGACCGAGAATCGGCTTTGGCAAATTGACTTCACAGAGCGTAGTCCCCGTTGGGTGTCAGCCACCTGTTTCCCGACCCCCTGCATTTCCACAGTGGCTCTGTCAGCCCACTGGGGCGGTTCCCACCCTACGGCCTGAGAAGTGCGAGCCAAGGACAGCCGGGGCAGGGGTGGAAACGCCCGTCTGGAGGCCAGGTCTCCGGCCGCCGTCCCAGGAGCTCAGGGACGCTGGCATGAGCAGTTTCCTGGCCCTGAGCATCCTTGCAACGGTGCCTGACACTGAGGCCGCCCCGTGTGCTCAGAACGCACTCTCGTTTGGGGCTAAGCGTCTGCTCCACACTCACCCAGTGCGAGCTCTGCGTTCTGGGGTCTCTTCCCATGAGAACCCGAGAACCCGTGAGCCAATTGGGGCTGGGGGGAGGGGGCGGAGAGGCACGGAGAGGTTGAGTAACCTGCCCAGTCACACAGCTGGGAGGGGGCGCAGGGTTACCAGCTACGACATGTGACTCAGAGTCCACATTCAGCTGTGACGCCGCACGTCCCCCTGTGGTGGCTTAGCTGTGACGCCGCACGTCCCCCTGTGGTGGCTTAGCTGTGACGCCGCACGTCCCCCTGTGGTGGCTTAGCTGTGATGCCGCACGTCCCCCTGTGGTGGCTTAGCTGTGACGCCGCATGTCCCCCTGTGGTGGCCCACCCATGGTCCAGGGCCAGTCGTCTGGTTTCTCTGAAGACCAGGGCCCTTGACAATTGTGAGGGTCAAACACAAAGACACACACATGACCGAGTGCCCGTCCGCCCAGCCTGGCAGGACCCAGTGGGGCCGACGACGGTCCCCTCTGTCTGCTGAGCTCTTAGGGGAGGTGGCTGCCAGAAGTGTAGAATTCTCTGTGTGACCAGGGCAGCCCTTTGCCGTGGGCCGGCACTCACTCTCTGTGACACGGTCGGTCATCCAGCTAGACCATGTGCAGCTGCACAGTCTGCTGGGGCCGCGGGAGTAAGCACCGCAGACCAGGCTCCAAGGACAGACACTCACTGTCTCAGGCTGTGGAGGCCAGACGCCCAGCTGTGGCCAGCGCCTCCATCTAGAGGGGGTGGGGGTGGGCTGACCTGTCCCAGGCCTCCCTCCTGACCTCTGCTGGCTCCCCGGCTTGTGACAGCATCACTCCAGTCCTTGTGGTGTTCTCCCTGTGTGCGTGTCTGTCTCAAAACGTCCCCTCTGTGTGAGGACACAGTCATATTGGGTTGGGGCCCCCCCAGTAGGACCTCATCTTAACTATATGTGCAAGAAACTTATTTCCAAGGAAGGTCGTGCTCCGGGTTCCCAGACGTTAAGATCTCACCACATGAATCTCAGGGGGACACGAGTCAACCGTGACACCGTGGGGAGCTCGGGTATGCAGGTCGCTGCCTCTAGATGACATCCCCGTCATCCCTGGCCGCAAATTGCCACTTTGAGGCCTTCCCCTCCGAACCCCGCACACCCGGGGAGAGGAGATGGACATGTCAGCAGGCCGAGTCCACCCCGACGACGGGGACAGCGTTGGACCACGAGGCTGGCGTTAAG
>NW_011889346.1:28367-29604 GCF_000151845.1 Pteropus vampyrus
CCCCCCAGTAGGACCTCATCTTAACTATATGTGCAAGAAACTTATTTCCAAGGAAGGTCGTGCTCCGGGTTCCCAGATGTTAAGATCTCACCACATGAATCTCAGGGGGACACGAGTCAACCGTGACACCGTGGGGAGCTCGGGTATGCAGGTCGCTGCCTCTCAGATGACGTCCCCGTCATCCTTGGCCGCAAATTGCCACTTCGAGGCCTTCCCCTCCCAACCCCGCACACCCGGGGAGAGGAGATGGACATGTCAGCAGGCCGAGTCCACCCCGACGACGGGGACAGCGTTGGACCACGAGGCTGGCGTTAAGAGGCCGAGCCCCCGCTGGTCCTGTCCCTGAGACTCGGCTCGAGCCATCCCGGCCTCTGCTTCCTTGTCAACAAAAGGATGATCAGCCTTCCGCCCAGGGTGCCACGAGGAGCGGATGGGACGGTCTGCACGACGGCGACGCGCGCACGGCCCTGGGTGCTGGGTCAGGACAGCGTGTGCGAGGCACCGACCCTGACGGAACCGGCACGGGCTCCTTGGAGAGTGGCACCAGACCCCACCTGAGGAACTCGGCTGGTTCGCGACCCCTCACCCGGATCACACGCCGTGCCTCCTCCAGCCTCTAGTTTGATTGCGTTTTGCATGTTACTCAGCTGTCCTTTCATAGAATTATTGGGACATGAAACACCCCAGCGCTGAACAGGAGAATCTGCGCTGGATACTGAATAGTTGAAAAGAAAATTCTCACAGTTTGCGACCACCTGGGGACAGGCAGAGACTGAGATGGCAGAAGATACGCTCTTTGCCAGGTCAGCCACGAACAGGTGGGGCCAAGTGATCTGGTCAGTTACTTCCCTCCAGGGGCTGCCGGTTCCAAGAGGAGATGGAGATAGATAACCTGATGACCAGCCAGGTGGTGGGCAGGGGACTGGGGACCGGGGTGGAGTGGGGATGTCTGCAAGGCTCCCGGGGTAGCTGTCCACGTGGGGGTGCTTTGGGCAGAGGGACCCGGAGCCACTAAGCATTTGCTGATGTGAGCTGTCAGGCACAGGGAGTGGACAGAGCTCCTGGCCTGGGCAAAGACTGTGAGGTGACATCTGTACAACTGTCAGAGCTGATATGTGACCACTTTGAACCTATTACAAAAATGACACCTTCATGTGGCTCAACTAACATCGATTCCAGAGAAACCTGAAGCACACCTCAAATCCAACCCCTCAGCCCGCGTAACAGTGCGCGGCTC
>NW_011889346.1:31309-38175 GCF_000151845.1 Pteropus vampyrus
CCCCAGATGTGGAGCGTGGAGGCAGGAGACCCGTGCGGGGAAGGCAAGAATTGGCCCAAGGTCGGTCGGCGGTGAGCGGCCAAGCGGGGCTGCGGCTGGGGGCGGCGGCCGTGGCCGCACCTGCCCGCGGGACGGCCGGGAAGGGGGTGTGGACAGCGGCCCAGGCGGCTGCGCTGCTCGCGGCTCTGCGCGCACAGCCCGGGGCTCCTCCTCCCGCGCACCTGGGCGCCCGGGGCCGGGAAAGGACTTTGTTCCCCTCTAGTGGCATTGGCGCCCCGCGGCGGACCGGTCTCGGGTCCAGCAGGACCCCGTTTGGCAAGGTCGCACAGAGCTCTGGTCCCTACCGCCCCCTTCAACTCCAGCTTCGGTTGGCTGGCAGTGCCCGAACTTTGTCACTACTGTCCTGCCCGGCAGGGGAGGCGGTGGTGAGAACAAGGACGCCGTCCCTCCCGGCCCGAGGACCCCAAGGCTGGAGCCGACGTCTGTGCGGAGGGGGCCCTCGGAGCTTCTCCTGCTTCTGGCTGCGCGCCCCGCCCCCCGCCCCCCCCCTCCGCCGGCTGGGAGGGCCCGAGGGGGCTCTGCTCCTGCCTCCCGAGTGGGCCAGGGTCGGGGTGGTGGGGAGAGAAGGCGGGAGAGGAGGCGATGGGAGAGGGGTGAGGAGGGGCAGCTGGGCAGACAAGACAGCTGGGGGCGGGGTATGTCAGACAGCTGCGCCTGGGGGTTCAAGGCCCCGCCACCCTTGGACAGAGGGAGGGAGGTGCCCCAGACGTTATGCTCGGGTGTCACATGGTCAGGGGTCCCACAGGACACACGGGAGACACAGGGCTGGACCTGCGTTGTAGGGCCCAGAGAGGGGGCGTGGGCTGGGAGGGCAGGACCGTGGAGTGCGTGGAGGGGCCTGGAGCGGGGTGGAGGGGAGGAGAAGTAGGGGCGAGGAGCAGACGGGAGGGGAGAGGAGGCGCAGATGAAGGCAGAGAAAAGGGGAGGGCGGCTGGCGCTGGGAGGGGGAGGGGCGCGGCCGGCGGGTGGGGTCCAGTTCAGAGCTAGAGTCCTTCAGCAGGCCTCTTGCTTAGCTCCTGTGGGTGGCACCTGGCCTTGCTTGACCTCCTCAGGGGTCACTCCTGCAGCCCTCCCCCCACTCGCCTCCCCTCTGTGTGTGCTTGGCCCCCCAGCCGGGACATCGTCCCGCGAGGACCAGAAGAGAGGCACAGGGCCAGGTCAGCTGTGGGCGGGGCCCTGAGCCCACCTGCCAGGAGTCCGGCTGGCTCCGCGGAAGACTGTTGTCAGCTTCTCCTTAAATCGAGGGCCCTACGCAGCCTCCAGTCGCCCCATTGGCGAGGGAGAAGATGAGCGAGGGCAGGGTGCAGAGGAGCCTCACGGAGACCTCTGCCCCTCCCTGATGAGGGGCGCGTCTCGGGGAGGTCTGGTTCTGGGCGGTTCCCAGGGAGCAGGCCTCTGGGGTCCACAGCCCCGGCTGTGCCTTCCTGGGCGATGTGGAGCCTCAGTTTCCCCACCTGCGCCAAGGGCGTCCAGGCTGCCAGCCGGGCTGTGGCGAAGGTTCCGTGGCGGCAAAGCTCGGGCTGGAAATCTGCCACTGCCAAATGTTCGGCTTCTTCCGAACGCATTCAGGTTCCCGAGGGGTGGTGACAGTGACGGATCAATGGGGCGGGCGCAGAGCAGCACGTGGCGAGGGGACCGGGTGGTGCTCAGGCGCCCTGCCCCCAGCTGCTGATGCCTGGGAGTCCGGCCCCAGACGGCCGAGGCACCTACGTTCACGAAGCACGCGCACGCTCCTCCCTGCCCCGCCGCCCCCGTGCCCCGCAGCGCAGTCACCTGCTGGCAGTGGCTTCCTCGGACCGAGGGCAGCGGGGGCCTGAGAGAGGCCGAAGGAGGCCGGGAGCTTGGGGCCGCCGGGCCGGTGCTGCACAAATGCCGTGCGGCATACGCGTGCTGGACGCTGGGCGCGCTGGGGACCGAGGCCGGGGTCGGGGCGGGCTCCCAGCACCTGTGCTCCCCAGAAGGAGGATCTTGGGGTTCCCTGCAGCAGTCTTCTGGTCCCCCGGTGTGTGGGGTCTAGGGGTGCAGCCTGTGGATTGTGGGGCTCTGCAGAGCCCAGGCCAGGCTGGGCCGATTCCGGGGACCTGAGAGCATGCAGAAAGTGAGTGCGGGGTCCCCATGCAGGGGACAGGACTCCTGCCTGTGGTGGATCAGGGTCACCGGAAGTGCTGGGTGCCCCCTCCTGCCCCCTACACCCTGCAGGGCAGGGCGTCCCTGCCCTGAGCACATGTTTTGACGTGTCGTCCGCAGCCTGTCCTCTGCCGGAGGGGACGTCCAGGCCTCGGGAGGGGCAGGGGCTTGGCTCAGGAGAGCCGTGAGCAGGGCCCTAACGGCTGGCTGGCCCCCTCCGGCCCCCTCCTCGCAGGGAGGATGCGGGCGCAAAGAAATGGGAGGGAGAACGCTGCTTCTGTCTGTGTGTCCTTGATCGGCCAAGACAGAGGACCCGGTGGCTGCTTATCTCTGCAAAGGGACACGCCTGCTGTTTTATGACCCTATCCACTTCCTGTTCCCGTCTAATCTCAGAGATGGGAGAAAGGAAGCCGCAGTGTTGAGAAAATCTCCAAAGGGAGGTTTCTGTTTTTCCCAATTATAGTTTTTATTTCAAAAGCTGGGGTCCACTTTTCACTTCCTCTGAAAGGTGGATGCTGGCCTCTCGTGCAGGCCTCTCCTAAGGGCTCCTCATGTGGCTCCTGTGGCTCCAGCGGCCCCGCAGCCTGGGACCACCCTCCTTTGGCCCTGTGTCTTCCCAGACCCCTTCGTCCCGGGGGTGTGGCGGGGGCTCCGCCGTCTGCATCGGCCTCAGAGCGCACCTTTCTCAACCATCTGCTCAGTCTTCTCGGTGCCTAGGTCATGGCTGCCCCTGACTGCCCAGCACTTGAGAGGGGTCGTTGTTCCGAATCCCTGCCGTTCTGAGACCATCCTGCTGCCCTTGCCCTGGTTGTTCCTCCTGGCACTTGACCCCTGCCGGGCACTTGACCCCGCCTGGTACTTGACCTCACCTGGCATTTGGTGCTGCCTGTCCTGGGCCCCTCCCTCTCAGCCTCTACTCCAGTCCTGTGGGGAGGACAAGGAGGGTGAGGCCATGGCTGTCCTCCCACTGGCCACAAGCCTGGCAGCCCCGAAGCCCCTCATGGCCTCTGTATACGGTCCATGGGACCCCCAGGGACCACCCACCCAGTGCCTGGATCCACAGAGGGCACCTGGTAGGGCAGGTGCTGGGGTTATATGCCTGCGTTTGGAACGTGACAGCTGCTACCGGCCTGCGACCTCAGGGAGGTTTAACCTCTCTAGACCTGTGTCTTCCCTGAAAACACGAGCAGTGGCAGGCCTCGCCGCAGGACTGTGAGTTCTAGAAGCAGCACACACCGGGCCCCTGTGCTCTTGTCATGGTGAGATCGGCGCCATCATCTGCCATCTCCAAGTGGCCTGCAAACAGCTTCCCACCCACTGCTGCTGGGGACTCCCGGTTCGGTGGGGGGCTTTGCTTCCATCTGTAGCTTTTGGTCCTTGTTCGGCCTCCAGATTCTGCCTCCTGGGTGTGGCCCACCCTCCGCCCACAGCGGAGCCCTGCAGTCCTGATTAACTACTGGGCCTGGGGGTGGGTGGACCCGACGGATGGAGAGGTGGGTGGATGGAGGGATGGATGATGGATAGGTGGGGGGATGGATGGATGATAGATGGGTAGGTGGATGGTTGGATGGATGAATGGATGGATAGATGGAAGACAGATGGGTGGATGGATAGTTGGATGGAAGGATGGCTGATGGATGGAGGGATGAATGGATGGATGAATGGATGACAGATGGGTGGCCGAACACAGGGCAGCAGGGTCTCAGGGTGCTGACTCTCACAGGCCAGCCTGCTTGGCCACACCGAAATCCCGAGACCAGGTGGAGGGGCCTGAGAGGCAGTGGGTTGGCCGCCCCTCCCTAGCCAGCCTGTGCCCGTTCCTGCTCCAGCCTCGTCATGTGACCCTGCCACCTCGTGCGGCTCCTGTGTTCACCCCAACATGTGCCCTTCCCCGAGCTTGGGTCTCTCCCAGCCTGTTTGGCTGCCAGTGATCCAATACCCCCTTTGGCCATGCCTGCCAGCAGGCGACGTGTAAACACAGCCGTCTCTGTGTTGCCACTCATCACTGCCAAGGCCGCTGATCACAGGGGTGTGTGTGGGTGGAGGAGGGGTGGGAAGCAGGTGTGCAGGCAGCGTCTGCCTTTCTGTAGTAGGTTGGGGTGCAGAGAGGCTCCCGGGTGTGTGAATACGGGCACCAAGCAGGGGAGGCCCCACCCTGCCCACTGACGCCAACCCTCGGGCAGGTGGCAGCTCACACAGTGTTGACGGGCAGCCAGGTACTTGTGACTCAACAGCTGGGCTTTGGTTTCCCTGTGTTCACTGTGGCTGAGTAGAGGGAAGTGTGATGAAGGCGTGTGTGGAGGGGTGACCAGGCGGGGCTCCCGGTGACCCGGCCCCTCAGCCACACCGTCCTGCCTCCCTGGCCCTCTGTCCCCTCCCCAGGCTGCCCCTCAGCCCCTCTGCTCCACCCTGA
The DNA here is from genome assembly GCF_000151845.1 of Pteropus vampyrus. Taxonomy (NCBI): domain Eukaryota; kingdom Metazoa; phylum Chordata; class Mammalia; order Chiroptera; family Pteropodidae; genus Pteropus; species Pteropus vampyrus. Next base: position 35,910 of record NW_011889346.1, read on the forward strand.
CCTCGGTGGGGTGCCTACCCTCCCACATCGTGGTGGGCCCACTTTCTGGAAAAGCCTGGTCTGCGAGCACAACTTTCGTCGTCCTGAGCCCTGAGCTGGGCCGACCTGGGTGCCTTAGCGCCTCCTTGGGCCCCTCCCGAGGAGATGACAGCTGGGAGCTCCGCCGTGGGGCCCTCAGGGACCGGGGTGTTGGGCGGGGGTGTCCGGGGAGGGCGCCACCTGTTCTGCGTGTCCTGACATTCAGTAAGGCTGGGATGGGTGTGCAGAAGCCGGGATGACCGTGTCTCCTGGGATGAGGACCGTGGTTTGTGGGGACGTGCCCGCTGCCCCTAAACACACTCACATGGTCTAAACGCCGACTCTGCAGAGACGCGTCTCCTCGTTCCGCGCTTGCCGGCCTCCCAGCGGCCACCGGACAAGTGCCTCGCCCACAGACCGGCATGTGCGTGCGCCCAGGTACAACAGACGGTCTGTCGCAGGACAGGAACTGCCCCATCACCGGGGCCCAGTGCAGGCCCCCAGGCACAGCCAAGGCTGGCCACCCAGCCTGCCGAGAAGCTGGCATGGGCACCGCAGAAGCCAGCCTGCCCCTGGTTCACCCATGGAGCACTCCAGCCAGGGGACAGCCCAGGTTTAGAGGGACTAGAGATGACCAGGTCACAGTGAAGGTGATCGGGGTCAGATAGAGATGACCAGGTCACATGCGGATGACCAGGTCACATGGGGTTGATCAGGTCACATGGGACGATCAGGTTACATGGGGGTGATCTGGGTCAGAGTGGGCACTGTTTTTAGGGGACTCTCAGCCTCTCCCTTAGACCCCTCCCAGGGGATCGCTGCCCAACCTCTGGCTGGCAGAGGGTTTTTGTGAGGTGGCCCCAGGAGGGGTGTTTTCCCCCGGCGTGTCTGAGATGTGAAGGTGTGTGTGCCCACTCAGCCAGGTGTGCACAGGGCTGGATGGGTCAAGTGTCAACCTAAAGAATAAAAGCCTTTCAAAGTGAGGGGCCACAGCATTTATCGAGATCAATAAGAAGAGCTCTTCGGGCCGCATTGATTCAGGTAGAAGCCCAAATAGTTGTCTGATGAGAAGGCCAAGGTGAGGGGTGTTTATGACAAAGGGAAGGGGACAATTATACCTAGAGGAGGAAGGCATTGCTATTGGTGCAGATAACGTAACAGTGATGCTGATTCCAAACAATGTTTTTAATTTTCGGTCCTGTCTAGGTCGGGAAGTCATAATATCTGCTTTTTTTGTTATCCTTGCAAACAGTTCTTTGGGATACAGTGTTGCTTTAGGCTCTGTCCAAAGATCGTTTTGTCCTGTTTTAACATCCAAAGGTTTGTGGCATCGGACGGACCGGGCAGGTCCCTCTGGGGCGGCAGCTCCGGCTCCCTTTTAAAGTGGGTCCATTCACGTTGTTTACAAGAGTTCACTCTTGTTTTTTGATGTCGGTTAAGCGCTGGGGTGTGTAGATTCGTGGCCCTCGGTCTCCTGTCCCCTCCTGTGAACAGCTTTAAGGTCTCTAGGTGGAAGTCACTGCCGACTGCAGTCCCATGTGGCCACCCACCCAGGGGACATGTGTTTGAGGCTGTCACATGCACCTGGAGCTGGACGCGTGCGGTCCCATACCTCTGTGTTTCCTCATGTCTCTGTCGTGGCCTCTGCCCCTCCAGGCTGGAGACCTGCATGCCCCAAGTCCCCTGCTCCCCAACCCCCGTCTCCGGTCCATGTCCAGGGGCTGCTGGTTCTCCACACGGCCCCTGGGTCCCCTTTTTGTCCTGCAGCTCGTCCAGTCCTTCCGTCCTGCCCTCACCATGGGGTCCCCTGAGGTGCCCTGTGGCCATGGCCTGCCGGCCGCCCCGCCCTACCGGCTCTGACTGCGGTCATGGGTGGCAGCCGGTCCTGTGTGGGGCAGATTTCTGGGTAGTCCAGGAGGAGCGGTGACCCCGGGGATGACCCCAGGGACTTGCCTGAGGTGCCTGCGTTTAATCAGACGCAAAGACCCACGTCCGAACAGTGCTCGTAGCCCTGCGGGGCAGGGGCCGGGTGGTTCCGCCGCTGCTGCTCGTCGTGGGCGGTCGGGGTCCCCGCAGCCGGGCCGCCCACACGCGGCGCTCTCTCCCTCCCAGCTCGGCGCCAACGCCCTGCTCTTCGTGGGCGTGAACATGTACGGCGTCTTCGTGAGGGTCCTGGCCGAGCGCTCCCAGCGGAGAGCCTTTCTGCAGGCCCGGAACTGCATCGAGGACCGGCTGAGGCTGGAGGACG
>NW_011889346.1:39734-41212 GCF_000151845.1 Pteropus vampyrus
GGTGAGCACCTGGCTGGCAGGGAAGCAGGACCCACAAGAGGTGTGGAGTGGTGGCTTCTTAGGTGACGCCTGTCGCAGCTGCTCTTTCTGGTTATTCAGTGCCTTCTCTTTCCCGCGTTGGCTAGAGAGGTTGGGGCACTGTCCCTCAGCGGGTCTGGGCAGCGGCCTTCGGGCTGAGAGCTGAGCACTATTCCGATGGGTGCCGGGAGGCTCACCCCGGCTGCTGCGCCTCTCGGTAAGGACCAGCTGCCCCTCCAGAGGGGCATGCGGAAGACTGGCGTGTGGAGCCAGTGCTCACGCCCAGGCAGGACGAGCATCCCCTGGACACCTGGTCCCATTTAATGTCCCCACACCGCTGTGACCCGCCAGCACCATCACCTCTGCGTGTGGGGGAGGAAATCAAGGTTCAGCCGGAGAGGCGAGTGTATAGGGCTCCCCGACGGTGAGCGGCAGGGCTGGGGCTGGACCTGAGATGGGCTGACGTCATGTAACATCCGCTTAGACTTTTCCCGTCTGCCCGCTGCCTCTGGTTGTGGCTATGGACACGATACAGTGACCTGGCCCCTGCCGAGAACACCAGACCGCTGGAATATCCCAGGGAGCACCTCCCTGGATGGGGTGAACCATCCACACACAGCAGGGGAGGCATCAGACGTCACCTGGGCTGCAGGTGGAGGAGGGTGCCCATGTGCCTTTCCTGCCCTCTCCTCTGACCTGGGGTGACAAATACGGATGTGGCCAGTCACCACTTGCCTTCGCTGCCGAAATCTCCACTCACGTTGCCTGGCGGGAGCCTCATTGCCTGCAACTCGGGGGCTGATTGCTGGGTGCAGGTGTGACAGCCTGAGAAGCTGGGGCTCCCGGTGGCAGATGGCGCTGGCCGCACCCTCAGCCAGGGGTTGGAGACACCGGTCTGCAGCCTGATGGGGCCCGCTCAGTGCTCTCCCCGCTGCCTTGTTAGAATCCCTCGGGGTTCTGCGTCGCTCCAGGATTCCTCGCTGGCCGATGCCTTTGGGAATGGTGGCACAGGACACCTGACACCTTCATAAAAACGGCGGTGACAGCGGCGAAAGCGATCAGAATCAACGTTGTCAGAACGCTGGAATTTAACAAAGTCCCGCAAGAATTCAGGAAGCTTGTCTAAGTAATGCAGAAAGTCATGGTGAGGGCGCGAGCTTCGTGGACGTCCAGGTCTCGCCGACCAGCTCCCGCTCCCGAGGGCGTTGAAAGCCAGCGTGGAAACCTGCAGCCTCGACGCCCGGTGCCGGGGAACCCTCCAGTCGGACCGTCAGGACGTCCCGGGGACCTGCACACGAGCTCGTCTTTGTCGGAGTCTGACAGCTCAGCGGGAGCGGCCATCACCAGGACGTTGGCTCCGAACAGCCCGCGGCAGTTGATTAGCGCCCACGGCGCCTTGGCGACCGGGGGAGCCGAGAACGGGCGGGACACGGGAGCGTGGGGCCCGCGGGTGCCGCCGA
>NW_011889346.1:42802-44546 GCF_000151845.1 Pteropus vampyrus
GGCGTCCCCGCCCTCTGGCCACGCGGAGTCTGTGGCTTCCCTTGGCCCCCATCTTTTCGCCTGTGAAATGGGGAGAGGAGAGCCCAGGTTTGCAGCCGGCGTGAGGAGTAAACGGGAGGTTGGTTTGGGGCGGCCTGTGAAGGGGGCTCACGTGGGCTCCGGAGGCAGCGCCCTCTGTCTTGCAGCATCCTCTTTGCGGACATCGTGGGCTTCACGGGCCTGGCGTCGCAGTGCACGGCACAGGAGCTGGTGAAGCTGCTCAACGAGCTCTTCGGCAAGTTTGACGAGCTGGCCACGGTAAGCACAGCCGCGCGTTCCCGTGTCACTGGAACTGGGTCTGATCCCGGCTGCCCGAGAGCTGGGTGTGTCCAGCACACCCCTGTCACCTCGTGTCAGCTCACTGCTCAGCAACCAGTTCCTGGGCCGCGCGTTGGGCTTGGAGGTGAGAAAGCCTTGCAGCTGCCCACGGATGCCCACGGGGCTGAGGCCCAGGACCGGCCTGCCTTTGGGGATGGCGCTGGCTGTCACAGCCCCTCGCCCAGCTGGCCTTGGTGGAAGGCTCTGGAGCGGGCCTGAGCCGGCCTTCCTGTCTTGCTCTCGGGCTTAGCGGGAAAGTGTGAGTTCCATCCTGAAGCGTGATGCTGCTGCTACAGTTTTGTGGGTGCTTTTTATCAGGTTGAGGAAAGTCCGTTTTATCTTCACTTTGCAGAGTTTCTGTCAGAAACGGTTGCTGGATTTTGTCCAACGTTTGAGCGTGTCCATTGGGACGATCTTGTGGCTTTTCAGTTGTGGCCTGCTAGTGTGAATGGTGTTCGATGGCGGGATGCCGGGACAGCCCTGTACTCCTGGGACCGGCTGGCCTGGGCATGCCGCGTCGTCCTTTTCACGTACTGCTGGCTTTGACTTGCTAACATTTTATCCAGCACCGTTCCATCCGCGATCCTGAGCGGAGCTGTGCTGTGGCTTTCTCTTCTTGCCTTGTCTTTGCATGACGTCAGGGTGACACTTGCGTCGCAGGAGGGCTCAGGGGCGTTTCCTCCCGTTTAGATTTCTGGGAGGGGATGCGTGGCATAGGTATCCCTGCTTCCCTAAACGCGATGGGATTTAGCGGCGGCTCCCCCCGGGCCCGGAGTTCTGCTTGTGGGAGTTTTTAACTGCTCTTCATTCGATTTCTTTAAACAGGACTGGTCAGGTTATCTTGTTTTTGTCTTCGAATGAGCTGGGTAGTTCTTTTTTATCTTCCAGGGAATCTGCCCACTTATTGTCAAACTTATCAGAATGAAGTGGTTCACGCTGCTTCTTGTTTCCCATTTGACAGCTGTAGCGATGTCTCCCTGCCCGTTCCTGGTTTTGCTAGTTTGTGTCTTCTTTTTTCCCCTGCTTATTCTAGCTACAGGTTCATCAATGTTATTGATTTTCATGAAGAAGTTGCTTTGGGTTTCATTGATTTCTCCATTCTTGTCTCCATTCAGTTTCTTGTCTGATCCGTATTATTTTGTTTCTTTTGCTTATTTTGGTTTTAAGTTGCTTTTTGTTTTGTAGTCTCTTAAGGTAGAAGCTGAGGCCGTTGACATGAGATATTTTTTCTCTTGTTAAATGTTCAGCTTGTTGAACTTCCCTGACTTACCGCTTAGCAGCATCCCCCAAATTTTTAACTTGTGTTTTTATTTTTATTCAGTTCAGAATACTTTCTAATTTCCTTTTTGATTTTTCTTAGACCCAGTGGATTATTTAGAGGTTTTTT
>NW_011889346.1:44596-47460 GCF_000151845.1 Pteropus vampyrus
TGTGGCTTTTCAGTTGTGGCCTGCTAGTGTGAATGGTGTTCGATGGCGGGATGCCGGGACAGCCCTGTACTCCTGGGACCGGCTGGCCTGGGCATGCCGCGTCGTCCTTTTCACGTACTGCTGGCTTTGACTTGCTAACATTTTATCCAGCACCGTTCCATCCGCGATCCTGAGCGGAGCTGTGCTGTGGCTTTCTCTTCTTGCCTTGTCTTTGCATGACGTCAGGGTGACACTTGCGTCGCAGGAGGGCTCAGGGGCGTTTCCTCCCGTTTAGATTTCTGGGAGGGGATGCGTGGCATAGGTATCCCTGCTTCCCTAAACGCGATGGGATTTAGCGGCGGCTCCCCCCGGGCCCGGAGTTCTGCTTGTGGGAGTTTTTAACTGCTCTTCATTCGATTTCTTTAAACAGGACTGGTCAGGTTATCTTGTTTTTGTCTTCGAATGAGCTGGGTAGTTCTTTTTTATCTTCCAGGGAATCCGCCCACTTATTGTCAAACTTATTAGAATGAAGTGGTTCACGCTGCTTCTTGTTTCCCATTTGACAGCTGTAGCGATGTCTCCCTGCCCGTTCCTGGTTTTGCTAGTTTGTGTCTTCTTTTTTCCCCTGCTTATTCTAGCTACAGGTTTATCAATGTTATTGATTTTCATGAAGAAGTTGCTTTGGGTTTCATTGATTTCTCCATTCTTGTCTCCATTCAGTTTCTTGTCTGATCCGTATTATTTTGTTTCTTTTGCTTATTTTGGTTTTAAGTTGCTTTTTGTTTTGTAGTCTCTTAAGGTAGAAGCTGAGGCCGTTGACATGAGATATTTTTTCTCTCGTTAAATGTTCAGCTTGTTGAACTTCCCTGACTTACCGCTTAGCAGCATCCCCCAAATTTTTAACTTGTGTTTTTATTTTTATTCAGTTCAGAATACTTTCTAATTTCCTTTTTGATTTTTCTTAGACCCAGTGGATTATTTAGAGGTTTTTTTTTTTTTTTTTGGCGGGGGGGAGATTTTTCAAAGATCTTTCTGCTTTTGAATTCAAATTTAATCTATTATGGTTAGAAAGCAATTTTTTTGACTTGAATCCTTTTCAATTTATGGCCCAGAAATAGTCTACTTTGGTGAACGACCCACATACACTCAAAAATAACATGTCTCCCGCCCTTCTAGAATTCTCGTGCTCCCAGGCCTTCCGTGAACGTCCTCAGCCAGCTGGCCTGCTGGGGTAGGGTCCCCACGTCTCGGGATCTTCAAGCTTTCCCGGCCGCTTGCTCGGTGACTGAGGGACAAGCCGGAGCCCTGGCCGTGGCCACGGTCCCCATTCTCCTGTCATTGCTGCCGGCCTCTGCGTCACGCGTCCCAAGCTCCGTTATTAGGTCCGTAAACACGGAGGGTCGTGTTTGGAAAAGACTCAACCACCCTTTTCCAAATACTTTTTATGCCCCCGTCCCTGTTCCCTCAGGGACACCCATTATCCCACAGCTCAGCTGACCGCGTTTTGCTTTTTGGGTCCTTTTTCCTTGTTTCATTTTGGACAGTTGCTCCTGCTGCGCTCGTAGTGCTGTGGTCTTACCTCCTGCCATTTGTCCGTCCGTGCAGCTGCTACCCACACAGCAGTGCCATCTCCAGAAATTCAGTTTGGGTCTGTGCAGGTGACTGGGAGGAAACCCCCAGTTTAGGTGGCCTCATTCCCTTCTGTTTATTGCTTTTTCCTTTGTTCCTTTGTGTGCTGATGGTGTTGGATAGATTTAAAATACATTCTGTGATCTGCCCGAGCCGTGTACCGCGGAGCACGTGGGGCGTGTATTCATGCTTTGCTGTCTCGTCGTGTGCCCGGTATGGAGGACGTGGGGCTGTCATCGTGGGGCCTGGAGAGGCATACACAGCTGCGCTGCAAACACATCTCTCCTCACTGAGGTCCCCACGGTGGTTAGACAAACACAGTGTTTGCCTTGGTCTCCAGGGTGCTGCTTTGCACCTTGCCCACGGCTGATGGCTGCAGATGGCACAGTGCTTTTGACCTTTCCCCCATTTATCAGATCCATTTTAGATTTACATTTGCTCTGATGTCCATGTATGTTTGAGAAGCCAGTCACGTCCCTTTGAATTGATGGGGAACCACCTGTCTGGGGCTCAGTCTCGTTCTACCACCTGTTGGGGGGTGGGCCCTTCTCTGATGCCAGCTTTCTCAGTGGGCAAGTGAGCGGGCTACACGAAGCAGGTGTCTCTTTGGCTGGTTCCAGGGCGCCGTGTGCCAGCCATGGGGATGAGCCTGAGTCCTGGCCTCTCGTCGGTGAGCTGCCTGGATAGCTCCCGGCCCCGCTTTGCAGGACGACGGGCGGTGAAAGCCCGTCCTGGGCTCTGATCACGACTCCGGGTTCTGCTTCTGGCGAGAGCCTGTCACACTGCTGGGCCCCCACGGCTGCTGCTCAGGCCGGGCTGGGGTCCAGAGCTCGACTGGGGCCTACAGACCCACCCCGGAGGCATGGCCTGAAACGACCCCCCCCACCCCCCTCTCCCCGCAACTGGTGTTCCAGGGCTCTGTCCTCACCTCCTGCCACTCCTGTCCCTCCAGGCCGGCCCCTCCGCCCCTCCTCCCTGCTTCCTGTGCTCAGGCGGCAGGGACTCTGGTGCTGACTTCCAGTATTTACAGGGAAATTTTATAATCTAAAACACTGAAACCAATGAAAAACAACCTTTTTGGTCTCTAAAGCTTGCAACAGAGCCAGGACCCTTGAGAGTAATAAAACCAGACGATGTGCTAACATTTTACTTCCCCTGTCTGTGCTGGGCAGTGTGGGGCCTGTGGCGGGGCCTGGCCAGGGAGGACGTGGCTCTGCGTCTCACAGCCTCCGACACCAGGCTGTAACTCTGCGTGG
>NW_011889346.1:48995-50001 GCF_000151845.1 Pteropus vampyrus
TGGTCACCTGGGGCATCCCAGCCCCCACGTTTATAAGAAGTGTGGTCTTGAAGTTTGACTATTGTTGTGTCTTACACACCTACTTAGTGTCATACATTTCGAATGCATTTTCTTTTAATTTTTAACTTTTTTCTTAGTCATTCGCCCATCTCCAGTTAGTGGCACTGAATCAAGAAAACTAAGGTGACGGTTTATTTTTCAAACTATGCTGAGGAAGCGAGTAGCAGAACCTGCGAACGGCGTTTCTGTGCATTTTCAGAGTTTCTATCTAGTCTGCAGTCAGGAAAGGCAAGGGGCTCCGGCCTCCGGGCCCCACATGGAGCCGCTCAAGTGGGCCCTGTGGTTCCCCGGGCTCTGCCACACCTCTCGGGTCGCCGTCCCCTGGCCTGGCTGAACCCTCCAGCCCCTGGTCCGAGGATGGGACGTTCCCACTGAGTGTGTGAACAGGCGGGCTGGGCGGCACCGCACGCCTGCTGTCCTGTTCACCCCTCTCTTGCTGTGACCCCTTTAGGGAGGTGGCTAAGTCATGGGTCGCTAAGAAATGCACCAGTGACCGGGAAGAAGATGCCACGGGCGGTCTCGGAATCCGGGGGACCGCTTTGGGCTGTCTGGTCCTGGCCCCTTCTGGGTCCCGGCGCTGCCACCTTAATGCTGGAATGGGTGGAGGACAGTGTTTGTCCAACCTTCGGCCGAGCTCAGGACCTGCTTTCCCTTCAGCTCTCCTTGCCGGCCCCCAGCGATGTCCTTGTGTCCTTGTCACACCCACGGTGTCTCTCTTGCCCTCACTTGAAGCCCTTTGTTTTCTTTTCATCTTAAGATTTTTTATTTAAGGGTCACGGAGCGTCTACTAATGTGTACCGCACTCTTGGGGCGAGGGGGCTCAGGGCGCCCACCAGCTTTTGGGTCAGTGTGTGTCATTCTGGCTGCATGGCCGTGTGGACACAGCAATCTCCTCTGGCCTGAGCCGTCTTTTGGAAGCAGTGGCGAGAGCCTGGGATGAGGGGTT
>NW_011889346.1:51866-53328 GCF_000151845.1 Pteropus vampyrus
TCCGCCTGTCACAGGAGACACGCGTGGGAGCGAACGTGCCCTCCTCCGGCGCTGTCCCCGCCTTGTCCCCTCCCACCCACCTTGCGTGGGACAGCACGGCCGCCACTGCCCTGGCCTCCAGCTGTGGCCTGACCACGCCCCTGGCCGACCCACAGGGCCGCTGACGTAGGTCCTCCCGCTCTGGGGCTCGGGGGGAGACTTGTCTGTGTCACCGTCCGTGCTGCAGCCTCTGGCACTCGCTCCCTCCCTCGCCTGCCCGGCCGCCAGAGCCTCTCTCTCCTCTTTCCTGCCCGTCTTCCTCGTGGCGCTCGGATGGTGAGGGGCCACCTCAGGCCTCGCACTGGCCGGAGAGCTGGGCCACAGCCCTGGCCTCACCCGAAGGCTGCGCCTTGACTGAGCAGCGGGGCCCCGTGGTCCCCAACCTCTACCCCTCTTCTGCAGGAAGGTTCACATCACAAAGACGACGCTGACCTGCCTGAACGGTGACTACGAGGTGGAGCCGGGCCACGGGCACGAGAGGAACAGTTTCCTGAGGACACACAACATCGAGACCTTCTTCATCGTGCCCTCGCATCGGCGGAAGGTAGGCCAGGCCCTGCTCGGACCGGTGCTCCAGCGTCTCCCCCAGGCTCTGCCCCCAGGCCTGGTGCTCCTGCAGGTGAAGGGTCCCCGCCACCCCTGCCCTGGGCCTGGCCTTTTGCACCTGTGGGGGGAGGGGAGGGGCAGCATCTGAGTCCTGGGTTCTTCACTGCCTCTCGTGCAAAACAGGTTTGACAGCTCCTACGGGGGTCAGGGACTGGGTGCACTGTGTGCTGAGGGGTGCCGTGCACACTTAACGTGGGCACTCAGCTCACCCTGTCCAAGGAAGTGATCTGGACAGCCCGGAGGGGGACTGAGCTGCTTCTGGGGCTGAGGCGAGGGACACAGGGCCGGGCAGGGGGATCAGGGGCCAGGCGAGGGGTGCAGGGCCCGGGTGAGGGGTGCAGGGCTGGGCAAGGGGTGCGGGGCCCGGGTGAGGGGCGCAGGCCTGGGTGGCCCAGTGCTGGTTCGAGAGACTGCAGGGCAGGCAGGATGGAGAGGACTCAGGCTGGCTGTCCTGTGTGTCACGGGCCAGTGGTCTCCGTGTCCCAGCATGCGCCCTGGCTCGGCGTGCAGCGGGCCTTGTGCAAACGGCCCTTGTCCCCGTGACAGGCAGGGCGCGTCTGCTGACAGCGTCCCTTTGCCACGTGTCGCAGATATTTCCAGGGCTGATCCTGTCGGACATCAAGCCGGCCAAGCGGATGAGGTTTCGGACGGTGTGCTACCTGCTGGTGCAGCTCATGCACTGCCGGCGGGTGTTCAAGGCCGAGGTCCCCTTCTCCAACGTCATGACCTGCGAGGACGACGACAAGGTAGGGGCCCTGAGCCGGCCGCTGTGCCCCCTGCGCGGCCTTCGTCTGAGCCTGTGCTTTGCTACGACGCG
>NW_011889346.1:54478-56646 GCF_000151845.1 Pteropus vampyrus
AGGTTTCGGACGGTGTGCTACCTGCTGGTGCAGCTCATGCACTGCCGGCGGGTGTTCAAGGCCGAGGTCCCCTTCTCCAACGTCATGACCTGCGAGGACGACGACAAGGTAGGGGCCCTGAGCCGGCCGCTGTGCCCCCTGCGCGGCCTTCGTCTGAGCCTGTGCTTTGCTACGACGCGACGTCCCCTGCGTCTGCTGTGGGTTCCTGCCCAGTCGACATCCACACGCGGATCCTCGTGCCCGGTGTCCCACTGCTCGATCCGGGGCTCAGGCCTCCGCGCAGGGTCACTCGGCCTGCACGTCCCTCCATCCCTCTGCGGGCAGTGTCTCTGGTTGCCGGCCCCTCCCGTACGGGCTCCTGTCTGGCGTCACGCGGCCTGCCCTTGGGGGAGCCCTCTGGTCGATGGGCCAGGCCCCCAGCGCCTGGGAGAGCTCCCTCCCGGCCGGCCTGCCGGGGGCCTGGCTCGCTTCCTGGGATGGTCAGTCACCTTTATGTTCCTCTGGTCTCTGCTGGTGGGGGCGGGGGCCTCGGTGAAAGCCTGGAGTTGAGTGGGGGGGCCGTGCGGGGTCCTGAGTGTGCACGTGTGCCTCGTGTCTGCCGCCTGGGCCATACACCCCGACTTTCCAGGGAAACCCGTCCTCCGGGGCGGGGGGCCATGTTTGGGAGCCTGCGATGGGGCCTGGCTGCCACCCCTTCATGGCAGCTCTGTGGGTCCTCCCCACATCGCCGTCCTCAGCCTCCAGCCCTGCGGGATGAGCTGGCGTTGTCCATCGCAGTGTCCCGGGTCTGCTGGTCAGGCCCGTGTCCTGCTTCCCAGGCTGCGTCCGGCCTCCCCCATGTCGTTTCTGCCCCTGGGTTCTGTGCCTTTAAGAGGAAGCCGATCACCTTGACAGGCTTTTTAGGGAGAAGCGAGGCTGCCTGCTGTCACCGGAGGTGGCTGGGTGCCCCAGGGGCTTTTACGGTTTTGACTTGAACCCTTAGGGGTTCTGTCGGTGGCAGCCCCGTCAGGAGGTGGGCCTGGGGCATGCACTGAAGCTTGGCTTGTGTTTCTAGACAGCCCAGGCAGTGCAAGCGCGTGCATGTGTGTATGTATGTGCAGGTGTGTGCATGTGTGTATGTGTGTGTAGGCATGGGCAGGTGCATGTGTGTAGGCGTGTGTATACGTGTGCATGCGTGTGCAGGTGTGTGCCTGCTTGTGCCCAGGGATCCCTCAGTGACAGTGGATCTAGGGCGGACCTGCGGGGTCTCCCGGGCGCTGTGTGCTGGAGGACCCCCTGCCGCCGTTGGCCCCCTCCTTCCCGACCCCTACTTCCTGGCGTTGCTGACACCCGGCCTTTCCCCTGACTTTCTGCTCAGCTCAGCTGTGCATTTTGAGAGTTCCCCATAAATTTTAGATACGGTTCTTCTGTCGGATACAGGTTTGCGAGTCTTTCCTCCCAGCCTTCAGACCGTCTCGTCATTCACAGAGAGCACAAAGGGGCGTGGAGTGTAATTAATTCCATTTCTATGTTGCCGAGTTCTGTTGGCTAATGTTTTGTGAAGGGTTTTTGCATCTCGATCCCGAGGGGCATATCCTGGTGTTGCCCGTTTTTCTGCCGTCTTTGTCTGGTTAACGTTGACTTTATGAGTCGGCTGGGAAGTGTTGCCTCCTCTTTTTTTCTGGAAGGGATTGTGTAGCTTTGGTGTGAATTCTTCTGTCAGCGTTTGGTAGAATTCTCAAGTGAAACCGTCTGGGCCTGGAGATTAGTTTTTCAGGAATTTAAAAATTGTGAATTCAATTTATTTGGTGAATATATTCAAATTATCTCTCCTACTGGGCGACTTGGGGTAGGTTGTGTGTTTTGAGGACGAGCCATCGATCCAAGTGGCCAAGTTCGTGCGGTTTCGTTCATACCATCCCCTTATTATCCTCTTGATACCTGCAGTGAAGTCACATTTCATTCCTGAATTTGTCAGCGTCTCTTTCTGGTCACACTTGCTGGACATGCGTCAAGTTTATTGGTATTTTTAGGGAACCAGCTTTTCGTTTCATTGCTCCGTGCTGGGGACAGTCCCCCCAGCACTCATGTGGGGTCCTGCAACCCTCCCCAGTCGCCGTGACCTCATTACAAACGGAGAGACCTCATCCGTGGGGATGAGGTAACCATGGGGGACCTCGCCGCCAGCA
>NW_011889346.1:57012-59060 GCF_000151845.1 Pteropus vampyrus
CGTGGCTCCAGGCGGCGCCGCCCTCGGGAGGGCCCCGCGTGTCCCTGGCGGTGGCGCGCTGACGGGCGGCTCCGTGTCCGCAGTACCACCAGCTCCGGGACGAGCACTTCAGCAGCGCCGTGGTGCTCGCGCTCGTCCTGGCCGCCTTGTTCGGCCTCGTCTACCTTCTGATCATCCCGCAGTGAGTGTGGCTCCCGCGCCCGCCGGGGGTGCTCTTGCCTTGGTGTTCCGGGGGTCCCAGCACTGTGCTGACTGGTGACGGGGTCGTGCAGCCGCGGTGGCGTGGTGTGTGGCTTCTCCGCTCAGGCCTTGGTGACGCGGCGTGCTTTCCGCGTCTGTGTCCCACCGCGCGCACCTTTGCCTTTGCGACGGCTTCTGAGGGAGAGCCACACGCAGGTCACCCAATGGGCATGCTGGTTTCTCGGTGTCATTTTCAGAAACATTAAAAGGAGAAAATGCGGTTTCTGAAAAGGAAAAAAAATGTAGTGATTTTTATGATGTTTAATCATCACGCATCAAGGCGAGTATCCAGCGAGCACCTGGCCGCCACCCTCTGCCCACATGGTGAACACTGTGCCACCTGCCGTTCCCAGGTGGAGGCCAGCAGGAGGGCAGTGCCTGGGGCCAAGTCCACCAGCCCCGGCCTCGTGAGGGCGGGGCCTCCCACAGACTCCCGGGACTGGGGTCCTGGGGCCCCGTCCTACTAGTGAGCCAGCCTGTGCGTGTCCCCAGAGACTGCTGCTTCTTGCTGGGGCCAGGGCCCCGGGTGGGCGGGAAGGGGGCAGACTCCCAGGCACACGCTGCCTGGCCCCAGCCCACAGCGACCACGTGTCTTCTGTCCTAGGAGTCTGCCTGTCCTGCTCCTGCTGGTGTTCTGCATCTGCTTCTTGGTGGCTTGTGTCCTCTACCTGCACATCACCCGGGTCCAGGTACGTGCACGCGTGCGTTCTGTGCCTGTGTCTCCTGGTCCAGGTGTGTGTGCATGTGTCCTGTAGCTGCACACACCTGGACGGGCGTGCTCGTGGCCTCGGCCTGCCCTCTGGCCGAGGAGGCGTCCGTCCTGGCTCCCGCCCTATTGCAGCTGGGAAACGTCGCCCCAGCTGCGTGAGCTCGCTGCGCCCTGCCGTGTGCCGGGCGCGTGGGCAGGTGCTGCCCAAGGGGCGGCCGATCGATAGCGATCGATAGCGACCGATCGACCGCGCACGAGGTGCGCGGTTCTCCTGGAACCGGAGTCCGTGTGGACAGGGCCGCCCTGGCTCCCGGGAGTGGACTCGGTCTCGGGGCTGCGTCCTCCCCGCCGACTTCATTTCCAAGCGCCCCCGTCCCCTGCTGCACCCTGGGTCATCCCTTCCCGCAGACCCCGGGCTCGTCATCAGAGTTGCCGGGAATTAGCAACTTCTCGAACAGTTAAATCGAGTTTTACTCCTTTAACTTCTGCACTGTTCGTAGCCGACGTCTCAGATTTTAGAAATTAAATGCTGTGTATTCAAACCCCATACTAGGCCTTTGACCTTCATAGACAGAGTGACGTTGGTTTGGTAAAGTTTGAAATTGCTCTTTTCAAATAAGATTGCTTTAGTTACATAATTTTAAGTGAAAGCGTGACAAACAGATGCTCATTTCTGAAGCCTGCCACGTCCGTCCCAGTGTCGGGGACCTGTGTGCCTGGTGGGTAGACGTGGTTCTGGCAGAGGCGCCAGCCCCTTCCTTTCTGACCATCCGCCCTCCCCCTCCGCCATCCTCCTCCCCCCGGGCTGAGCAGGCCTAAGGAGCGTCAGGCCATCCCGCAGCAGCGTGGGCCACCCGGGGCTGCCGGTCGGTCTGGAAGCTGGAAGCCGAGTGGGGAGTCAGTGTCGTGAGGGGAAGGGCTTTTGGAGCGTGGCTCTCGCCCTCAGTCTGTGGTCCCCGTGCTTGCTGGCTTCTGCATACACCGCAGGCTCGGGCAGAAGACCGTGTGTCTGTGGCTGCGATGGACAGCACACATCTTAATGTGGTGCCTGGTCAGAGCGTCTGGGGGCTCTGGCGCCCGTGCATCCTCCGGGCTGCTG
>NW_011889346.1:61165-82509 GCF_000151845.1 Pteropus vampyrus
CCAGGTGGGAAAGGTGGCGGGGTCTGGGGGGGTCTCACCGCTGTGTGCAGACGGTGGCCTGGCGGTGGCCTGTGTTGGTGCTGAGGCGGGTGGGGGCTGTGGGGGGTCTTGGGAGTGGCTCTGTGGGGGCCAGGCAGGGCTGGCCATCGGCGGTGGCCTGTGGTGGGGGTGGGAGTGGCCTTGTGCACGCACCACTGGGCAGAGGGCAGAGGGCACAGTCCTGTCAGGTGAGGCTGAGAGCTGATGGCATTGGGCCATCTGAAAGATGGGAGGGGTGCAGGGTGACCCGGGTTGGAGCGGTGCCTGGGGTGCCCAGGTGGGGAGTCCCCGCTCCAGGCCAAAGGGGAGTGGGGAGCAGGTCCCAAGACCTGGGACACGGGGAGCCACCAGATGGGGTCCACGCCCTTTGGCCGCGGGACACAGCCGGCTACCACTAGGTGACCGTGCCAGCAGGGCCCTGCTCTCTTCCCGCAGCCCCCGCTGGTCAAGCCCGACAGGGGGCAGCTGGCAGGTTCTGGGTGGAGTCCTCAGGGTCGGCTGGGGTCAGGGCAGACGCCACACGCCGGGCCCTGGACAGGAGACCTGGCCACTGCACTGGCCAAAGCCACGCCAGGGGACGGCAGCAGCATCTTCGTGGCAGGCTGCGAGCTTGGTCTTGTCTGGCTCCAGCTGGCTCTTCAGGGTGACCGAGTTGGCTGGTCCCTGAGATGAGGGCACCCCGCCATCATTCTTCAGTTATGAGCAGCGGCTCGGAGCTTGAGAAGGACGGGCTCGGCGTGAGCAGGGCAGGCCTGGCCAGCCCGGACTGTGTGACACTGGCCCGACTCGTTGACGAGGCGCCTGGCCCCACCTCACATGCACGGAGCGAGACCGGGCCTGGCTTGTGGCTCCTGCAGCCGGGACCCGCATCTGGGGTGGCTGGGGCCTTTCCGGTGTTGGTGCCCCCGTAAGGGCCATTAAGCACAACAGTCGACCAGCCCGGGGTCCCCACCAGTGGTGACGCCACCTGCCACACAAGCCTGTGGTTCCAGGGATTCAGTGCCGGACAGTGACCGCGTGTCCGGGGTGGGTCCTACGCGGGACGTGGGGATGGTTTTCTAGGGATGTGTGACGAGAAGACCCTTCGCTTCCCATAAACCTAGAAAATGAGGGTGTTTCCAGGCCCTGCGCGTTTGTCCGTGCCCGTCGGAGCTCGTGAGGATATCGGTCCTCAAACCACCGCCGTGCCGCCAGGCCAGACTCACGAGGTCATCCTCTCTGAGGCTGGGCCGGTCGTCCCCACCGCATGGACAGATGGCTGTGCCCGCCGACCGCTTCCTCAGCCCTGCACCTGGGGCCATTGGGCCTCCCTCCCACGCGGCTTCCCTGTGGGCTCAGTGGGCGACCGTGGTGGCAGCTGTCCCCTGACGACAGTAAAACCGCTCATCCCTCTGCCAGCGAACGTGCATTCCAGGGGTGGCCGTGCAGCTGCGTCGCCCGCGTTCAGGGCGGGGCTGGCGCACACGCGGATCCCGGGGACTCAGCCGAGCTGGCGGCCGGCTGCCCCTCCTCCACTCCTCTGCCCTTCAAGTCCCCATCTTTACACCTGTGACAGCGACTCGTCCCGGGTCGTGGGGACGTCCACGTCGCACGGCCGCAGCCCCCCCCACACGTGCCTTCTCGCTGCTCGGCGCCTCGGTGGCGCATCTGAACCGCCAGCGTTCTTGCTCCTGTGCTCGGGGCCATTATGAAGTGAAATGAGGGGGCTGAACACAAGCTCCGTGACACCACCACAGGCGGCCTGATCACCGCGATGGCCACCAGGTGACCTCTGGGCCGGGAGCGTGCTCAGGGTGAGACGCTGGACAAAGGGGGACACGGAGCGGGACAGCCCAGTGCCAGTTCCTGACCACTGGCTGCCGCTGGCTCTCAGCCGGCAGTGCCCTCGGAGCCCTCACGGTGGCCGACGGACGGCTGGGGCCATCGAGGTCGGCTGCTTCGTTCCTGCACAGCCCAGAGCGAAGGACCACTGGTTGGGACTCGGCCACGCCTGCTGTCTGCCCCGCATGTCCCCCCGGTCAGACCTGCTCCAGGGAGCTGGCACCTGGCTGGGCTCCTTGGGCTCCGGATGTGCCCCTGCAGGTCCCCCTGGCTTTTTGCTCGTCGTGGTGCCCGTGGAGGCCGGGGTCCTAGGCAGGCGGAGCGCGCCCGCGGAGGGGAGCTGGGGGAGGGCGTGTCGCATTCCCGGAGAGCGAGGCAGGTGGGGCCCATCGGGGGCTGTGTGGGGACAGTGGGCCCTGGGTGGGCTGGTGCCTCAGAGGGGGCCACTGGTCCCCAGCAGGTGGCTGGGGGTAGACCCTGGAAATGGAGGGGAGCCCCCCATCACCCGTTTTCTGAAAGTTCCAGCACTTCGGGGGAGGAGTTACCCAGAGTACTGGGGTTCCCTGTGCTGGGGGCGGTGGGGACGAGCCCGTGGGGACCCTGGCGCCCTCGGAGTTTAGTTTGGAGAGAGGGAGGAGCACGTGTTCGCGGCTTCACTGAGGGTGTGAAGCGGACGTTGCGTGAGGTGCTTGTGATGGTGGCGAGGCCGCGTCCTTCTCCTTCGGGCTGGTCGGGGCCCCTGCACTGGGGGGAGCGGGCGGGGCTGGCAGACGGACACGTCAGGAGTGAGTGGGGGGATGTCCGGCCAAGCCGAGCTGGTGGCATTCTCGCTGAGGCCTGGCGGGCGGTCCGCGTCGCCTGCAGGGCAGTGCGGGTGGGGCTGACCAGATGCTGAGGTGTCAGGGTGGGGGCTGGTTCGTCAAGCTGAGCAGGGAGCCCCAAAGTTGGGCCCGGTTGGGGAGAGTAGTGCAGAGCCTGGCCCGGGAGAGCGCCTTGTCGCGTGGGCGTGTCAGGCGAGTCTCACGGAGCCACTGTCCCCAGGCTGAGGAGGAGCGTGACGACATGGAGCAGGTGAAGCTGGACAACAAGAGGATTCTGTTCAACCTGCTGCCGGCCCACGTGGCCCAGCACTTTCTCACGTCCAATCCCCGGAGCATGGTGAGGGCGCGGCTGCTGCGGACGCACGGCTGGTGTGCTGGGTCCCGGGCCCCACGGGAGGTGCCACCCAGTGGCCCTCCCATTACTTCTCTGCTTAAAGTCACAGAGCGTGGCTGTCTCCGAGTCCTCGGCCACCGAGCTTGAGGGGTTCCCTCTGCCACACCCAAGGGCAGAGAGGCTCTGGGCTGTCGAGAAGCTCCCGGGACAGGCAGGACACCCACAAATATTGTCCTGCCTTTGCCCACGTGAGAGGGCGCAGTGTTCATTGCCCCCGGGAGGAAGGACAGTGGCTTCACTGATAGGGCGGAGGCCACCTGGGATGCTCAGAGCCTCCATGTGGCCACGCCACCCAGTCAGGCCCTGGACCCGCAGAGCAGGGCCGGCAGACGCCGACTCACAGGGAAGCAGCTCGGGCCAGCTCTGCGTGTCCTGAAGTCACAAGCCCCCAGGTCAGCCTGACCGTTGGCCTGCAGTAGCTCCCAGGCCCCCGCCCATCTGCTGGGCCTGGGGCTGGCGGGCCGTCCCCACTGCCCCTCCTCACCTCAGCGGGCTGCAGGCTCTGGCTCCCCTGAGCTGTCCTGCCTGGTGACCCGACCTTTGACCCCCAGGACCTGTACTACCAGTCGTACTCGCAGGTGGGCGTCATGTTCGCCTCCATCCCCAACTTCAACGACTTCTACATCGAGCTGGACGGCAACAACATGGGGGTGGAGTGCCTGCGCCTCCTCAACGAGATCATCGCTGACTTCGACGAGGTCAGGGCTCCGAGCCGGGCGCCGGGGCCGGGTGTTGGTGCTGGGTGGCAGGGCTGGGCGAGTGGGCTGGGCGGCGGGGCGGGATGTAGGTGCTGGGTGGCGGGGCTGGGCGGCGGGGCTGCGTGCCTGGGCTGGGGAGACCGCCTTCTCCCCAGAGTCCGCTATGCCTGACACCAGCGCACGTGCCCCACGGAGGGGTGGGGAGGAGTGCACGCGGTCTGCTGCTTGGGCCCCAGGCCGACCGACGGTGACAGTTGAGGGGGGTCTTAGATGCAGGGCCGGGGGGAGGGCTACCAGGGTGCAGATGAGGTGCCTGGGCTGCGGGGCTGGGTGCTGGCGCCTGTCCCGTCTTGTAATGCTGGCTCGGGCGGGCGGCTCACCCACAGGATGGGTGGACAGGCAGGCAGGTGGCCCATGGCACACTCCGCGTGGTGCCCCACCCCTCTTCCCAATGCCTTTGCCGAAGCCCCGCACACGTGCGCCTCTCGGCTCTGGCGGACCTTGCCCGGCACCCATAGCGAAGACAGCGTAGCTTCCCAGATGGGCTCGCAGCTCTGCATCGCTCCTGGCTGGTTGCCGTGGCGACTTGTCCGGATGTTCCCCGACGTCTGACAGCTGTGTGTTTTAAACACAGCTCATGGAGAAGGACTTCTACAAGGACCTGGAGAAGATCAAGACCATCGGGAGCACCTACATGGCCGCGGTGGGGCTGGTGCCCACCACTGGGGCCAAGGTGGGTGCTGTTGGGGGGCCCTGCTTGGGAACTGGGTCCTAGCTCTGCCCCCAGCTGCCCTGGGGCCCTGGACAGGCAGGTACCTGCTCTGGGCCTCGGTCTGCCCTCTGCATGGGGTTGGAGCAGTGGCTGTGACCAGCTCTCTCCAGACAAAACTTCCTATGGGAAGTCAACACAGTGCCAGCCAGGGAGCTTCCTCTGTTCTCATCGATCCACCCTTTCCCGCTGGGGACACCATCGTCACCCACTTCGGTCTCTGTCTCAGCCTCCTACCCGTCGGAGGGGATGGTGACCACACCTCACACATCCCTGGTGGAAACCAGCCAGCCTGCCCCCAGCTGGGCACAGGGACCAGCCTGCAGTCAGCAGGGCTGCTGCCCTGTGGATCCCGCCAGGGGCACAGGCTGGTACCCCACCCCTGGCAGCTCACCTCGTGTGTCTCTGCCCCTCCTTCCTTGCACCCCCAAACACAGTGACCTGTGTGTGCTCACATCCAGGCTAGGAAGTGCATCTCTGCCCACCTCAGCACGCTGGCGGACTTTGCCATCGAGATGTTTGACGTCCTGGACGAGATCAACTACCAGTCGTACAATGACTTTGTGCTCCGCGTGGGTATGTGGCCCTCAGCCTCGTCATCGGGCCAGCACCTCCTTCCCCTGCCAGCTGGAAGCCTGGGCCCCATCCCTAGGAGCAGGGGTCAGCAGGCCAGGCCTCTTGGTCTCACTGGAGGAGGGTGGCATGGCCTAGATGGATAGCTTGGGGACGCAGGGACAGCTGTGTCTGAGAGCTGGGTATCGGCGCCGTAGGGCTTGGATGGGCTGTTGTCCAGCTCAGGAAACACGAGAAATCTCGGTTGTGTGGAGATGTCCAGACGGACCTGTGAGGCCACGCTGAGCTGGAGGACAGTGCTCTGTTCCTGTCCGCCGACCCCAAACCCTGGGGCTCAGGCCACGGGCGCAGGCTGCCCAGAGGCTCCCCGGAGCCCAGCCGTGCCACCCCAGCGAGTCCTTGTCCTCCCGCACCCCCTCCCCTCGCCGGCGAGCGAGGAGGGGGTGCACCCGAGGGCTGAGTGTCTCTCCAGCGCTTACGGACTCGTGCGGTCTGCTTCAGTCTTCAGTTCGGTTGTTTTCTGGGATGGAGACAGTTTACTAGAAAAATTCCTACTAGTCCAGGATGTAAACGAGGAATTTTTCCTCCCTCCATCCCCCCTCCCTTCTCTCTCCCTACCTCACCCCCTCTTTCTCTCCAGCCAGCTCAGCATAGAGTTAAACTGCAGGTTTGCGGTGGTTTTAGCTGGAAATGCCTGCTTGCCTCACAAACAGACCCCAGGGCTGGTTTTGAGTGTAGGGTGGGAGCAGGTGACGTTTGGGTGGGCGGGTTCAGTCTGCTCCATGAGGCCGGAGCCAGGCCTCACCCCCAGGCTCAGGCCTCCTCCAGGCCGTGCTCCCACGAGCACCAGCAGTGACGCACAGGAGGCAGGTCTGGGTCCCCTCGTGGAGATTTTATTCCTCGCTCTCCCACAGGGACCCCACAGACGAGCTCAGCTGCTGGTCACGTGGGGGGCTGGACGCTGGCTCAGTCTCGTCCCCGTGGACTGGAGTATCGTGGCAGTGGGGGTTCTTCTTGTCCCACCGGCCATGTATGAAGTGGTCATCTTAGAGCCCCTGCCTGGTTCCCTCAACCACCTGGCCTCAGTAGAGCCCCCTCCCCCGCCCTGGCTCATACCACCGAGTTCTGCTCCCCGGGTACCCCTGCACCTACCTGGCCAGCACCGCAGCACCCACCACGCAAGCCTGGGTGACTGACTAGGCCAACTTTGAAAATGCTACTCACACCCTTGGCTAAACTCAGAAGGGTCCACGTGCAGGTGCAGAACGCGGGCAGGATGAGGCGTCAGGCTGGACGTGGCCACGGGGGCCCTCAGCACCTCCTGGCTCTCCCGGCCAGCCGGGCCCTGAGCCTACAGAGGGAGGGGCCTGCATCCCCTGCAGAGCCCCCCGAAATGCTGTGATCAGATCTGGGCTCACTCCCCAAATAGCCACAGGGTCCCGTCCAGGAAGCCGGGCAGGAGCCGCTGCTCCTGGAAGCGGCTGCGGTGGGGACACGTGGCGGCCCTGCCGACGCAGGCCGCCCTGCTGCTGGCGGGACTCCGGGGAAGGGCTCGCGCCAGGCGACCCCAGGACCGCCCTCCGGCCAGGGGCGGTGCTTGCCCTGGAGGCGTCTGGCTGACGCCACACGGCGCTCGTCTTCCAGGCATCAACGTGGGCCCCGTGGTGGCCGGAGTGATCGGGGCTCGCCGGCCACAGTACGACATCTGGGGAAACACGGTCAACGTGGCCAGTCGGATGGACAGCACTGGGGTTCCAGGCAGAATCCAGGTCAGTTCAGCCACAAGCCCGGGCTGGGTGCCATCCTGCAGGCGGAGACCCAGGCGGAGGGGCCCGGCAGCCGGGGCCTCGCTGAGGACCAGCCACGGAAGTTGGCGGTAGACAAACTAAGGGACGCCAGTGTCCTTCGCCTTCCCATAGGTTGGGCGCACTCTGCTCTTCCCTCTCCCCGTACCCCGGAGCTGAGGCCCCGCCCCACGTGGTCATGTCCACCGCAGAGTCCGCTGCCCGGCCGAGCAGCTCTGACGTCCGTGGCCATTTTTGTTTCCCGTGCGGCCCCGGATGGTTCTGGCCACGCCTGTCCTCACTGCTCGCTTGCTCACTCGCCCCTTCGTCGATCGGTTCCTTCGTCTTTCATTCGGAGACTGCCGCGCGTCTTAGGAGCCGCGTAGGACCTTGAGAGACAGCCCAGGTCCCTGTGGGACAGTGCGCGAGCTCGGCTGGCCGGGACAGATGTGCCTGGCATACGTGGAGCTCTGGGGGGTGGCCCCGCGTGGGGGAGGGGCCTCCAGTGTGACGCGGGGGAGGAAAGTGACCTCCTTTTCAGTTCACAGAACTTCGTTAGAAAGAATTTTCTCGTCTTTAGCGATTTTATGGCTTGGAGACAAATTCTTCCTGCCGAAACACTGGCTGGGACGGGAGTCTCAGGGGAGTTGTCGTGCTGTTTTCTCTGGGGGCCGTGCCCACCGCCCTCTGTGTGGCCCCCGGGCTCGGGCCCACGGAGGCACTAGGGCCCTGCCAGCCGCGAGGCGGAGGCCTGGTGTTGCCCCAGCCCAGTCTCTGCCGTCCGCCTGCAGCTGAGCTGGTCCCTGCCTGTCCCCTGCCCTGGAGACATCCTGAGATGCCGTGGGTGCTGAGCACCCTGGCCCGACAGCCAGTCCTGCTCATGTCCCATGGAGCTCACCCCCAGCAAGGGCTCAGTCCGGTTCAGCCTGCCCGCCTGCTCCGATGCCCCTGTGGTGTACACTGCCCCCTGCTGCCCGTCCAGGGCCCATGCAGGCCGGACTCCTAGGCTCTACCTATGTGGGCCCCTCAGGCCCCTGGGCAGTCTCGAGAGGCTCACGTCCTTCTCAGAGTGTGCCCAGGAGCAGCACAGGCCCGGCTGTGACTGGGCGTCATGGGCTCTTCTCCCGCAGGTGACGGAGGAGGTGCACCGGCTGCTGAGGCGGCGCGCCTACCGCTTCTCGTGCCGCGGCAAGGTCAGCGTCAAGGGCAAGGGCGAGATGCTGACCTACTTCTTGGAAGGCAGGACCGATGGGAATGGCCCCCAGACCAGGCCCCTGAGCTCGGAGCGGAGAACGTGTCTGTATGGGAGAGCCGGCCTCCAGACCGGACTGGCCACAGGCTGCCCCCGGGTCGGAGCCGGGCCGGGGGCTCTGCAGGGCTCGGGGCTTGCCCCGCAGCCCCCCGGCCCACACCTGCCTCCAGCAGCTGCCGGGAAGGAGGCTTAGCTGAGCCCATGCTGGCCGCTGGGGCCACAGGGCAGAACGCTCGGGGCCTTGGTCACTCCAGCAGGACCAGCCCATCCTGCAGAGCGGGGCCAGTCTGGGAGGGGTGCTGTCCAGGCAGGACCTGAAGCAGCGGGGCGGTGACTCGGGGAGGGCGGACCCCGCCTGCATGGACAGGAGGCTCCATGGCAGCCTTGCTGGCGCCACCCTCTCCTCCTGCAGAGGGAGCAGGCTGCCCGGGGCCGGGCCAGCATCGGGTGGGGACCCTCAGACTCCCGCCAGGAGCCTGAGGTGGAGCCGCGTCAGCCCAGCCATGGCAGGTCCCACGTGGGCGGCTGCAGCCCTGGGCAGCGGCCTGCTGGGCACCGGACTGGGAGTCGAGCCGTGAGGGCAGGGCTGGGCCCACAGCTGGCCTCGACGGTTCGGGGAGGATGGAGAAGCCCCAGCCTCATGCACGGGGGTGGCTGCCGGCTTTCCTCACCAGCCGCCGTTTCTGAGAGCCAGCGGCCGGCCCTCCACAGCCTGCAGCCACATTTCTGCTGTGACCGGCGCCCGGCGTTGGCTCCCGGGAGCCTGGTGCCCCACTCTGCCTGCCGTGGTGCTGGTGGCCGGCTGTCGGTGCAGCCCCTACTTCCCGTATGGCGCCCTGGGCTCCTCGCATCGGGGGACATGCGAGGCTGTGCGGGTTTGAGAGCAAGTTTCCCTCAGGGGGACGGGATGATCCCCTGACGGCGTCTCGGGCGGGACCGCCGGGTCACAGTGTCTGGGGGCTGCTGCACGGCCCTGCTCCAGCGGTCCCTGCTCCAGTTGGCAGGGCGGTGACCGCAGGCAGCTGTGGCAGTTCGGGACACCCCCTGCCTCTGTCGTCACATGGAGGTATAGGTGGAGGACGCGCTGGGCAGGCCAGTCAGCAGGGGACGGCGTCCGGAGGCCATGGCACCGACAGGCAGCCGGGGGCTCTGGGGGCTGCAGGGCGCAGGAGCCGGGCTGGGTCCCGGCTTCAGGGTGGGCATGGGGGCTCGCCCTGGACGGAGCCCTGCGGGATGGCCGGCGGCATCCCCGGGCGTCCCCGTCCTGGGCATGGGACATGGGGCATGGGGCGCGGCCGCCCATCTGGGGAGAGAGGGCGTGACCTCCACCCAGCGCCGGCACTGCGGGGCGGCGGGGCCGAGCCGGGGCGGGTGGGCAGGCGGTGCGGGCACTCGGCGCGGCGACTGGACAGCCTTCCTCCCCGAGCTTCGTGGTGCCTCGCCCGGGCACGCTCTGTGCTGGGCCTCAAAGGCCATCGGTCGCTCAGTCGAGAAACGCGACGCGTGCTGGCCGTTTCCCCGCCCGCTTAGGTACATGGTGCGAATCCTCCAGCGGACGCCGAGTCGTCTCGAGAGCTGTCGAGGGCGTGTGGCTCGCGGCCTGGTCCTGCCCGCGAGGGCTGACTGACGGGGGCCCGGTGGCCGCCTGCTCGTTCCCAGCCGAGCTCACACCGGGCGCAGTGTGGGGGCGGGCGGCGGACAGGACACGGCCCCTGAACCATGAACACACTGTCACACCGCAAAGGGCAGGGAGGGTGACAGGTGGCTGCAGGCTGGGGAGAAGACCCTGCCACGGGTGGGCTCAGCATGAACGTGTGTCCCCAAGAAGGGGCGGAGGGAGCAGGGCAGTCAGGATGGCCCCACGGTGAGCGGCCACGGCTGCCGGGAGGTGAGAAGGAGCTGCCGCCCCCACAACCACGGGCAGAGAATTCGGCATCAGCCGAGTGAACGGAGGCAGGTGGACCCGGCGACATCAGATGCCCGTGAACTCTCGACGGTCATCGCCTCGCGGCTGGACCGTGGGTCCACAGAACCGGAGTGCAGAGCCTGGAGTGTGGGCCCCCCGCTCCGGGCCCGCCATGCGTGCCCTTCCCGCCGATGGTCACCGCCAGCATTAGCAGTTCCCACGCCCTCCGCTCCCGTGGTGCGGGAGCCGGGCAGCCACCCGGCCCGTGGGGTTCGGTGTGAGCGTGTCTTCCTTCGTATGCGTGACGAGACCATGACATTGCCTTATTTCCTCGAACCTTGTACGATACTCACGTGTGGACGTCACGACAGGGCCCTCTGACTGATGGACTTGGGGGGCCCCGCGCTGCCACCGCCTGTCACCCGCTGGCGAAGGGCCAGACCCCATGTGAGGGCGCTCAGCCCGATGCCCGCTGCTCCTCGTGAGGGCACCCCTGCTTGGCAACCCTCCAGCCCTTTGGAATGACTTTGTGTGTCCCCACACGACCCCATGCATGACCCTCGCATGCCTTGTGCCTGACCGCAGTAGAGTAGAACTTCCAGATGCTTCCCTGGGCCGTGACCCCAGGCCGGCCCTCTCCATGGTGTGCGTGTCCTGCGGGCGGCGCCCCCATAGACCCAGCCACCTAGAGCCTGCTGTGTCCGTCAGACGCGAAAGCCACCAGGGCTTCCGGACACCCAGTGTCACCAGAAGCAATAACTAACCCTAAGCTGCGGAGGTCTGGTCCAGAGCAGCTGCTGGTTCAGACGCCGCACGCACGGCTTTGCCCAAACGGATGGTGCTGTGCGGCCAGCACCCGACGCCCCAGCCCTTCTGAAGACCCAGCTTGGGGCAGTGTGCCCTGGGGGCTTTGCCGTGAGCACCCTGGGCTTGGGACGCAGAGAGCCAGCGAGCGGCCCGTGGCAGGTCCTCCCCAGGTGATGGAGGGGGAGGTGGACACACCGGGGCCCGTGCGGGTCTGTGACTCGTCCCTGTGTCTCAGCTCGGCCCGAGGGTACGGCGAGTCCACAGGCTGCCGTTGGCATGACGCTGCCTCCTGTGGTAAACGGGCTGCTGCAGGACGGTGGCCTTGGAAGGGATCCTGCCAGCCTGAGACATCGTATCTGTGGCCCCCGCTAGGAGCTCCGGGCTGCATCCCAGCCGCCACCTAGAAATAGCATTTAATTCCTTTTACTGCCTCTCTGGAAGAAGGGCTGGGTTGGCCGGCCGGCCAGCATCTTCGGCGTTTCTCCCAGGCAGGGGTACCCGTCTCGGCTCCAGCTTGGGCACCCCCGCACACTGAGTCCTCAGGTGTGGGTCCCAGGAGTGGGGGTTGTGTGTGTGGCATGTGCTGAGTAGCACCAGGCGGGTGGCTGGTCACTGCTGGTGCTTTTAGTTCTGAAAACGTGCAGACCTGCAGGCTGTACACAGCAACCCCAGAAATAGACTCGGCCCCCCATGTTATAATGGCTTCAATTTAAAAAACAAAACCAACCCCCCCCGAAAAAAAACCCCCAAAACTAGCCTTAGAGCTGGTTTTACAATATTTCTTTGGTGAAATAAACAAGGAACGAGATTTGCGGGTGGGACATTGTAGGGTGCAGCAGTGACCTGGCCCTGGACACCTACCCCCAGCTGCAGGCGCTTGGGATGCTCAGGCTGGAAGCTGAGCCAGCAGCCCCCTGTCTCCCCGTAAGACTCCAGGTTCTGAGTCGAGTGGGCCATGAAGAACGTGGCACTTCCCCGGATGGTGCCTGGGGCTGTCTGTGTGCCTCTGGGGTCCTTACGCTGGGGGTGGCTTTGAATCAGAGCTGGGATCTTCTGGGGGCTGCAGTGTGAGGCCCAGAGATCAGCAGGAGGGATTTGGGATCCTGTGCCACTTATCGTGGGCGCTGGGTGGCCAACGGTGGCTCAGGCGCCTAAAGTGAGTTCGGGGACAACAGGTGGCCTCACCCGAGGAGCTCCGACACCGTGCCCGTCCCCATGTGGCACAGGCCAGGGGCCCACGCTGAGCAAAGCGGGCAGTGAGGGGACTTGAGTCACTGTGACCCTTGTGGGCCCAGCCCTGCACCCACCACTTTGACCTGAGTCGGCGGGCTGAGGTCCGCGTCCCAGCCAGACCCTGGCCTACGGCGGGCGGCAGGGTGGGCACAGGGCTGGGGCAGGTCCAAGACGGCCTGGCCGCGTCCTCGCCCAGACCTCACGTGGGATGAGAGCACCTCCTGTCGTCCTGGCCAAGCCCTGTCCCTCTGCTAACGACCGATCCTGCGGAACACAAAATGTGGGGCCTGGAAGATCCCTGCGTGTTGTCACTCTGTCCTGACCTGCACCCCACCACGCGGCCCGTCACCGACTGAGGAAACCCAGACCGCCCCCAGCAAGGAGGGAGGCCCTCTGACCTCAGACGGGAGAACGGGCCCCCGGACCCGCAAACCACACGTGTTTCTCCACTTACCTGGACCCCGCCCCGCTCCCGATGCCTGGTCAGAGCCACCTGATGCCGCTGTCCCCCTGCCAGCCTGGCGTTGGCGGTCAGTGCTCCTTCCTGGGGCGGCAGGGTCCTGAGGGCAGACGCACTGGGGGCTGCGCTGGGCCCAGACTTCAGGTGGGTGTTGTTTACTGAGGGATGATGTTGGAGTGGAGGGGGCGCCCCGGACGAGCCCCCAGGAGGCCCATCCAGCCTCTCAGGCTTATTGACCGCTGCAGGTGGTCTGCGGGCAGCGGCCTGGCTCCCCCAAGTGCGTGCGGCAGGCGGGCGGCCACCGGCAGTCCCCACGCAGCCCTGGGCACAAAGCACACGTCTCAGGGGACCCTCCCCGGCCTGGGAACCCCGAGGAAGCCCCCCACCTCACACACTTGGGGCACCACCACCCTAGCACGCGTCCTGCAGAGGCGAGCTGTTTAGCCTTCATCTTGAAAACACCGGACACGCAAGCCATTTGCATTCTGTCGCATGCCCCGAAGTCCCCGGTTGTGTGACATTTAGTTTGAATTTGGGAGCACGCAGCATGCACAGCAGAGGGACGGCTCGCCCCGGGCCACCTGCCGGCTGGCCGCAGAGCGTCCCTGGCACAGCGGGTCCTGGGCCCTGAGCCCGAACAGCCCGAGCAGCCCCCGCACGCGCCCGCCCACCCCTGGCACAAGTGAACGAAACGGAACGTAGCCCCTCAGCCGCAGCCCCGTCGCTTAGGTGAACCCACGGCCACCTGGGCACTGTCCTCGACCGGAAAGGGGTGTGGCGGCCTCAGCCCTCTGTGTCGGCTGCAAGGGCTGTCCCTCCGTGGGACACAGAGTGGGTGGCATGCGGGACACGGTCTCCCCTGGGGGGGCCCCCTGAGCATGCTTGAGATGCGGACACGGGATGACGGAATGGCGAGTCCTGTCGCCGGCAGCTTCTCACGATAGATTTGTATGATCAATACGGGTCTATTTTTATGTCAGCTGTAGAATACCTTCGAGTCTTTTCCAAGATTGTTCAGTTCAGACAAGTAATCAAATAATTTGTCCTATTTTTATTTAAAAAGTGAATGGACCGAAATGTCAAATGTGAATGTACGTTTCTTAACTGCAACTTTTCTATCGGGTGTTTGCACTGTACGTCCTGGAATCTTATCTAACAAAAGTAAAGGGAAAACTGCCTGACGAACTCTTGCCACTTTCATTGAAAAGCAGGGGTCGTGTGGCTAAGGATGGCCCCGCGGGGCCGACTCTCTGTAATTTCCTACAACGTCCCCCGTCCTTCCTCGGGCCCTGGCTGGGCTGTGCCCTCCTGGGCTGGAAAAGCCCATCGTGTGACCGGTGGTGGGGGGGGCATGCCGCGGCCCTCAAGCTTTGCTCCTAAACGAGATTCTAAGGGAAGGTGATTTGAGCTATTTGCCCCACGACATGTGTGCCACTGACATTGAGTTCTGCTAGTTTAATCTTTTATAAAGTAGGAAAAAAAACTTGCTGGCCCCGAATAAAATATGAAAGTTGGGGTTCACTCCCTCTTGATATGCCATGTGCCCCACGGACCCGGTGGCTGGACCCGGCGACAGGGCCGGGGTGCCGCTGGCGAAGAGGGATGGCTCCCGGGACACTGGTGAGCACATCGGGGAGAGCTCACTGAGGCTAGTGCAAGCCGCGGACATCGGACCCCACCCCCGGTCCAGCAGAGAGGGAGAGCGAGGGGCTGTGGACGACCTGCTGCTCAGAGGAGCACGGTCAGGTGCTCGGGGCGGGGGCTCTGGCCGAAGGCGGACCAGGGGCTTGGACATCCCCGTGGGGGACTCGGGAAGCTGGAAGGTATGGGGGAGCGGGAGGCTCCCTCAGCGGTCTTAGTGGGACTGTTGGCTAAAACTGGGCCCGGCAGGCCAGGGTCAGGCCAAGGTCAGGCCAAGGTCGGCGAAGGGGCCCTGAGGAGCCTGAACAGCAGTCAGGGTGGGTGAGCAGCTGGCCGTGGTGACCGAGACACACCTGATGCACCCTCGGGGGAAGCCCGTCCTACGCCTGGATCAGGGGCCAGGACAAAGGGGGCTCAGGCAGGGACGGAGTCCGGAGCTGGTGTCTGGGAAGGGACGGGGCTGAGGGGACGGCGGGGGCCAGACGTCGACCAGGAGAGCGTGGCCGAGGCGTCGGCGAGCTTCTGGATTCTTCCAGGTGTGAATGCAAGACAGAGGCACGCGCCCCGTGCCGGCCCAGCCTGTTCTCACGAGCAGCTCGTTCCTGTTAACGGCGGCGGGAGAAGCTGCACAGTATTCTACTCCATGCTACAGTTACAGGCAGCTCTTCTGCTGCTTTTCACTTTATTCCAAAAAATTAACCTTACTGTTTTTATAATGACGATATTTGTTATAATGAAGGAAACCGAACAAAGTGAACGGTCACCTGCAGAGGAGGGGCTTGCTCAGAAAGTGCCCAGCGCTGGCACTCATCGTGCAGTGACCCTCCCCTTGCCCCCCGGAGCTTCCGGGGAGAAGCGTGGTTGGGGGGAGGGGGTGGGGGGCTGGCCGCCCCTGGCCCAGACGCACCCCCCACCCAGAACGCCCTCGGCCTTGCAACTGCCGCGTCCCATCAGCCTGGGTGTCCTGATTCCGCTGCAGTGGTAAGCTTTGTCCACGTGCCCAAGGAGAGCCAGGCCACCGCCGCCGGGCCTGGACGAGGGACCACGGGACCGCCCAGGAAGGGGCTGGAAACATAAGCGATCTTTGGCTTTTAGAAGGAAAAAAAGCAACGCGTTTTAGACAAAGTGGGAGATGAAGACATTTACAAGAATAAAGCCTGAGCCTGAGTTTACAGCCACGACACATCCCCAGGAGGCCGTGTCCGGGGTCTGCTGCTGGGCTTGTGTGTGGCTGAAGGGTGCTGGGTGCCCGCTTCTTCCTCACAGTGAGTCACAAATACCTCTATCCCCTGCGTGGGACCCTCCTCTCCATGCTAGAGGTGGACGCAGCCCCATTTCTACAGGAGGCTAAACTCCTGACCCCAAACAAAAGCAGTGCCCGCCCACGGGTCCCAGAGGCCCTCCAGCAGGGGGCCCCATTCTGGCCGCGCCTGAGGTGGCATCCCGCGACGTGGGACGCTGTGGCCTTCCCCAGGTGGGTGGGTGGCTGAGCACCCGCCTCTACATGAGCCTGCCCGGCGCCTGCGGCCCACAGGGTGCTGGGGAAGCAGGGTAGGTGGGCCACACCACGTCTGCGCCCGCCTCACCTGGCAGCACCTGCTCCCTCTGCCCCCTCCCAGGGCCACACTGGGGTCTGAGTGACAGGTGTCGGTTAACCAGCCCCATTGCACCAGGAGGCATGTGAGCGGCGGGGCACAAGCCCAGGGTGACCTGGGGCAAGTCCTGAGCAGGGCATGGGGTCCACGGATGGACAGGTGGGTCGGGGTGGGTCAGTCAGCCGTGGCGGTCCTGAGCACTGTGTCGGGTGGGTCATCTTCCACGGTGAGTTCGTGCCATGTGGCCTCCTCAATGTTCTGAAGCTGCCGAGCCTCCCAAAGCCGCACTCGCTCCATCTGTGGAGGGACGGAGGGACGGAGGGACAGGACCTTGGCGGGACCACTGGCCTTGGCTGGAGCTGAGCCCGCAGGAAAAGCCACACCCACCCCGGCTGCAGACCGCGTGCCGGAGCTCCCGGCCAGCCTGCACTGTCCCCTGCACAGCTGGGCACCGGGACCTCATGATAGGGCCAGCAGCCACCCAGAGGGCCAGTCGCTGTGGGGACAGGCGGAGCTGGGTCTGAGCAGGGCCCAGAGAGGTCGCTGGGGAGGGGACAGAGACAAGGAGGGGCCAGCCAGGCCTGCGGTGGAAACTCGAGGGCCGGCCCAGAACTTCGAGGGAGCCACCTGATGTCGTTGTCACCCTGCCAGCCTGGTGACAGGTGTCGGTTGACCAACCCTTTCCAGGAGCTGCAGAGGAGGGAGAACAGGCCCCAGGAGGATGCAGGGACTCTGGGGCGGGGTGAGTCCTGCGCCAACAAGCCAGGGACAGCTCGGCCAGGCCCATGGGGTGTGTGCGGGGTGGGACCGCAGAGACCGAGCGCAGAGACCGAGCTCGGAGCCGCGAGGGCGGAGGCCAGCCCACTGCGGGCCAGGACCCTCCAAGCCCTGCCAGAGTGCGAGGCCACAGGCAAACCCGACGGACGAGAACAGAAGCTGGACCCCAGGCCGACGGAGCAGGACGGGCCGCGGAGGCCGGAGTCAGGGATACCCAGAGCTGAGCGGGCAGCGGGGCCAGTGAACGGGCCAGACCACCCTCGCGCGGCCTGCCAGTGCCGGGGCGGGAGGGGCCCAGGTCAGCGGGGCCTGGGACCCTGGGGGCTCAACTGGTCACCAACATGAGGGGCCAGGAGGAGATGTCCCCAGCCGTGCCCCGCCTCAGGGACCTTCCGGAACAGGCGAGGGGCTGGGAAGCATAGCTCGTAACAGCAGAGGGCTGAGGACACTTCCTCTGACTGTGACCACTGGGATTCTCGGGGCCACCAGAGGTGGGAGCAGGGTGCATGTGGGGGGAGTGGCCCTCTGGGGCTCCCACCCATCTTGCCTCGTCCCAGAGCATGGGAGGAGTTTGGGGAGCAGTGGGAATGGTGAGGCACCCAGCAAAGGCCCTCCACCTGGAGCATGGAAACCCCAAGAGAGGGGCCCAGCCACCAGCCTCCTCCAGCCTGTGACCTCACTGTGCCCCGGTGGAGGGCCCTGAGCAAGGGCTGAGCTCGTGCTCTTGGCTGTCACAGGCCACCCGCCAGGGGCCTTGGTCAGGGGCCCTGGTCAGGGGCCCAGAGCCCTGGGGTCGGGGTGGGGTGGGGGTTGGAGGTCAGGGGCAGTGTGTGTGGGGGGAGCATGGGGGCGGGGACAGGGGTGGGGAGGGGCAGGGATAGGGGCTGGGGGTCCGGCCTACCACTGCCGCCAGCTTTTTCAGGTCCCGGCGCCTGGGCCTGGCGGAGTTTGGGATCCCGGGCAGCCTCTCTCCTCGGCGCCTGCTCCCTAGGGACGCTTCCTGCTGCTGCCGCCGCCGACCAGGGACCGAGGCTGGCCTGGGTGGCTCCTCCTCAGGAGCCCGGGGGTCCGAGTCAGGCCCTAGCCGCCCACTGGCGCCCTCGGAGTCCCAGATGGTAGAAAGCCGCCTCTCTGTGAGGCGGGGTGGCAGGGCCCAGGAGGCGCGGGCGGGTGGCGGGGACGCACCGGCAGGGCCCCCTGGCCTCCTGCGCCGGCGAAGGGAGCCTCTCTGCGGGGTGCTGTGCTTGGGGGCCGCCCCGGAAGACGGCCACCTCGGCACCGGAGGCGGGCCCTCGTCCTCAGAGGCCCAGTCGAGACCCTGTGGGGACAGCGCAGAGGTGGCCTCCTGAAGCGAGGCTTCCAGCTGGGCCAAGGGATGGCCCCTGAGCCCGCTGGGCACGTGCCCCTCCAGGGGACAGCACCCCGAGGCCCACCCTCCAGTTTCGTCGGGCAGGGGGCGGGCAGCACCAGACCCAGCCCAGCCACGGACCGACACTCAGATGCCGCACCTGCCTTTCCATTAGTTTCGTCTTTTTAATTTGGCGGGGGGAGGGGGGGTGTCAAAACTTTAAGCATCAGTCAAAAATGTGCTAAGGATAGGATCGAAAAACCGACAGCTTTCAGATAAAAATATTTTTTTCAGGGAAAATAGTGCAAAGCGTTGTCAATGTTATCATCTTAATATTTAAACTCCACATAAAAAATCACATTCATGGCCAAACACTGCAGGTTTGGGTCACAAGCCACCTTGGGCAGCTGGAGTGCCCTCCCGCTAAGGCCAGGGCACCTGGCCTTCCCCGGGCCAGTGGTCTCCGGGCCCCGCCTTCGGAAGTCGCGCTGGCGAGGGGACCCACGTATGTTTTCTTAGCGAGAGGATCTGCTTTTCACTAACCTATTAATGAAGGGAACTCAGAACCAACTGCGTGTTGGTAATTTCACGTGCCCTTCGGAAAAATAACCCCGCAGCCGACTGAAAGCTGACAGATGGCAGTTCAGCGTTTGGCAGCTCCGAGCGGACGGCGCAGACACGCCGCGCCACAGCCTCGCGGGGTGGGCCGGGGTCTCACATCAGTGGGGAAGTGTCCTCTCCTTTCCACTTGTTCTGACTGGTTGGTCATTTGGAGAATAACCCAAGACAATAGTAAAGCCACGTCCCTAACTCCTGCCTTACCCTTAAGTAAGTCACGAGCGGTTGAACATTATACTTAAAAAGTTCATAGATCACTCGGAAAAAAAGAATTAAAAAAATCTGATATCACATCATTCGCCAAGAGAAATTCCCAATAGATATGCGACTAGAATGTGAAAAACAAAGGTACAAAAGTTTTCGCAGGAAATGTGGGTGATTCCTCTGCCTGTCAGAAGTAGGCTGATGATAACTCACAACACAGAAACCATAAAACAAAATTATACTAAATATGTGAAAAAAAAGTTCTGTGAGACAAAGCAA
The DNA here is from genome assembly GCF_000151845.1 of Pteropus vampyrus. Classification (NCBI taxonomy): domain Eukaryota; kingdom Metazoa; phylum Chordata; class Mammalia; order Chiroptera; family Pteropodidae; genus Pteropus; species Pteropus vampyrus. The sequence goes on from NW_011889346.1 coordinate 80,185, forward strand.
AAAATAAATAAATAAATCAATAAAGATGACATCCTGAGTGAAAAGACCAACCACGATCCCCATAAAAGATCAACAGGGGGCCAGGCTTCCCAATACCCAGGAGAAAAACCGCCTCATGGATAAACGTGCAAGGAGGACTCTTAATAGTTTATTTTCGACCTACAAACTTAAAAAAAGAAAATGTGTACTGGTAAGAGCTCCGTGTCTGGGTGGAGGAAAAACCAGAATCTGAAGTTCTAGAAGCAGCTAGAAATGATTTTTTTGGTGGGGGACAGGGACGCCGTGTGCCTGTTTATTACTCATTTACAAAAAGAAAAAGAAATCCCGCCCTGCTCATCCCGCGGCCCCCACCTCCGGGGGAGGCCGAGGGTCCCCCCAGCGGCCGGGGGCGCCGGCAGGGTCATCAGGCAGGTTTGAATGTCACCTGCAGCCGTTACCTAACTCCGCACCCGCCTCTCGTTTTGAACCGCGAGTCCCTGTTCCCGCAGCGCCCCCCCCCTCGCCCCGGGCAAGGGCCAGACCCGGGACTGTGACCAGCTGGGCCAAGGGGGCCGAGGGTGGGGATTCGGGCCCCTCTGAAGTCACTGGGAGGCCCTCGGGCGCCGGCTGGGGCGGCTCAGGGGTGGGCAGGGGTCTCCTGACGCGGGAGTCGGGTGTCCACTCAGGCAGGACCCGGAGGCCCTGGTGTCGCCGAGCGCAGAGGGAACCCGCCTCTCCCACCTGGACCTCCTCCCCGCCCGCCTGCTCCCGGGCGCCCTCCCGCTCCTCTCCACGGCTCCCCTCCCGCGTCCCCTCGTACCGGTCCTCCCCGCCTACCTGCGCCCCTGGCTCCATCCCGCCTCCCGCGGGCACGGCCTCCTCGACAGCAGTTGAGCCCCGCGAGTCCCGGCGCCCTGAAGTACGCGCGCGTCCTCCCCTCGGGCCGGGCAGGTGTGCAGGAGCCCACCTGTGCGGGGCCTGCACCTGATGACCCCGTGGCCGCGCAAGCGCAGAAGGCGTGGGTTGCCGTGAGCGGCGCGGGTGAGCGAGGCCCCGGTGAGCCCGGAGCCCGTGAGCCCGGAGGGTCTACACCTGGCCAGTTCCTCATTTTACCCGCGCGTGCCCCGTCCTCAGGAAGTCAGGGCGCCTGCAGACTCCCCAACAACGAGCCATGACGATGCTCTCACTGTGTGCCATCTGTCTCGTCGGCATCATCAGGACAAGCGGAAAGGGTGGAGGTCACCATCCCAACCTAGTTCCCATGGCAACCGAGACACAGCTGTCCCAGCCCAAGTCCTGCTGCCCTGAGGGGCCTTTCCAGCCTTCACTCAGAGGTTCTCAAACTCGAGCTGATCAGAACCCCTGCAGGGCAGAGCCGGGGTTCTGCAGGGACCCAGGACTGGCAATTCACACCACCCCCAGGCGCCCTGCATTCACGAGTGGCTGGTCACTGGGTCTGTACTGATCCCGACCGGCCCTGGAAGCATTTGGGGGAGGGGACTAGAGGAAGCATGGATTGGCTGGCCACAGCTGCCAACCTGAGCACACGTGTGCGTGCTTGTTCTTACACCTCAGCTGCCCTGAGCACCCCCGTGCGTGCTTGTTTTTACACCTCAGCTGCCCCTTGTGCCATTTTGCTGAGGGGAAGGCTGAGCCCGGAGAGGCGGGGACTGTGCAAGGTCACTCAGTGGTCCCTGGCTACCCCAGATGAGAACCTGGGCTGTGTGACTCAGGGTCAGTGCTCCTGGCCCTGGATGCTGCCCTGGTGTTGAAAGGCAGTGTTCGCCTGAATTTGGCCACCGAGTCACTGATTTCCGGCAGAAGGATTTTATCACCTGTTCTGTCTTTTCTCTGTAAATTGAGGTGCTGTTTGAGGCGATGTCCCAGGCCTTTGAGGTCCCCGAATCCTGGGGGCCTGGCCAAGGCTCAGAAGAATGTGGAAGGTGATTGTCAGGCATGGGGTCTCCACGGGACTGTCACTGTGTCGTTAGCACAGACCATCAGGGCCTGGACTGCTGCCCCGTTCCAGTGCTGCGGGCAGTGGGAAGGGGCCCCCTCAGCCCGCTGCTGGGGCTCCCTGGGGACACAGCTTGGCTGACTGCAGGTCACAAGGGGCCACACTGCTTTGGGGGCACGCGTACCCTTTCAGGGGCAGCCCCACTTCGCGGCGCACCGGAGACCACCGGCCAGGCCTCGCTCACTCTGTCCCACATCCAACGGGCACCCAACAGAGTGTGCGCAGCCAGGAAATGCACTCTGGTTAGATAGGGTAGGGCTCATCCAAGGGCAGGCGTCCTCTGCGGCCAGTAATGTGTGTGCGTGTGCACGTGGATACACACCCACGGA
>NW_011889346.1:82869-84571 GCF_000151845.1 Pteropus vampyrus
CTGGCACTTAGGTGTGCTGCTTTGAGCTTGGCATCAGGCTCTTTGATCTGTGTTTGTGAATAAAAACATTGTGAAATCTGCAGTGTGTATCAAGAATCACATTGGCCTGGCACACAGCGTCATTTGTCACCACTGGGCAGCCGGCCGGCGAGGAGCACGAGGGCCTGGGTGTGGGGCTGGTTAACATCGCACGTGGGGCTCCGGGCCAGGCCTGTGTTGGGAGCCGGCCCCAGGCTGCTAGCTCTGGCCACTGCTGGGAGCCTGGGTGCCCCTTGCGGTGACCCCCAGAGGCTGTACCCAGAATCCGGTCCCTCTCCTTATGCAGGTGAGCACCAGGAGAAGCCAAATTTGAGCCTGGTTCTGATCCAGCCTGCAGACCCGCACATGCCCGCCTGTCTGCGGCTGGGGATGCTTTGTGGTCACAGACGGTGCTCTTGGCCTAGAAAGTGGTCCATAGCTGGCTTCGGTCAGCTTGGCGGTGTGGGTTGTGGACGGGACACACAGACGGCCCAGGACACGGGAGCCACTTCACTGGGCTTTACCATCAGGCATAGGAAGTCCCAGGGCAATGCTTGGCACAGGTATACAAGTGCTCGGCCCCTGCTCGCACCTTCCTTGACCACACCTGCGGCCAGAGCTGTGTGACTTGTCACCTTCCACCTGCTTTCTCCTCCCGCCTCCCGCCGCCCTCTCTGAGCTCCAGGATGATGAGTTACTTGTGTTTCTGTATTGGATGTTCTGAATTTTCTCTGTATGATGATGTTTTGACGTCTGAAAACCTTCCTGGCTAGGGAGAAACTGCTCCTCCTGGCTCGGCCAGTTCTCAGAGGCCCAGCTGGGGCACACCACTCACATACACACTGACCGGCCCAGAGCCAGACCTCCACCCGGCCTGTCCACCCAGGGGGCACTGTCCTCTCCCTGGATCACCCGGGGCCAGGCGCCAGGCATCGACGGACCACTGCTATAGCCCAGAGCCGCTGGCATCCTTGAAACGAGCCCATCCCCGATGGTTCACCCTGCCCAGCCTCCTGGGGAAACCCTGATGAAGGGCGTGGCCCCGGCTCGCCCCGCTCCTGTTCCCCACCTGCTGACCCTGCCACTACCTCTCCCAGCGGCCCTGCGTGACCTAGGACCCGCGAACATAGAAACTTTGTCCTTCCAAGCCCCATCCTCATCATTCCTGTGGTCTGTCAACTTTATAATCTCATATCCAACATGTATATTCTTAGCGCAGTTGCTACACATCGTGCTCGAGGCTGCCTTCAACCCCAGGTTATCCATAAGAGGCTAATGGTTGGGGCTCCTGCGAACCACCACAGGGAAGGAAAACTTCACACACTTCATTAACAATACAAATTGCAAAATATCATAGCACGAATACCGCTCTAAAATTATTAAAATTTGCAAACATAAACTGCCAAAATACCTTCCAAAACAGAAAGCGGCAGTCCTGCATAGGTTCGCCGGCAAACCCTACTGCACGTTTAAGGAAGAAAGTACACCAATTTTCTTAATTTTCCAGAATATAGAAGCCAAGGGAGTAATTCCGAACCCATTTTACGAGGCCAGCATTACCCTATTACCAAACCAAATGAAGGCATAAGAATAAAAAACTACAGACCAAAATTTCTCGTGAACGTAGAAATTCTCCACAAAATATGAGCACATCAAATCTAACACTGTATAAAAAGCATTATAC
>NW_011889346.1:84621-86525 GCF_000151845.1 Pteropus vampyrus
GCGAACATAGAAACTTTGTCCTTCCAAGCCCCATCCTCATCATTCCTGTGGTCTGTCAACTTTATAATCTCATATCCAACATGTATATTCTTAGCGCAGTTGCTACACATCGTGCTCGAGGCTGCCTTCAACCCCAGGTTATCCATAAGAGGCTAATGGTTGGGGCTCCTGCGAACCACCACAGGGAAGGAAAACTTCACACACTTCATTAACAATACAAATTGCAAAATATCATAGCACGAATACCGCTCTAAAATTATTAAAATTTGCAAACATAAACTGCCAAAATACCTTCCAAAACAGAAAGCGGCAGTCCTGCATAGGTTCGCCGGCGAACCCTACTGCACGTTTAAGGAAGAAAGTACACCAATTTTCTTAATTTTTCAGAATATAGAAGCCAAGGGAGTAATTCCGAACCCATTTTACGAGGCCAGCATTACCCTATTACCAAACCAAATGAAGGCATAAGAATAAAAAACTACAGACCAAAATTTCTCGTGAACGTAGAAATTCTCCACAAAATATGAGCACATCAAATCTAACACTGTATAAAAAGCATTATACACCATGACCAGGTGGGGTTCACCCTAGGTATACAAGGCTGGTTCAACACTCAAAAATCGATTAATGTAATCCATCACACCGACAGTCTAGGAAATACCACAGGATCATATCGACAGGTGCGGAAAAGGCATCTGACAGGATAAATGCTCTCGGTAAGCCAGACACAGGGCAACCTCCTCGGCTCGATAAGAACATGTGTAAGAAGCCCATGGCTCAGCCACGCTCCGCAACGAGAGACTCGAGGGTCCCAGAAGGGTCACAAACGAGGCAGGGGTGACCCCTCTCACCACTGCTTTTTGACATGGTACTGGAAGTCCCAGCGAAGACGAAAAGACGAGAAAATGAAAAGGTGTACAGGTCGGGAAGAAAGAATTAAAACTGCGTTTATTCGCAGATGACATGACAGTCCACGTAAAAAAATCTGGAAGGATCAATGAAAAACCTAAAACTAAAGGTTGTAGGTACAAGGCTAATAATGTCCAAAACTCAATCCATTTCGGACACGCCAGCAACGAATAAGTGGATTTCGAAATTAAAAACATGTCGTTTACATCAGCGCCCCCTCGAAATGAAATACTTGCGTATAAATATAACAAAACGTGTACAAGATCTTTATGAGGAAAACTGCGAGACTCTGACGAAAGAAATCGAGGAACGAAATAGACGAGGGGTGCCCCCTGTTCATGGGTAGGGAGACTCACTGAAGTCCGGAAACCAAGTCTCGCTCCTTCTGCAGACTTAGCACAACCCCACTAAGCCACAGTAGCCCATCTTGTAGATACGGACAAACCGATCCTAACGTTTACATGGATGCGAAGGACCCAGAAGGGCCACACGATTCTGAAGAGCGGCGCAGAGGGCGGACAGCGGCCCGGCCTCCAGGGTCGCCGTGACTGCGCAGTAGTCGTGACGCGCAGATCTGCAGCGCGGAGCGCGCGGAGCGAATCAGCGGAGGGACAGAGGAACACGACAGCCAGCCCGGGGAGCCCAGAGAGGGACGCCCGTGAGTGATGTCGACTGACTGGACGAGCGTAAGGCAGTGACGATGCAGCAAGACGGTCTCTGCAACCGATGTTGCTGGGGCAGCCGGGTGTGCGCACAAGCGGCACCAAACGCACGAAACAGAAAAGGGAACCTGGGCTCGGATCCCCCGGCCCTCACGTAAGGGAACTCAAAATGGGTCACGGAACTACACGGAAAAGGCAAAACTTGAAATTCTTAGCAGCTGACCTGGAGGAAACCGAGATGGCCTTGGGTATGACAATGACTTTTTAGCTACGACAGCAAACCCACGATCCACGAAAACTTAAATTTATAAGCCGGACTTCAATGAAATGGAA
>NW_011889346.1:90575-90910 GCF_000151845.1 Pteropus vampyrus
CAGAGGTAGAGACACGTGGCTCAGAGGGTGACATGGATCATGGGGTGCGGAAATTCAAGCATGGGGAACCCCAGCAAGTCGTGGAGGTGCGACCTTTTCTTTCTCTGGGGTGGGGGAAGGGCGGCCCGGGGCACCACATCGGAGAGGGGCTCCCTGCTCACCCGTGCCCACAGGAAGCGACCCTCCCCCTAGTCGGCCATGGGGAGTCAGATCAGTGGGCTGGGCATGAAGCCAGGTTACGCAGTGGGCGCCCTGCAGCCGGCCGCGGGGCCTGGGTTCGGGATGCACCCAGAAATGACCACAATCAGAGCCACCTCATGGTGACTGGGCCTGCG
>NW_011889346.1:90960-91295 GCF_000151845.1 Pteropus vampyrus
TCACGTCAGAGGTAGAGACACGTGGCTCAGAGGGTGACATGGATCATGGGGTGCGGAAATTCAAGCATGGGGAACCCCAGCAAGTCGTGGAGGTGTGACCTTTTCTTTCTCTGGGGCGGGGGAGGGGCGGCCCGGGGCACCACATCAGAGAGGGGCTCCCTGCACACCCGCGCCCACAGGAAGCGCCCCTCCCCCTAGTCGGCCATGGGGAGTCAGATCAGTGGGCTGGGCATGAAGCCAGGTTATGCAGTGGGCGCCCTGCAGCCGGCCGCGGGGCCTGGGTTCGGGATGCACCCAGAAATGACCACAATCAGAGCCACCTCATGGTGACTGGG
>NW_011889346.1:91345-92300 GCF_000151845.1 Pteropus vampyrus
ACCTCATGGTGACTGGGCCTGCGGAGCGAGGGCTGCCCACCCCGCAGGACAGACAGGTGGCCCACAGAGCGCCCGGGCAGGGCCTGCTCCGTCTGCGCCCTGCGTCACAGGACGAACACTCCCGGGTCTGGTGGCTATTTACTTTGCTCCTGCTTTGAGGTGAGTGATGGAAACATGGGAATCGATCCGTTGGGACAGACTTCCACTACGTGCGGAGAGGGCGGGGCGGGGCCGCTGGCGAGGCACAGCTGGGGGACACTCTGGGCTGACAAACAGCCGGGTGCTGGCAGGTGGGCCCCAAGCCCCCCACGACCCTCTCGTGTGCCGTTGAGAAAACGTGTCTGTGGGCACGGTGATTCCACGGTGCAGAGCCGGGGGGAAAGGCAGAGCACAAACTCTTCTGGAAATTAAATCATTTAGGAGGATACATCGAAAACAGTGCCAGCTGAGTCAAAGGCACTGGTCCCGTCTGCCCCTCAACCGGACACCGACCTTTGCTCTGAAAAAACAATGACAAACATGACCGTGAACTTCCGAGTGCAGTCATTTTCATGACCTTATTTTGATTGTTGCTGGGGAGCTGGAGCAGCTGTGTGGCCTGTGGGTGCCGGCGAGGCAGAGCAGAGGCCGGCCCGAGGCCCCAGGTGCCGTGGCCAGAGGGGCCCTTCGTCCTGGGTTCAGCTTGGTGGCCCCTGCGAGGGAGCGTCCAGGTGTCTGCTCCTAGTAAATGCAGTGTTTATGCGAGTCCAGGAGGACGAGAACCGCAGGGGAACCAGTGCCCCCAGGCTCCCAGTGCCGCCCACAGCAGACATCAGCCCCGGTTCTCATGTGTCCTTGAGAGTTTCCATACAGTAGAATCCTGGTGACAGGTCTGATCACATTTCCTGAACGCAGAGAGCACGCGTTCCGTCCCTCACGGGCAAGGCCACCGCACGACCTGAGCAGCCGGGGGGAC
>NW_011889346.1:93320-95017 GCF_000151845.1 Pteropus vampyrus
TGGAGCAGCTGTGTGGCCTGTGGGTGCCGGCGAGGCAGAGCAGAGGCCGGCCCGAGGCCCCAGGTGCCGTGGCCAGAGGGGCCCTTCGTCCTGGGTTCAGCTTGGTGGTCCCTGCGAGGGAGCGTCCATGTGCCTGCTCCTAGTAAATGCAGTGTTTACGCGAGTCCAGGAGGACGAGAACCGCAGGGGAACCGGTGCCCCCAGGCTCCCAGTGCCGCCCACAGCAGACATCAGCCCCGGTTCTCATGTGTCCTTGAGAGTTTCCATACAGTAGAATCATGGTGACAGGTCTGATCACATTTCCTGAACGCAGAGAGCACGCGTTCCGTCCCTCACGGGCAAGGCCACCGCACGACCTGAGCAGCCGGGGGGACTTCGCCCACCGGTCAGTGTAGAGCCGCCTGGTCCATCAGCCGCTGCCGACCTTCCAGGGACTGGGTTCCAGGGAGCGTGCCTTCGGCTCCTGGGGACAGCAGGGCCACTTCTCACTGTCTTTGAAGGCACACTGGCATTTTTCTTGCAAAGGAAGAGAACATCCAAGAAATAGAAATATTAACTAAAGAGGAAGCCTCGGTATTCGATCCCCGACAAAAATGTGGACTGGGCCAGACAGAGTCAGCCTCGGGTGTGGGCGCAGCCGTGGCCTGGGCTCCTGCTGGGCCTGGTGGCCGGGCCTCTGTGTCCTGGAAGTGCAGTGGACGGTCAGCCTCCAGGCTGCAGTGAGACTGGCTGAAACTGGGGAGCGTGGGGACCTTGGGCTCTGCCCTGGGGTGGACGTCTGTCCCCTCCCTCCCTGGGAAAGGCTGTGGAGACTGAAGCGAAGGGCGCGGGCTGCTTCCTGCGGGAGGAGAAGCAGGTCTGGGCTTCTCCTGAGCGCCAGCGCTGGCGGGCAGAGGCCTTGCTTCCGAGCCTGCCCTGCTGCGCTCTCCCTGGGCCCTGGCTTCCCTGTGGAAACGAGGGGGGATGTTGGGGTGGGGGGGCGCTTCCCCTGGGTCAGCCCAGGACCGCGGGCTGCTGGGCTGGCCGGGTCCCCGTTAAACAAAACAAGTCCGCGCTGGCCCCACCCGCCGCGCGCTCGCGGTGGGGTACATCACGACGGAACAAACAGTCCGCGCCGCGTTGACCCTCCGTCCCACCCACGGTTTGCGCAGGGCCTTGAGCGCACGAGCAAAACAAACTTATTTTGGACACTGCCGGCGGCGCGCAGCTCTGCCAATCATTAACCAACGGGTTCAGGTGACCTGGCCCCGGCCCTTCATAAGGCGCATGCAGCGCCCAGCGAGCATCCACCACTCGGCGAGCACCGACCACCGCCACCGCCACCGCCACCGCCACCGCCACCGCCCAGCGAGCAGTGAGCCCGTGCGCCACCCCGGCCTGGCGATGCCTGAGATTCCCTCTGCCGGCGCCTGGCCGCTCCTCCTCCTGCTGGCCGTCCGGCTCGGCGCGGCTGCCAGCGCCCCGCAGCCGGGTCCTGGGGCTCCAGGCCCTCCAATTCCACTTCCTCGTCGGCCCCCCGCCCATTGAGCTGCGGGGGCGCCGGCGGCGGGGGCTGTCGTGGCGCGGGCGGCTGAGGCCAAGCCGAGGCCTCCCCGCCCGCGTTATTGTTCGTGGAGCCGCCGCCGGCGGTGACCAGCCCGCCTCCTCGGAACGCCAGCGTCCTGCGGTTCATCTCACTGAACGACATGGCGCGCGCC
>NW_011889346.1:95067-97862 GCF_000151845.1 Pteropus vampyrus
CACGCCCTCACCCGCGGCCGGGGCGCCTGCATGGCCGCTCCCGACAGCCCCGCGCCCGGCGCTGAGGCCACAGGTACCACCACCCCCAACCCAATCCCCTCTAGGACAGGTGGGCGGGCCGGAGCAAGCAGGGTAAGGGGCTCCAGGGAAGCCCACGGCCGGTGGGGGCAAACCCACCCAGGCCCAGAGGGCGGAGCCTGGAAGGGCACCTCCATCCTGGAGGATCCCGCAGGGGGCATCCAGGAAGGCGCGCGGCTCAGTGCCGGGGAGGCGAGAGCCCAGCCCGCCGACCCCACGCCCAGCCAGGGGGAGTGCCGGCAGGTGGCGGGGTCTGCGCTGCGGGTGCCACCTCCTCTCTGCGGGCTCGGCAGCCCCCGGGGCCGGAGCCTGGGAAAGACCGGCGGTGCGAACCCCTCCTGGCACCCCTCCTGCCGTGCCCACCACGTGTTCCAGTGTCCTTTGTAATATACGTCCTGTGGAGACAGTATGTGCTTCCCAAATGTTTACAGAACATAATGTGAGAGTTTAGGCTGAAAACTGCACTGCATTCAAGCCACAGAAAACAGTGTTTGAAGTGCCTGTCGCCTGCCCAGAACGCGACAATCAGGCTCTTTCCTGGATTAAGCTGCGATTTGTTTGTAGTGGGAAGCGCAGGAAACGCCTCCTCGCCCCCCTCCCGCGCTCCCCACCTCCTGGCTCCCTCGCCCCGGGGCAGCCCTGGCCCTCCAAGGAGGGGACCCAGCTCCCTGCTGCAAAGTCAAGGAAACGGGGCTGGCTTCTCGGTCCGCAGAGGACAAGGCTCTTCCCGGGCCCCCAGAAGGCCAGTTCTGGGTGATTCTGTCCGTACCCAACCGAACCCTAGGACGGTCTGCGAGATATCTGCCGAGCCCCCTTCTGGGGGCTGTGAAGTCCCTCAGACGTGGGAGGCCGAGAGGAGAGGGGGCACCTGGAGTCTAGACCTGCTCCCAAGTGGCCCCAGCAGCGCCAGTCAGAGCTACTGAAATGCCACTTGGTGGGTGGGAATCTGGAGTGGGCTCAGGTGGGGACTGTGACGTGTGGCCCAGGGCGGGCAGAGGAGCGCGTGGCGCCCGCTCTGCTGCTGCGGAAGCAGAGACGCAGGGCGCTCTGGCCAGACCCGAAGCTCAGTGTTTTCCCAGGACAGTCTGGTGTCACTCTTTCCGGAACCTTCAGAATCTTCCCAGCCTTATGTCCCAGCCTGGTGTTTGGGAAGGGGTGCGACTTTGGGGGACAGGTGCAGATGCTTCGGGAGGGCTCACGGATCTGTGTGTTCCATTTTCAGATGCGAAGGGCCTCGCAGCCCCACAGAGCATGTCCCCTGGGAGCACAGGGCTGACCGGAGAGGAGCTGCAGGACAGCTTCCACCTGGTGGTCTCGTCCAGCGAGGACCTGCCCACCCTCTGGAAAGCCGTCAGCAACTACCAGAGCCTAAGGGCCCTCGGGGCCACCGACATCCAGACGTGGAAGGTGAGGCGCAGTGAGTTGCTCGAGGAAAGCATAACATAAAACTTAGCATTTCACCATTTTAAAGTGACAAGTGCTGTAGCATCAGGCACACCCATGACATTCTGCAGCCATCACCACCGCCCATCCCCAGACCTCTGTCTTCCCAAACTGGGACTGAGCAGCTCAGGTGACTCCCTACAGCATCTCAATTGGCGTCGGTTTTAAATTCTACCACTTGAGGGCGACAAAGAACAGAGATTGGAGTGACTTGGGCTGAGTGGGAGGATGGTCCCTTCCACGAAGTGGCCGAACCATTTTCTTGACACTGCGGTGTTTCATCTGGAGATAGTGACGCAGGAAGAAAAGTTTGCCCTTGCTCGGGGTCCCCGGGGGGTGCCCCGTCCTCGTCAGTTAGGCTTCCGTGAACTGAGCGCGTTCACTGCAGAGATCAGGCGTTAATGCCTGGAAATCTCTGCTGCAAATTCGCCATTGCAGAGCATGCGTCCTCCTGTCAGCTGGGCGGCTGGGGCCAGAATGATGATCGGGGCAGGGGTGGCGGGAGAGAGCCGTGGTGCTTGGGGCGTTCGTGGAGGGGCGTGGGGTCCCCTTCCTCCCGACAGCGCAGGGCGGAGGCTGAGCACCCCCCAGTGCAGGAGGCCCGTCCCGTCCGCTGTCGCTGGGCTGAGCACTCATCTTCCCATCATTTACTCCAACGTCAAATCTCTCTCCCAGGAGCCGTGCCGCCGGGAGCTGTATGAAGTGCTGGAAAGACTAGCCGAGCAGCAGCAGGGGGCCGGAGGAGCTGGGCCACACAGGTTTTACCTGCCCAACTGCCACAGGAGCGGCTTCTACCACCCCAAACAGGTGCGCCCCCTTGCAAAGCCACGCCTTCCTCTCACAGGCCATCCAGCCCCCCATGCACCGCGGACAGCGCCCAAGCGGGTCCTACTGAGCGGGATTCAGGCCCCTGGACCTGGTGGCCTGCTGCGCTGGGGGAGGGGGCCCTGGGCGCTCTGTCCCTGAGCCGTCTGAGCAGAAGGGACTTTCTCAGGCCCTGCTCTTTGGGTCTGAGTCTCTCACCTACAACACAAGGGGCGACAGCTCTGCTTAGGGCGGGGAGCATCTGTTTGGACACCTCGTACTTTTTTCCTCCCCACAAAGGGGGAGGGACTCTGTCATTACCCATGACAGTGTTTTCTGGCTGGCCAGGTAATAAATGAGATCACACACGCCAAGACCTGGGGAGCCGAGGCCTCGGGGAAGTGCGGGCTCTGTGGACGGTACAGGGATACAGAGACTCGGCAGTGTCACAGCAGAGCAGGGCCTCGGGC
>NW_011889346.1:98718-101601 GCF_000151845.1 Pteropus vampyrus
AACGCGCGGGTCGGGGCGGATGTTGAGTAAGCTCAGCTCTTTGCGGCCCTGTTGCTGCCTGTGAACACGTCGTCAAACTTTGACAATGTAACGTATTCGGAATAAAAGTTCTACTCGCAACATTTTACTGCTGTGGATGTTCTGGAAGCCCCCTGCGGTCACGTGGTCCGTTTCCCATCTGCGGGTCCTGCCTCACTCCTGCAGGGCCGCTGGGGCACCCCCGGCCGGGCACCCCCGGGCTGGGCACCCCTGGCCGGGCACCCCTGGCTGGCCCCGCCGCCTCCATTCGCCCCTTCCTTCCCACTCGTAAACAGGCGAGGGCTTTTCCCCTCTGTCACACAGAGAGAAGCACCTGCCGTCGCCCCCGCCGCCCCTCCCCTCCGCCTCCGCCCTCTGCAGAGCCTGAGAGGCGCCTCCAGGCGGCGCCGCGCCTGCCCCTCCTGCTCGCACGGTTCAGCCTTGAGCCCACGTCCTCTCTGCTCCTTGGGCCCCTTCTCACCGCTCGCTCGCTTTTCCTGACTCTGCCTCCCCGGCCCTGCCAAGGGCTCCCGCCACTTCGCTCCCTGGGTGGTCTCCCAGCGGGTCCCACCCGGGCCTCCCTGCTGCATCCCCACCCTCGGCCCACCTCAGGTCACCTCTTTCCCGACTCCAGTCCCCATCATGAGTCTCCCCCTTCACCCTCTGACCCCGCAGCCAAGCCCCAGAAACCATCTGTGAACCCAGGGTTCAGTATCATAACATCTGAACAAAGTGGACACAAAATCCGCAACAAAATACTAGCGAACTGACTCAAGCAACATATGAAAATAATCATTCACCATGAGCAAGTGGCATTTACCTCAGACGTGCAAGGTTGTTTTAACATTCCCAAGTCAGTTCATGTAATAAATTATATCAATAGAATAAAAAAAGCCCCCGCATCACATGATCACCTCGACAGACTCAGAAACAGCAGTTGATAACATCCCATACCCTTGCGTGGTCAAGACAGTGTCACTGGAAAAGGGGACGTATAGATGGACGGGAGAGACGGACTTGAGAGACCATTAATAAACCCACATGTTGATGGCGGAGAGAAGACCCTTTAGTGGGGATAAAATTGTGTTTTCAGTAAATGGGGCCGGGGCAGTCACCTGTAACTGGAGAGTCGCGGGCAGGGGAAGGAGTTGAAGCCAATTCAAAATCAAAGACCCAGATGTGAGAGCCAAAAACTTAAAACTTTAAGAAGAAAACATAGGGACAAGTCTTTATGATCTTGGATTTGGCATCAAAAAGACAGGCAATAAACTTAGAAAAAGGTAAATCGGACTTTATATCAAAGTTAAAAACTTTTGTGCTTCAAAAGCCACCATCACAAAGTGAGAAGACTCCTCCCAAGAGAGAAAATATTTTCAAGTTGCGGAGCATGAGGAACCTTACGACTCAGAGATATAAAGACAAACAACCCAGTTAAGAGTGGGCGCGGCATCTGAGTAGACATTCTCCAAAGGAGACCTACACGGTCCATAAGCACCTGAAGACGCTCGGCACTGGTCACCAGGGAAATGCAGTGAGACCCACTTGGCTCCCATCAGGGCCCTGGCTCAAATGTCAGGTGACTGCGGGCGTGAGCAGGTGGGGACCCTCGCACAGCTGCTGGGAAGAACCGTCTGGCAGTTCCGAGGCAGTCAGGCCGGTTTGCACATGTCCGCGCCCAGCCACCCGGGGCTGCTCGCTGGGCGACGCTGAGAGTCCCAGGGGCGCCTCCCTGTGGCGGTGCGGGGGCCTCACCGGTAGCTCCTCCCGCCACCCACGCCCGCTAGCGGCCTCCTCCCATTGGCTCTTCCGTGGAAACCGCCTTAGGTGGCTCCGAGGCGCTGCCATCCCTCAGAGTCCGCCGACCTCCCGCCGGGCCGCAGATCCCCGGGCCCAAGGCTGCTCTCCGGCCTTCCGCGCAGCCTGGCTTCTGTCCCCACTGCACCGTGTCGCTCCCCACTCTCGGCTCCTGCCCACTCCGGCCCTGCACTGGCCCCTCCCTGGTCTCAGCGCCTGTCCCCCCACCGGCTGGGCACACGCCCCGCGGTCCCCCGGCTCCTCCCCAGGATCCGTGCTGCTTCTGGCTAGAGAGGGCCCCTCGGCGTCCTACAGCCTGTGACCTCGCCGCCTTCAGTCGCCACTTGAAAGTCACCCTGTCAGAGCCCTTCCCGGGTCAGCTTTTCAAAATCAAAAAAATAAATGAGAGAGAAGAGAAAAGGCACATGGGAGGGAGGACGGCCCCGGGCCTTCCGCGTCCCCGTCCGCGTCGCCGTCCCTGTCCGCGTCCGCGTCCCGGTCCCCATGGTTCGGCCACAGCGCTCGCCCCTCCCCTGAGGGCCCCCCTCGCTGTCCTGGCCTCCCGTCCGCGTCCGCAGCTCCATTCACGTGCGCCTGTTTGAGACTGCAGTGCGACAAGTACGGGGGCGCTTTCTGGGGACCGGACAGAGTCTGGGCCACATCTGAGGTGCAGGAAGGGGCTGGACAGAGGCAAGTGGGGACCGGCTCTGGGCAAGGCTCTGGCAGATGCCAGTGGCCGGCGGGCAGGGGGCCTCCGGACATGGGGCATGGGGTCTGCGCCCGTCTCCTGCAGGGAGGCAGAGCCGGCAGGCACGCACCCCACACCCACACGCACCCCACACCCACACGCACCCCACACCCACGCGGGGCGCTCGGCATCCCCGAGCTCCTCCCTCCGGTGTGTGAACCCGGGGTCCTTGCCATCTAATGGCGACAAGGCAGCCCTCCTGACCGAGCCTCGTTGGCCGTCCTGAGCTCCCGCAGCGCTGGGTACACGGGGCCTGACCACAGGAGCAGACGTCTCTCCTGACAGGCTGCGGCCAGGGATCCCTGCTCAGGACGCCTGTCGCG
>NW_011889346.1:102666-104107 GCF_000151845.1 Pteropus vampyrus
GAGGCAAGTGGGGACCGGCTCTGGGCAAGGCTCTGGCAGATGCCAGTGGCCGGCGGGCAGGGGGCCTCCGGACATGGGGCATGGGGTCTGCGCCCATCTCCTGCAGGGAGGCAGAGCAGGCAGGCACGCACCCCACACCCACGCGGGGCGCTTGGCATCCCCGAGCTCCCCCCTCCGGTGCGTGAACCCGGGGTCCTTGCCATCTAATGGCGACAAGGCAGCCCTCCTGACCGAGCCTCATTGGCCGTCCTGAGCTCCCGCAGCGCTGGGTACACGGGGCCTGACCCCAGGAGCAGACGTCTCTCCTGACAGGCTGCGGCCAGGGATCCCTGCTCAGGACGCCTGTCGCGGTGGGTGCTGGTGGCTCCTCCAGGGCACCCATGTGCTTGTCGAACCCTGGAAGGCCGTGCGGCAAGGCGTGTGGCCTGACACAGTGGAGCGGCCAGTGTGTGTGTCTAGGGGCCGGTGGCTGGGCACATGTGGTACTGGGTGGGTGGGTGGTGAACCCGGGCGGGCAGGGGAGCGGGGGTCCAGCTGGGCCTGAGGGAGGGGAGATGGGAGGGGCCAGTGCAGCCTCGTGAGTTCACCGGGCATGACAGGAGGGCACTCAGAAGGAAGGATGAGCGGAGGCCGGGTGGAGGTGGTGCTTCCAGGGAGGCGAGCGGGGGCTCACAGGCCAGGAGTCGAGCATGGCTCCCTGCGCCCAGCACCTGCCCAGCGCCTGCCCTGCATCCATGCTGGGACCGCCTGCTCCCCACCGCTGGCCCTGCTGGCCTCTACCTCGCTCCTTCCCTGGTGCATCGTGACCTGGCCGGAACCCGCCCCCAGGACCTATGCTCTGCTCCCTGGCCCCCGGGTCATCTCTGATCCCACCCCCACCCCGGGTGTCTGGACACTCAGCGCTTACTGCTGGGCACACTGCTGCCACCATGATGAGGACCCACCCCCGGGGGCTTCGTGAACGATCGGGCTGCTCTGATCATGTGACTTCCTTACACGCAACACACCCTTCGATGCCTTGAAGTCATAGGGTCGGAACTTTGCCTGAAGTGGCTCTGTGACAAGGGGCAATTGTCCCCAGGCTGCGGAGGGGCACCGAGACCCCAGAACCCCCCAGCGTCTCCTTGGGTCCTTGTCCACTTCCTTCTCCAAGGACTGAGAGGAAAGGACATCGGGCTGAATCGTCCAGTTTGTGTCCCCTGTACCTGCCCGAGTGGTGACAGAGAGGACAATGGGGACAAGACTCGAATACAGTGGGGGCCACAGAGATGCACTGTCTGGCCCTTCCCCACCATCTTCCTCACGATGATCCGAGGCGGCGACCGGCCTCTGCCCACCATCCTGCATGCTGCTCCAGAACGGAGGGACGCGTCTCGCTGTGACGGCTCCGACTCAGGAGTGCCCTGCCCTCTCTGGACTGTTTCGTTAGTGACATCAAACC
>NW_011889346.1:106697-108827 GCF_000151845.1 Pteropus vampyrus
TCACGGGGACAAGGGACCGGCTCTCACGTATTCCGTCTCCCGCTTGGACTCGGAGGAGAAGTTCTGGGCGTCTGTGCTCTGGGCCTCGTAGTCGGCCTTGTAGCGCTGGCTGTCCTTGGCATGTCCTTTCTTGATGGCGTCCATCTTGGCGTGGCCCGCGTGGAACTTGGAGTCTGGCGCCCGGTGGGTACCAGGCAGTGCCGGGCTCCCCGCGGCCCCCGTGCTGGGGACTTCCTCTGACTCACTGCTGTTTCCTGGAGAGACACGAGGGGATCGGCCGTCTTTCCACAATGTCACCAACGCACTGCGTCACCCCACGGAGGACCGCCACCCGCGGTGGCAGCAGCTGTGCCTCCGGAAGGGTTACAAGCAGGGGCTACTCAGCTTGAGGCGTCCCCTCCTCCAGCAGGAGGGGCAGAGCTGAGCACGACGCCCCTGGGGGTGGGCAGCAGATCCAGAAGGCCCCCAGGCAGGGCCTGCTGCTCTGCTGGGGTGCCCAGCGCCCCGCTGCAGCTGACCCGTCCTCTGCCCTCTTGGGGATGTGTCCTCATGGTGGCAGCTGGCCACCACCGGGAAGCCCGCCAAGGCTGCTGGCATTAGCTCCGAGGAGACTGAGTGGGGGACGCTCCGAGGGCTGAGGGGCCGAGGCGCTGGAGGTCAAGTGTTCCAGCTGCAGGGTGACTCGCGGGGTGCGGGGGCTTGGGGAAGTTCCCCCCGCTCTGTCGCCATGTCCCCACTGGCAGTGGTCCCAGGAGACGGAGGAGGCGCTCGGCTCCCAGGGGCCTGGGGCAGGGAGGCACACCCGTCTGGACCAGCGCCCACAGAACTGGTGGGGTTTGGTTTTGATTTCCTTTAATCTTCATTGCCCCCCCCCCTTTATTTTTCAGGGAGGTACTGGGGCAAGGAGATGTAAATAAACATATTTGCATTTCTTTTCCAAGAACTCTGAGTAATGTCTTAAACATCCTTGGCTTCTTTCTAATGCCTGATGACTTATTCATGGAGAGGAAATTTCTTTTTAAGCAACAGATAATTTTAACTTTTGGCTGTCATTTAAATGTACGCCTCTCCCCCACCCCCCACATGTGGATTTTGGAAGTCACTAATATCTCTACAATTTTGTGATAAACCACACCAGTCCGAGTTGCGGTAGTAATTAATAGGCTCCAAAAGGACAGCGAGTAGAGCCACCTCTCAGTCACTTTTCTAATGTCCTGAACACGCTGGAACGAGGAGATGCATACGCAGCAAATGGCATCGCTTAGCCAGAGACAAATGTTTCGAGGGACTTGGACAGTGATGTCTCAGGCCATTGGAATTTTGTCTTTCTACCAATCCTGGGCGAAATGGGGCCAGTGCTGACAGCAAGGACACGGCCTCGCCTGGGGCGGGGGGTGGGCGGGCATCTGCAGCCCGGGGATGATAAAGGGGCCCACACCTTCCCACCCAGCTGTGGCTGGCCCTCTGGCTCTGCCCAGCCGGGGCACAGGTGGGGCAGAGTTTCCCCAGCTTTTAGCTCCGTGGGGACTCCGCTCACTCACGCAGGGAAGCGAGGCTGGCCAAGCCTACTTGAAATTTGAAGGGGCACAACACACGTCCTTCACCCCGGCCTGATTCCCCCTGGGGCGTGGGGGGTGGGAATTAACTGGCACATCCCTTCCACTTCAGAGTAAGACGGAAACAGCCCTGCGGCTTCGTCCCTGTCGCTTCCTGTAACCGAAGCCTGTGGGTCCACACCGCCTGCTACCCCAGCTCCTGGCGTTTGTCTGAGTGCCACGAAGGCAGGGGGCGGGTGGGGAATACCAGGGAAACCATATTTGCAGTACAGGGTTCAGGCCACTCTCCTCCCTGCCTCTGAGGGCCCTTGGAGTCACTTTTTTCTTAAGGTCAGGTTGTCAATCGCGGGACTCCCACCTCGCTCGTTCAGGGACAGCCCAGGACGTGACATTGCTTGGCAAACAGTAAGTCTGTGCCAATGTTACTATCTTTAAAGACAGGTACCCCTTCCTATAAAGTGCTTGCCCACCTTCCGTGGTCCAGACCCGCCTGCCTGCGTCCCGGGTCCAGCATCGTCAGCGGGGACATGCTCGCTCCTAGTTCGTGGGAACCCAAGCCGCGTTCCAGAATCCG
>NW_011889346.1:108877-112645 GCF_000151845.1 Pteropus vampyrus
AGGGTCAGAAATACCCACCTCTATAGGTTGCCAGACCTCCCCAGGCCCTGCTCGGTCATTTCTTTTTTTTGATAAGCCAGACCCTGGCGCGTTCTCTGCACCGGTCCCCTGGCAGGGCAGGGCCCCCAGGACAGGAGACGCCTCTGGATCGGGGGACGCAGGCCCTTGCTCCCGCCAGCTGCACCGGTGGCTTGGACACCAGAGCCAGGGCCCTGTCCTCAAGAGGCCCGTGCTCATGTCACAGAGGGACGAAGCGCACGTCTGCGTGAGCAACGCGGCTGCGAAGGCGTGAGCGGAGGCCGGGCCGCGTCGGTGGACACGGCGCCCGGCGCAGCGTGAGGCCGGCGGCTGCTCCTGCGTTTACAGGCAGTTTTAAGGGAAGCAACGAGAAAAACGACGCTGTTTCAGTGACCACTGGAAAGTGACAAGACGCTCGAGTTTACCGTTTCAGAGAATCGGGCATTCACACATCTCTTTCCAAACTTTGGTTTTTTAAAAAATCAGTTCACCACAAAAGGAAATATTAATCGAGGCTGAAGCCAGCTGCTGATCATGTCCTTGGCAGTCTTTTGTGCAAAACCGGCGTACTGGGGCTCCCCACTAACTGAAACAAACAGAAGAAGAAATACGTTGAAATAACTCCCCCAGGTCAGGGGTCCAGTCCGCCCCAGAATAACCAGACATGACACACTTTTCCCCAAGCAAAGAGATACGATGCTCGCAGCATTCACCCCAAAATCACAATGATCTTTTCCAACGTACGAGGAAGCAAACACAACAAAAAAGTGAAATTTTCTTCTGTTTACTTAAATTTATCTTGAGGAGATAAAAGGAAATATATTTATTCTTTTTTTTCCCCAACAGTGTTCTCATTTATTAAAAAAAAAAAAAAAAAAAGAATATTGAACGTGCTAGCATTCTTCAAAACGGTGGTTTAAAAGTTCATTTTCCTATTAGATTTAAATAAACTTTATTAAAATTCTGTTTACCACAGACTATCGGAAGATCTATAATGTGTTTTACAGGGAAAAAAACAGCCACGTTTTTGAACTTAGAAACACGCACAGCAGGAGGTGAGCGGCTGGCGGGAGGGAAGCCTCGTCTGCCTTTCAGCCGCCCCCAGCGCCAGCGTCAGCTCCTCAGCTCCGCCAGGGACCAGCGGGCGTTGGGTGCTCATAGGAGCACCGGTCCCTGGTGCCACAGAGGTCGGGGACCGCTGCTCTAACGGGCTCTCGTGGATGAAGATTCACCCGTGAAGACAAAGGAACTGCGAACTTCACGCGTTTTTGGTTCTTTAAACGGAAGTGAAGCGTCCGCGAGCCCCGGACCCGCCCGTTAGCTGGGCTGGGGGCCCCCGCGCCGTCCTCCGGGCCCTCGGCCCCAGACCCCGCTGCCGCCCGCAGGCCCCGGGCTTACGCGGCAGCTAGTTGTCCTCGGCGCCGTAGCACTGCACGGCGCCTCTGCCGCTGGCGTCGGAGCCCGGGAGCGGCTGCCCGTACTTGTCCACGCACCAGCAGAAGCCCCGCTTCCTGCCTTTGGAAGGGCGACACTGGGGACGGAGCACAGAAGAGCCAGCGTGAACCCGGGGGCCCCGCGGGGTCCCGAGGACAGGGGCGGGTGCCAGGGCGTGTGTCTGCAGGCGGGGCAGGCGGGTTCGTGTCCCTTAGGGTCTTGGGGAGACCCTGGACCCGTCTCCTCCCTGGGCCGCACACGGGCAGAGAACAGCCCACCGGCCCCGGGCCTGCCCCGCCCCTGCAGGGCCCACGGTGGGGTGTGACCGGCAGTGACCACCGGAAGGAGGGTGAGGCCATGGGAGGCGACGGCCTCTGGCTGGGGCCGTGTGACACGCAGCTCCGTGGAGGAAGCGTCCAGTTCCGACGGTCACGTTGCCGTGACGTCATCGTCGTCCACAGAGGCTTTAAAATACCTACGTCTCCGGCGCGTCCGACCTTACGGCGCGTCACCCCAGGAGGCGGTGTGCAGGGGCGGGCCCCGCGGGACACGCACCTGCTTCCTCTTGTAGAAGCCCCTCTTGTCGCAGTTGGGGATGTGGATGCCACGAGGGCTCAGCACGTCCAGGAACTTCAGGCGGTTCAGCGCATCCTCCATCTCGCGGCGGCAGGGCCCCTGGGGTGGGGGACGGCGGGGTCAGCGGTGACGCGCGCCCCGCGGCCTGAGCCGGGCGGAGCTGAGGTGCCCCTGGCCCAGCTTCAGACCGAGTGAGTGGTCGCCCCCCACCCCCCCGTGTGTCCCCCGGAGACTGGGGACAGAGCGATCGGGATGAAGCGTGGGTGGGGCTTCCTCTCCCGCAGGACCTCGGACCAGCGTTTCACCCAGGACGCCCCCACCGCCCGTCACGGGGACAAGGGACCGGCTCTCACGTATTCCGTCTCCCGCTTGGACTCGGAGGAGAAGTTCTGGGCGTCTGTGCTCTGGGCCTCGTAGTCGGCCTTGTAGCGCTGGCTGTCCTTGGCATGTCCTTTCTTGATGGCGTCCATCTTGGCGTGGCCCGCGTGGAACTTGGAGTCTGGCGCCCGGTGGGTACCAGGCAGTGCCGGGCTCCCCGCGGCCCCCGTGCTGGGGACTTCCTCTGACTCACTGCTGTTTCCTGGAGAGACACGAGGGGATCGGCCGTCTTTCCACAATGTCACCAACGCACTGCGTCACCCCACGGAGGACCGCCACCCGCGGTGGCAGCAGCTGTGCCTCCGGAAGGGTTACAAGCAGGGGCTACTCAGCTTGGGGCGTCCCCTCCTCCAGCAGGAGGGGCAGAGCTGAGCACGACGCCCCTGGGGGTGGGCAGCAGATCCAGAAGGCCCCCAGGCAGGGCCTGCTGCTCTGCTGGGGTGCCCAGCGCCCCGCTGCAGCTGACCCGTCCTCTGCCCTCTTGGGGATGTGTCCTCATGGTGGCAGCCGGCCACCACCGGGAAGCCCGCCAAGGCTGCTGGCATTAGCTCCGAGGAGACTGAGTGGGGGACGCTCCGAGGGCTGAGGGGCCGAGGCGCTGGAGGTCAAGTGTTCCAGCTGCAGGGTGACTCGCGGGGTGCGGGGGCTTGGGGAAGTTCCCCCCGCTCTGTCGCCATGTCCCCACTGGCAGTGGTCCCAGGAGACGGAGGAGGCGCTCGGCTCCCAGGGGCCTGGGGCAGGGAGGCACACCCGTCTGGACCAGCGCCCACAGAACTGGTGGGGTTTGGTTTTGATTTCCTTTAATCTTCATTGCCCCCCCCCCTTTATTTTTCAGGGAGGTACTGGGGCAAGGAGATGTAAATAAACATATTTGCATTTCTTTTCCAAGAACTCTGAGTAATGTCTTAAACATCCTTGGCTTCTTTCTAATGCCTGATGACTTATTCATGGAGAGGAAATTTCTTTTTAAGCAACAGATAATTTTAACTTTTGGCTGTCATTTAAATGTACGCCTCTCCCCCACCCCCCACATGTGGATTTTGGAAGTCACTAATATCTCTACAATTTTGTGATAAACCACACCAGTCCGAGTTGCGGTAGTAATTAATAGGCTCCAAAAGGACAGCGAGTAGAGCCACCTCTCAGTCACTTTTCTAATGTCCTGAACACGCTGGAACGAGGAGATGCGTACGCAGCAAATGGCATCGCTTAGCCAGAGACAAATGTTTCGAGGGACTTGGACAGTGATGTCTCAGGCCATTGGAATTTTGTCTTTCTACCAATCCTGGGCGAAATGGGGCCAGTGCTGACAGCAAGGACACGGCCTCGCCTGGGGCGGGGGGTGGGCGGGCATCTGCAGCC
>NW_011889346.1:116325-117617 GCF_000151845.1 Pteropus vampyrus
CCCTCGGGTCGAGCAATTCGTGGCGCATTTCCGAGTGAGACTTGGTTCGCGTGGGGTCTCGGGGAGCCGAGGACCCGGGGTGTTATGTGCACCTGGTTGGCCGTTCGCACCCCAGACACCGCAAGCGCGCAGCTGACGGTGCGCACGTGGCCTTTGCCCTCTCCAGGGTCAGGTCTCAGAGCGGGGAAGGCTCACATTTGCCGCCCTCTCGAAGGTCGCCAGTGGGAAATGGGTCCTGAGCAGGCTTGTCGGTTTGAACTGTTTCGGGTATTCTCCTGATGACGCTTTCAACCAGTTCCCATCCACAGCGAAAGAATGATGAAGAGGATGAAGAGGATGAAGAGGATGAAGAGGAAGCGTGCTCCGCGGAAGTGTAATTGATAATCAAATAGTCCTTAAAATGGGTGATTTTCGCTGTCATTTTTTCTACCACTTAGTACCCCTGCACTAAGTTCCCTCCGGGGCGTTGGAAGACTTTGGGGTTCCCGCGTCCTGCGCAATCTAAACCCTTTGAGTCGCGGTCGCCTGCACCCGGCGGGTCTTTTTAGTGTCGCCTGAGCGTCCGTTCTTCAGATGACCGACAGAGGACGCCCATGGTCCAGGATCGAATTGGGAATCGCGGCCCCCTGGCTCTTAGAAATAGCTCAGGGGTCAGCCCTGGGAACCCGGAGACCGCAGCGGAGCAGAATCCCTGGATGGGGCTGGTGAGGTCGCGCACCCGCCCCAGGAGGCGGGCGGGCATCATGGAGAGGCCGCCTGCAGTTTGCTGCGGACACAGCGAATCAGGCGCCTGCGCTCCCCCTCCACGCCGCGAGCTCACAGGCAGTGGCGAGTGAGGGTGACATCCAGCCAGCCAGTGTGTGTGTGTGCGTGTGTGTGTGTGTGTGTGTAAATCTATACCCCCTTTAGAGTGGAAAGACCAATGTTCTCATAGCAAATGAATAAACATAAAACAGTTGTGATAATCGAGGCTCCACCAGGAAGGGGGCGAAGACGAGAGGAACCTGCGCCCCGGCATGCAGAGCGCAGCACCTCGCTCCCCAAGGGCCCCAGCGCTGGGGCCAGTGGCACCCTGACCCCCGTCAGGCCCATAGCCTCCCCGTGCTCACCTGGCAGGTGTGTGTTATCTGCTTTGACAGCCTAGAACAGGGGCTCCGATTTCACTGGAAAATTGAAGGAAATGAAACGAAGCTACCAGGGTCACATTTATTCCTGAAATAACCACGAAAACTGACTGTGAAATCAGAGCCGGGATCTGTCTGGAGAGATTCTCGAGGTCGCAGGTCCGCTTC
>NW_011889346.1:118937-119462 GCF_000151845.1 Pteropus vampyrus
GGGTCACATTTATTCCTGAAATAACCACGAAAACTGACTGTGAAATCAGAGCCGGGATCTGTCTGGAGAGATTCTCGAGGTCGCAGGTCCGCTTCTGTTTAGTCCAGTGTCATACAGGGCCGGGCTGGTCCCCGCTAGCTTCCCCTCCGTCCCGCTGCTTGGACCCCAGCCGGGCCATGCGGAGGGAGAAAAGGCGCATCGCGCGCGAGTCCCTAGGGGGCGCATCGGGCCAGACGCCCCGCAGGAGCGGGAGACCAGGGAAAACGCGTGGTTACCTTGTAACTAATGCTCAAGAATATCCCACAGCGGCGGTATACAGAGTGTCACCCCCTTTCCCTGAAAGCCTACAACAGCGAAGTCTGCCGCAGTGGCGTGGGGAGAATCGTGTTGAAATATTTCGTCGTTTTTATGACAAACCCCCTTGGGAAAACCCCCAGAATGTAATTACTGCAGGGAATCCTGGGTGGGATAAAACTAAATTTTGTGACATGCTAGTTCATTTTGTCAGACTTTTGATTAATATGT
>NW_011889346.1:120287-125084 GCF_000151845.1 Pteropus vampyrus
TAAGAAAAAAATACTTTTAAAAGATTTTCTTTCTAGGTTATGATTTTCCTCAACACACCGACTTCCAAAGTTCCTTGGCGCTTAATTTTTATTTTACGAGACAGCAGCAGCTTTTCAGCGGGAATTCCGGAGCGGGCGTCTCGCAGGAGCAAGGAGTGGGGAGATCTCGACACACCTTTTTGGAGAAGCCGGAGTTTGGGCAGGAGGGACGGGGTCCGCCTCGCTCGGCGTTGCAGAGTCGGGCCGGCCTTTGACAGTGAGACTGGGAAAGGTCCCCGCAGGCCCGGAACGCAGTGCGGCCACCCGAGCGTGGTCAGCGACAGGCAGCCTCTGCGGGGGACGCAGACCTGCTGGCCGGCTGCTCCCTTTCCAGACCCCCCAGCTCCCGCTCCCTTTGAACTTGCTCCCGGGCGCCTCGAGCGAAGGGCGGCTGTTCTGGTAGTCACCCCGCGGCGCGTTGCCGAGGCCGGGCCTGGCGCGTGGTGGCCTCGCGCGGGCTGTGCCCGTGGCAGAGGTGCGGGAGGCGGGAAGTGCAGACACAGCGCTGGGCACCGTGAGTGGACGCCGTGCCAGGCCCGCGGGACCTGACGGGCAGTGCCGGGGGCCGCTCAGCGGCGGGAGGAGAGCCACCACCCACCGTGCAAATGACAGTGTCCCTCGGACTGCTGAGCCGAGAGGGGCCTTCGGAGGGCAAGGCCTAGCAGAGCGAGAGCAGGGGGAAGGCTGTCACAGCAGCCAGGGGTGGGGACGGCGATGGTTGACAGAGAGGGTGTGCTGATGGGTGGGTGTGGGCCGTGCAGAAAGAGCACAGTCCAGAACCCGCTCAGTGTCACAGGCCGAGCCCCTCGGCGATGGCACTGTGCTCAGCTGAGGGGGCCGTGCTGCTCACGTGGTCCGGAGAGGAGGCGGGCACGGGGTCTGGGCACGGGGTCCGGGTACGCGGGGTCTGGCTCCATGAGGGGCCGTCCTCTGCCCCCGCCCCAGAGAGCTGGCTGCTACGTCTCTGCTGACCCAGCAGGCTCCATGCGGACCCCAAGTGCGGCACTGTCACTACCATGCCACCCACATACCCACGTGCTGGGCCGTTCGCCGATTTAAATCCAGCAATTCAAGGGTTTTCAGTGGGCTCGCACTTGTGAACCGGCCCCACAATCTAATCTGAGGACATTTGTCCCCCCCTCCCCCACAGCCTCCACCCATTAGCAGAAGCTCCACACCCCAGGGTGGGCCTTCTAAATACCGACTGCCCCGAGCTGGGCCTTGGCCTCCCGCAGCCTTTGATGGTGGAGGCCCAGGCCACTGGCTTTGTGTTACTGTTACAGGCCTGGAGCAGTTGCTCCCTGTGGCAGGAATGAGCCCCGCTTTTACATAAGGAGGGTGACGAGCGCCTGGGGGATGGTGTGTCCACGGGGCTGGCTGTATGGTTGCTGCCGCAGTTCCCATGTGCTTTGGACTGATGGAGGCCATGGTGACAAGGGACCATTTGCTTTTCTTTCTTGGCTATGTTTCTTCAGCATCTGTTGTAAACGAAACAGAGAGAAGGGTCTTTTCAAACCTGGAGCAAATCTCTCAGATGCGACGGAGCCAGCGAGGAGAATGGAATATTGAAGTTCGGATGATGGTGAACATGCGGCATGACTCACATCTGCTTGTTAAACTCAGTTTTCAGCCTCAGTGACAAAAGCGGAGAGCCGCTGGCAGTTCTCTTGGGAGAAACAAACCAGTTGATAAAGTCTCGATTTTAAGTGTTTTATGGCATGAGGGTGCTCTGTCTCCTTCTGGCCAAGAGTTTATGGACTCGGATGACACACTTTCGAAGCTGGTGGGTGTCACGACGAGACTGTCCCCTGGCGCCTTCCTTTCAGAGCTGACAGCTGGAGGGTTAGCGGCCCACCAGAGCAGGAGTCAGCGGGGACTCCGCACTCACCTGGCCCGTGGGTTGACCAGTCATTGTCAACGTTATTCTGAAGCTTAGGAATTTTGTCCAGTGAAGTCGCGTGTGGGCCAACAATAAGGAGCAGGGCGGAACCGTCGCGATGGGGCCGGGGGCTGTCGGGCTGCCCGGGGCGTCCCTCGCTGTGCTCCTCTGAGAGTGGCTCGCTCTCCAAACGCTGTCACTGCTTTGCTTGCTCCTCTCCCCTCAGCTCTGGACAGAATGACTGTGCCTCCCACGACACTGCGCATCTCAACTCACGACCTCAGGGAAGACGAACCTGGCTCCTCAGGTCCTGTGCAAGGTGCTGGAGACGCTGCCCCAGGGCTGGCCGCCATCTCACGCTCCTGGAGCCAAGACCCCGGGCGAGAGTGTGCGAGGGTGAGAATCCCATAAGGAACCAGCCCTACGACACGTGCTGTGGGGAAGCCGAGACAGCGGGTGGGGACAGAAAGTGCCAGAGCAGCGGGAGGGGCCGATTTGCTGTTGACGCGGAGAAGGCGTCTCTAAGAGGGTGACACTTACACAGACACGTAAAGAAGTGAGGTGGGGCCTTGGTATCAGGGAACAGAAATGCAGAGGCCTCGGGCAGAGGACAGCGAGGCCGGCGTGGAAAGGTGGGTTAGCAGGCGGGACAGAAGGTGCCCACTGAGGCAGGCCAAGAAGTCCGCACTCACTGAGCTCCCTGCCGCATTCCAGGGGGCCCCGCAGGACTCGGGGTCAGGATGGCAGACCCGCCTCCCAGTCCGCCAGGCTTGCTGCAGCCCACCTGCACATCCTTCCGCCTGAACCTTCTGGATGTGCCCAGAATCGGACGCTCTCACCATCTGCACTGCTCCTGGCCCGGGCCACCCGCACATCTGATCTCGTCGTTGCGATGGCTTCCTGGCCTCGGTCCTCCCCTAGTCTCCTCGTGATGGGGCAGCCAGCAGATGTTTGGCCATGTAAGTCGGGGGACCCATGTCACTGAAAACGGCAGAACAGGAAACCCCGAAACTCTATTCCTCCACTAAAGCCACATGTGAGCTGGCAGAAAATATCAGCGCACACGTCTCCCAATTCCGGAATCTAAGAGAAAATGCGCCGCGACTGGGGACTGAGTTGCGAAGTAAGAAGCTCCTAAATTTTGGTGTAAGAGCTTTTCGGCATTTTACCTGAGCCGCCTAAAACCCTCCACTTCCCAGCTCTACGGTAGTTATGGGGACATTGGGGTGTTGGCCCATGTTCCCGGTGTGACTTGCTGGTGCCAGAGGGGACAATACAGGCCTCGCTCTTAAATAATCACGGCGTGTGTCTGTTTGGTGTCTCCCTCTGTTTGGTGTCTCCCTCGAGGACTGGTCTGGGGCTTTGTTTCACTTGCCTGAGAATTTCTCAGGGCTGAGCATCATCCTGGGTGGCATTTGTCAAGAGCATTTAAAGGCAAATGTCCTAGCTTCAGCTCCCCTGAGGCAAGGGGCAGCAGACAGGACGAGCAGGACGGATCAGAGGCCGAGGAAGAGGCTGGGCATATAAACAAGGGAAGGAGAGCTGGAAAAGCATCCACCTGTTCTGGAAAACCAGGAGCCGTGTGCACGCCCAGGATGCGTGAGGGCTCGGAAGAAGTGGGGAGAACCTGCACCTCCATCTCGGGCTGAGCTCCAGGCCCCACGCAAGAGGGAAGGGGAGGCGAAGGCGGAGTTAGTTACGAATGGCCCAGCCAAGCCCGGAAGGGGTGCCCGGCGCATGGCCGGCCTTGAAGACTGGGAGACGCTTTCATTATGTTGGCTTCAGGCATTTAAAAAAATCTACGTTTAACCACTAGCTGACCACCAAGCTAACAGAACTAAGCGTTCAGGGACCATCTGACAAACAGAAATCTTTACGAAAAAGAGTTTGGAAGAGTCCCAAAAAAACAGCTACAACCCACGAAAAGCAGCAACGACGGACCTGGGGGGCGGGAGGGGGGAGCGTGTGCTTTCCAGAGCTACCACGGCGTAAGGCTCAAGACGCTTGCTTTCCACAAAGATGACGGCACGCGCGAAGAAACGAGGGAGTATGGCTCAGTCTCAGAGGAAGACAAACGAACAGATATTGCTCCTCAGGAAGCTCGGACATTGGGTTTGCTATTAAAAGGTTTTGCATGAGCCATTTTACATATGGTCAGAGAGCTAAGGGGACCAGGACAGTGATGTCTAAACAAGCGGAGGGTATCCGCAGAGACGGAAGACATAACAAGAAACCAAACTAATTCTGGAGCTAAAAGCACAACATCCAAAGAGAGGAATCAGTACAGGGGTTCGGTACAGATCTGAGCAGGAAGAAGAGGGAATCTACAAACTGGAAAATAACGCAGCTTAGATTATCCAGTCTGAAGAGCACAAAAGACAAGGAGTAAATAAAGACGAACAGGTCATTAGAGACCTGTACGCTATAATCCGACCTACCAGCGTATGTGTAGGGAGAGGACGAAAGGGGCAGGAAACATTTAAAAGAAATAATGACCGAAAACTTGCCAAATTTGATGAAATACGTAAATCTACACACCCAAGACTCTCCGTGAACCCCAAGCAGGATAAACACAAAGAGACCATGACACGTTTTCATCAGGCTTTCAAAAGACAGAAACAAAGAATCTTGAAAGCAGAAAGGAAGAAACAGCTTTCACGTTCACTTACGAGGATCATCGACGGGAATAACAGGCCATCGTCGCAGTGCGCACGGAGCCAGAAGGAAACGGGACAGCACATTTAAAGGGTGGCTGGAAGGAACCGAATCAAGAATCCCGTCCGGAGAGGCCCTCCTGCAGGGAGCGGGAGAAGCTGAGTGTCCCAGGGAAGCAGGAGCCGAGGGAGCTCGTCACAGCGGCGCCGACTATGAGAAATGCG
>NW_011889346.1:125134-132374 GCF_000151845.1 Pteropus vampyrus
CGTTTAACCACTAGCTGACCACCAAGCTAACAGAACTAAGCGTTCAGGGACCATCTGACAAACAGAAATCTTTACGAAAAAGAGTTTGGAAGAGTCCCAAAAAAACAGCTACAACCCACGAAAAGCAGCAACGACGGACCTGGGGGGCGGGAGGGGGGAGCGTGTGCTTTCCAGAGCTACCACGGCGTAAGGCTCAAGACGCTTGCTTTCCACAAAGATGACGGCACGCGCGAAGAAACGAGGGAGTATGGCTCAGTCTCAGAGGAAGACAAACGAACAGATATTGCTCCTCAGGAAGCTCGGACATTGGGTTTGCTATTAAAAGGTTTTGCATGAGCCATTTTACATATGGTCAGAGAGCTAAGGGGGCCAGGACAGTGCTGTCTAAACAAGCGGAGGGTATCCGCAGAGACGGAAGACATAACAAGAAACCAAACTAATTCTGGAGCTAAAAGCACAACATCCAAAGAGAGGAATCAGTACAGGGGTTCGGTACAGATCTGAGCAGGAAGAAGAGGGAATCTACAAACTGGAAAATAACGCAGCTTAGATTATCCAGTCTGAAGAGCACAAAAGACAAGGAGTAAATAAAGACGAACAGGTCATTAGAGACCTGTACGCTATAATCCGACCTACCAGCGTATGTGTAGGGAGAGGACGAAAGGGGCAGGAAACATTTAAAAGAAATAATGACCGAAAACTTGCCAAATTTGATGAAATACGTAAATCTACACACCCAAGACTCTCCGTGAACCCCAAGCAGGATAAACACAAAGAGACCATGACACGTTTTCATCAGGCTTTCAAAAGACAGAAACAAAGAATCTTGAAAGCAGAAAGGAAGAAACAGCTTTCACGTTCACTTACGAGGATCATCGACGGGAATAACAGGCCATCGTCGCAGTGCGCACGGAGCCAGAAGGAAACGGGACAGCACATTTAAAGGGTGGCTGGAAGGAACCGAATCAAGAATCCCGTCCGGAGAGGCCCTCCTGCAGGGAGCGGGAGAAGCTGAGTGTCCCAGGGAAGCAGGAGCCGAGGGAGCTCGTCACAGCGGCGCCGACTATGAGAAATGCGCGAAGCTTCCTCCGGGCCGAAGCGCGAGGGACGCCGGGCGGGCATCACCGCTCCCGAGTCACGAGCAGCAGCGAAGCCAACTTGGGAGGCGCGGAGGAAGTCAGCGTCGCCGTCCTGCGGGTCGTAACGGCTTCTTTTCCTTTCTTTTTCCTGTATAAGTGAAACGTCAACTGCATAAGACAATAATATGAATTCACGTTGGTGGGAATCAGTGTGTGAAGATGTGTCTGTGAGGAGAGCCGTGTAAAGGGACAGGCGGGCTGGGTAAGGCAGAGCCGCTTTGCATGACCGAAGTGGAGTGGGTGTTATTCGAGCTGCACCCGAGTATAAATTTAAGATGTTAAATGTCATCTCCAGATTATGAAGCAAGAAATAGCTAAAGAATTAGTTAAGACAATAACTAACAATTATATTAGGGAAAGAAAAATGAGAATCGAACCGAACCGGGACAGTAGGAGAAACATCAAACAGAAACCGAGGTGGTCATGGAGGAATCGAGACACACGCACGTTATTAACAGAGAAAGCGGCGGAGCGAACCCCTCCTTGATCGTCCGTGCTTCAAATGTGAGCGGAAACGCAGAGACTCGCTCCAGGTCCAGAGACACAAACGTGCCGGAGATGGAATGGCTAACGTGTCCCACACGGAGACCGCCCCAGGGACGCACCGACGGCGAGAGGGACCCCGTGATGGGAGCCGAGCAGCAAGGCGGGGTGCAGCCCCCCAGCCGAGGGCCGCAGAGCGAGCCCGGCCACACCTCGGCCTCCGGCCCGCAGACATTCTGGACTCTCGCCCTTCAGATCTGTGGGAGAACACGTCGTTCGGACGGAAGCCACTGCATTTGTTATAGCGGCAGCGGGAGACGAATCCCTGGTCTCAGCGAAGCAGGGTTTTGGTCTCTTTCCGCCCCCACGTCGCTCCGGGGCGCCCAGCGCTCAGCGTGTCTCAGCAAAGTCTTCGCCGAGTGAAATAAACGAAACCAGGCTCTGTGGCCGGACGCGGGCAGGTCGGGTTGGCACTTGTCACGAGGGGACAGGGCCCAGTTCTCTAATGTCGCTTCCGCTTGGGCCGGGAAGCCCTATCGCCCGCCCGACACACGGGCGAGGGGCTTGGAGGGGGTCCTCGGGGAGGGGCAGGTGCGGGGCTCTCCCCAGAGCGGCGGGAGGTGACCGCTTGGTCATTCGTGCCACCCAGGCGGAGGTCACCACCACGCTCGCGCGTTCTGCTCCAGCCGGGGCCGTGGGGAAGCATGGCGGGGGCTGGGTCACGCACTGCGTCAGGCTTGTCCGGGACAATGCGGCAGAGGCAGGGCGGGCGAGGGGCTTGGGCGGTGGCCGAGAGCTGCCCTGGTGATGAGCCCGGCAACCTGAGCCGGGCCAGGGGCGAATGAGGACGTGGGCTGGAGTGACACTCAGATCACGGGCTGGAGCTCGAAACGGCGCCGCCGTCCTGTCGGAATCACGGTCCTGGAGGGAGTGAGCTCGGTGGGCGGTGGGAGGGCACCACGTCCACACTGCGGGATGGGGGTGTGGCAGGCACCGGGCGTCGGGGTCCTGGGGTGGCTCTTAGGAGAAGAGGAAATGAGGGAGGGAGGCCAGCAGGAGAGCGTCTCTGTGCCTGGATTGGGTCTGGAGGGACCACGGTGATCCGGGCTCTGGCAGCCCCGGGGGGCGGGGCAGGGGAGGGCCAGCCTGGAGGTCACGGCCAAGGGAGGGCCGGGGATGAGCATTCGCCCAGCAAAGTCAATAGGGTCTGACGGGAGGCTGGGGAGGGAGGGGGCCGGAGTCCAGCCCGCAAGTCGTTGTGGAGCTGGCCTCTTCAGAGAGGGCTCCTTCCGGCTGTCCGCCCCTGACCCGGCAGCAGCTTCATGCTGAGGCTGCTTCACATCCAGGCGAGCTGGCGCCTGAGGCTTCCCGTCACGTTAACCTGAACCAGTAAGTAACCTCATCCTGAAATTAGGGTAGCAGCCTGTGGCCTGGACGGCACTTCGTCATGACAGACCGTGCAGCGGGAAGCGCGGTCGAGGGCGGTTGGTCTGGGGAGGGGGCGGGCGCAGGGCAGGGCGCCGGTGGCCTTCCCCAGGTGGGTGGTGGGTAGGGTGGGGCCTAGACGGGGAGCCAGCCTGGCTGGTGTCAGTCCCCTCTGCAGGAAAACTGTGAGACATACCCTCAAATGTGACCCCGGGGGCCTCGCGACACGTCTGTGACTCATCTGGAGAAATCCTGCTCCCGCGGCGGGCAGAGGGCCTGGAGGCCTTGAGTAAGGGGCACAAACCTTCGCCGACCAGCCCGGCGCGGCCCCCGGGCTCCTGGGGCAGAGGGGCCCGTTCCTTTCACCACCCGCCTGTTCTTTCAAACTATGTACGTTTCCCTTGAGGTAGTATTTTCAGCCGGAGTCACTGCGCTTTAATGTCGCAATGCGCAGCCGCAGCCGCCTCTGCTGGGGCCTTTCTCCCACCGCGGGGCTGGAGCGGCCTGATCGGGCGAGGAAGGGCGGGAAGTGTATCCGCGATGCTCAGTGTGGTTTCCGTCGAGCCGAGGAACGGGACCTGCCCTTCCGCTGGAGCCGGGTGCGGGGCCCGAACACCGCGCTGCGTCTGGCGCTGGCTTTCCTGGCTTTGCACTCACCTCCGATCTCCGGGAAAGCGGCAGAAGCTTTTAAAAAACTTAATTAGAGCCGAAACTTTAAATGAATGAATTTAGGGCTTCGAAGACTTTGGAAAATATATAACGAGGCCCAAGTGGCAACTGTAACGAGGTTGACGATGTGACCGGCCAGAAATGAGGGCGGGGCCGACGAGCGCGTGGGGACGAGAGCGCGAGGCTGTTTATGCGCCTGGACCCACCTCGTTCAGAGAGAAGGAGGCACGAGCGAGCGGGAATCACCCAGGAGAGCCTGCCCTCCCTGCCCACAAGCCGACGGCCCAGCGGGGCGCCTGGCGCCGGCTTCATGGCCACCTCTGCGCACCCCTGACTTTGCAAACGCGGCGCAGAGCCCCAGGGGAGGGAAAGGGCTGGCTGGGACCGGCGCCCCCTCTGCTCGGGGGACTCTCGTGACTCGCGCGTCTATGCCGGAGTCCTCGATGGCGGCCAGGCCTCCGCAGCTCCCCGCGTCTCTCCGTTCTCCCCGCTCCCCGCCTCGGCCGGGGGATCCGAACTGACCGGTCATGACTTCTCCGCCCTCTTCCTCTGTCAGGCCGTCCAGTGAATTTTCGTTTCGGATGTCGTGCTTTTCAGCTCCTTTGCGCAACCGCAGTCCGTTCGCTGACGTGCCCTGCGTGATGTCTCGTGATGAGACATCACTGTCGCGCTGTTATTTCATTCACTGAGAGCTCCCTCCGGTTCTTGGAACACGCTCCTGAGAGCTTCTCCAAGGCTCCGCGGGCCGAGTCTGAAGTCGGCGGACGGGGCCTTCCGCTTCTTCTTCTTCTTCTGTGTGTGGAATACTTTGCTATTTCTTTGTGCCTCTCGTACATTTTCTTCTAAACTGAGTATTTTAGGTGATATATTGTAACAGCTGTGGCGTCGGATTTCTCCACTATTTGTCGGATTTCTCCACCATTTGTGGCTTTTAGTTTTACTGCGTTGTTGTCATCTTTCTTGTCACCGCTTATTTGTTTAGTGACTTCCCGGGACGAATCCCGTAAGTTCTGCATCCCCTGCAGTGTAGATACCCTGAGTTTTCTGCTCTCTCTCTATTTTTTCAAGTTTCTTATTTTTAAACATTTTAAAATGAATCTGTTCCATGGAATGGGTCAGACCTTAAAAATCATGAACTGGAGAGAGCACTCGGGCCCTGTTGGTGGTCCCGAAGGACACACATGCATAACTGTCACTGCGGTGTCCACGGCCTGCCCGCCACGCAGGCTTGGCCAGCTGCCCACACCTTGCATAGCCAGTCACGCGGCAGTTTGACCGCTGGCCGAGGGGATGCAGCCTGCGCCCGCCTCCGAGCCTTCTCTGTGGTGTCGTTTCAGCCGCTGATCCCGCCTCCGTGGGTCCGGGTGAGACCGGACTGAGTGTGAGCTGTGCTGCTAAGGACCCTGACTGTGCCGAGGGACGAGGGCCTTCCCTCTGCTCTCTCCGCCTCGCGTTAAACCTGCGCATTGTCTTCAGTTGGCATCTTATCTCAGGAGCAGGGGTCACTGCCGAGCTGTTTGGGGACCCTGGATGCCGTCTGTCCTCGCCCACGTTCCGGAACAGCCCGTTCATCTGGGGACTCATTCGCGGAGAGGCAGACGGGGCAGGTTGGAACTGGCTCGAGCGAGGGCCCTGAAGCCGAGGGCAGCGGGGCCGGGCCTGGCTTCCAGCTCTCAGGAGCCCAGACGACACGTGGACGGGGCGCCGACCTCTCCTCGGAGCGCGGCGGGCAGCGCCGTGTCTGCGCTCTCACGTCCTCACGGGTCCTGAGCAGCGTGGCCCATGAGGGCGGCAGGGTCGGGGTGGTGGCAGAGCCCTGGCCTGTGACTGTCCTGGACCGGCCAGCTGCCAGTCCGATGTCAGCAGATGGCGACAGTAAGACGCCTGCGGATTGGCTCAAGCACCGGAGCCGCGCCCAGGCTGTCCCGTCCCTGCCGGGCTTTTCCAGAAACTTCTCTTCTTCGCTTCGCATTGGTTTCCACCCCGGCATCCTGGCTTAATGCCTCCCGATTCCCCACAAACATGAATCTTGGGATTCTGGAAGGAGTCGGAATTCTTGGGAAGAAGTGGAATCGTAAATTATGCTGTTTTTCATAGCGCTCTATTTGCGTGTTTTTAAATAATGAGTGGCTGAATAATTAAGAGGGAATCAGTTTTTTGTCATAGGTTTACACCAAAAGTTCAGGGATTTTTCTGTAAAATGCATAGATACAATAACAAATGCAATGCATAGCTTACGATTATTGTAAACTAATACTGTGACATGATCATATATTTCAATAATATATAAACATGGTCTCCAAATGATATAGTCATTCGCTAAAAGAAACAATTAAAAAAGGAAACATTAACACAAAATAAATGCCAAGTAACAATCATCAAAAAGTTGAATGATAATACCACAAATACTCGGTTTTCCTTGGCCCCGCTGGTCGAATTGTCCCCAAATCACCTTCAGGCTGGGCTTTTGGTTGCACGTTGCTTTTTACAAGTCACTGTGGCCATTGCTTCAAAGCCAGTAAGCAGGTCCAGCCGGGGCCGGGTGGCGGGGGTGACGCCGGCCACACGCCACACGTGCGTGGCGGTTAGGTCGCGGGCTCCCATCTTCCCTGGGGCACAGCTGAGGGTGCAGCTCAGGGGGCTGATGACACCACGACTCAGCGGTGCCCGACGCGGTGCTCGTGAACGTCCGGGTGCGCTTAGCCCCAACGGCGGGTCCTCGCACCCACACGGACGTTCACTTTCTTATGTCCGCACTTGCAAGCCCCAAATGGATGTGCATTATTCTATCTTCCCGTGTGTGTTCTGTGTTGACATCTTAATGGCCGTTGCAGCCTCTGCTTAAGAAACTTGTAAACTCACACCGCCGTTTTTCTCTAAATTATCTTTTACTTTTAGCTTTAGAAAATATTTATGCGTGTGTGTAAGTATATGTATGTATATATATTCCTGAGTGTATGTGATTACACACACACGCACATGCACACACAAGAACTTCGTAAATAAATAAACCATTCGTTATCACCTTACATCCATATAACTTAGGAATTTTACTTGTTTTCTTGAGATTGAGATCTCATAGCCAAAGTGGGTAAAAGTGTGCAGTGGGGGTCAATGGATATAGCTTATTTTTTCTGGCTCAGAACAACTCCTGATAGCTAACAGCTGTCCCCTCGTGAACCAAAGTGTGATGCTCCTAGACCGACATTCACAGAAATTCACGCATCGTTTTCTCTTGTATTTTGAAACTTCTTTAGTAGCTGTCGATAATGAGGTGGACTGAAGCAAAAATCACAAACAAAACCGAGCGAAACGAAACGAAATCTCAACAATAATGAGAAGAGTTTGTCTTAGTTTTTTCCACCTCTATTTTCCAGAAAATAGAGGTGAAAAAAATCCAAAGTTAAAGCAAACGAAGAAAAATAAAATAAAAAAAACAGAACACAGAGGGTCAGATTCTGAGAGAGGCTCGTCGAACTCGCTGGCGAAGCCGGGGTGCCGGCTGTTCCCTCCGTGGTCTTCCA
>NW_011889346.1:133449-136098 GCF_000151845.1 Pteropus vampyrus
TGCCATTTGGGGCCGTGGGGGTGATGTTTACTTATTCTTCAGCTCAAGTAAAATTTACTTATAGCACCGTTCAAACACCTATAGCTTAGGAGGAGGCTGCGCTACATCCTAGCTCTGCACGCCCCATCCATGCCGCGTGCGACTGTGGGTTAGGCATGGAGAATATGAATGAGTGGAAAGTGACAAAGCATCATTATCACACGCAATATAGAAAGGTAGCTGAGAACAAATAGAGGAAAATCATATCTCTTGTGTGTGAAAAAGAACCAGTTAGAAAAAGTATCAAAGACTATATTTCATTAATACCAACAAAAAACACATTCGCATAGCTAGAAAAGATACAAAAAATGAATTCGCAATGTCTGTATGAAGAAACTTAGAAAACGACTTCGAGTTTCAATATTACATCCTTCCACATTCACTTATAAACTTAACACGATCACGATAAAATACTGCACATTAAAAAAAATTAACTTGACAAGTTGGTTCTAAGCCTCATGTTTAAAAGTAAGAATATTCAGAAATGTTTTGAAAAATGGAGAATGGAAAAGGAGCACTGGCCTTAGGCAGATATAAAGACGTATTATAAAGCTACTATAATTAAAACAGTGTGATAGAGACGCTCAAACAAATAGCGGAAACAATAGGATGGAATAAAGTCCAAAAATAAACAGCACAAATAGAAGCACATGGTCTGGAGTGCGAATGGGGAAATGCTAGATTTTCCAAAAATAACACCGAGACGCTATTGGAAAAAGAAGTCGACACTTAGTTCATTTGTTATAACGAAATAAATTTCAGATGAATAAATTATTTAAATATAAAATTTATGGCCTAAATGTACTAGGAGTAAACATGGAAAAACTCTATTTTTAACAATCTTCTCTTGGAGATAGCATGTTTCAGCCTACAAACCTTGAGGAATGTTTTAGAGATTTGACTATATCATGATAAAAATTTTCTTCGTGGTTAAAGAGGAAGTTCAAGGCACACGCCAACGGGGGAGATGCGTTTGCGCTACCTCTCGCAGACAGAGCGAATTTCTCTGACATTAAATGTCTCCCAGAAAAAGACAGACGTACCCTTTGAGACACATACACGATAGCATGAGCCGACGGTTTACAGAAAAGACATATAAATGTTTAAACACTCGACAACAGGCTCAACCTCAAACAGAGCAAGAGAGATTTTTTTTTAAAATTTAAGAGATTGGCCAAAATAGAACTTTTCGAAAAGACTCATAAATGAGATCCTCTCAAATGTATAGTTCATGTATAAATTGATAAAACATCCATGGACATCACCTGGACATATTTATTAGGGCAAAAATGCCTGATTTTTGCCAGGCAATTCTACTTCTGAGGGCTTACACTGCAGAAAATGCTCACCCATGTCTGAAATGACAAAGGCGCAAGAATCCTAGTGCCCGCTGTCCCCAGTTTCCTGAGGTTCGGTCGGCGGTGGTTTGGTCACCAGCAACGTGATGGAGAGACACACAGTGCGAGAACAGGCGGTGGGGCGGCTTGTTGTGGGCGGCGGGGCGGGCGGCGGTGCGGGTGGCGGTGCGGGCGATTGCAGGGCTCATGCTGGATGGAGGAAGCAGGAACGTCGATGCCGAGACGTGGAAAGAGATGCTCCGCGCAGGGCATCTCTGCAGGGGCCGACGCCGGGAAGGCTGTGCCATCTGTCACTCCTCCCAGCTCAGTGCTGCCGGGAGGACCAAAGTGACTCCCCACGACCGAGAAGCCCACCAGTGAGCTCTCCCCGAGTGGTCAGATAGGACCCTGGTGACAGGCCGGGCCTCGCATGGTTCCAGGTCATGCAGGCTGTCTCCTGCGGACAGCAGAGGCCTGGGGGACACCTCGCTCAGCCCCCTTCCAGACGCAAGTCTCCTCCATGGCGTCCAGTCCCACAGAGCTGGCTCCAGAGCCGCTGCGAGGATGTGCTGCGCCCACCTGCCCTGTGGTGCCATCGACACCTCTGGGTGCTAATGCTCTCTCTGGACCTCCGAGTCCTTGGGCATCTCAGGCAGGTGCAGGGGGCTCCTGGGACCTGCTACCCGCACCCCCCCACGCCCACCCCTGTGTGAGCCGCAGTGCTCGAAGGAGAGGCATCGTGAGCATGTGGTAAATAAGGTCCTCTTAGAAAACGGTGAGAAAAACTGTTAGAACCACAGAGCAGCTTCTCTAAGAGACAATGAAAACGTGAGTGGTGACACGTAAGGACAAAAGTTGGCGCTGGAGCTTCGCGATCGCGAAATCCTAGTGTCTAACGCGTATTTAACCCTGTGGTCTCACGTCGTATCTCCCCGGAGGACGCGCCGGACAGGAAACCGCACACCAGGAGACACCCCCGGGACGTGGGGGGGTGTGTGACTGGCCAATACTGCTGAACTTGACTCGACCTGTGACAGATATGACAAGAGACCGCGTTGTCCCCATCGTCACCTCCGTCTTTTACTTCTTGAAGGACATCGGTGCCACTCCAGGTTTGTTGTTTTCTTAAGCGTAAACTGCGCCAGGCGGAGGCCCGGGTAGCCGGTGAGTGCGCGCCGGTCCGCCTGTGTCCGCCGCGGCCTCTGCTCGCCGGCTCCTGGAAGCGATGGCGACATCGGCCGCGACATGGGCCCTGACACCCGAGGAGCCCGAG
>NW_011889346.1:136628-137968 GCF_000151845.1 Pteropus vampyrus
AGGCATCGTGAGCATGTGGTAAATAAGGTCCTCTTAGAAAACGGTGAGAAAAACTGTTAGAACCACAGAGCAGCTTCTCTAAGAGACAATGAAAATGTGAGTGGCGACACGTAAGGTTGGCGCTGGAGCTACGCGATCGTGAAATCCTAGTGTCTAATGCGTATTTAACCCTGTGGTCTCACGTCGTATCTCCCCGGAGGACGCGCCGGACAGGAAACCGCACACCAGGAGACGCCCCCAGGACGTGGGGGGGTGTGTGACTGGCCAATACTGCTGAACTTGACTCGACCTGTGACAGATATGAGAAGAGACCGCGTTGTCCCCATCGTCACCTCCGTCTTTTACTTCTGGAAGGACATCGGTGCCACTCCAGGTTTGTTGTTTTCTTAAGCATAAACTGCGCCAGGCGGAGGCCCGGGCAGCCGGTGAGTGCGCGTTGGTCCGCCCGTGTCCGCCCGTGTCCGCCGCGGCCTCTGCTCGCCGGCTCCTGGAAGCGATGGCGACATCGGCCGCGACATGGGCCCTGACACCCGAGGAGCCCGAGGGAGGCGCAGAGGGCACAGGCACCGGGCACTGTGGACTCCCTGCCGGCCCTCGTCAGCCAGCGGTCGTGGGCGCCCACCTGGCCACGCAGTGCCCAGGCCCCCAGGTCGAGGTGGTCGCCCTCGTCCTTGTCAGCTGATGAGTCACAGCTGAGACCCAGCGTCTCTGTGCAGCGGTTCGTCGTTACCCCAGGAAGAGAGCGGAGGAGGGGACCGTCCCCACAGCCCGGGACACCGGCCGCCCGCCCGCCCGCCTGCGGTGCCCCGCGCTGGCGGCAGCTCAGGCGCACGGCCCCTCCGGCCCTGGGGCTGTCGGATCGACCGCGATCCGCGTCTTCCGCGGGCGCAGGCTCTGCCGCGTCCCTCGTGTGCGAGTCCACTGCGTCCTCACGACACCACGCAGGGCGGCTGTCACCACCCCTTCCTGCACCCGGGGCCTGAGGCACCCGTCGTGGGGTGAGGGCTGCCTGGGGTGCGTTTCCTCAGCCGCACCAGGCACTGGAGTTCGGGATGAAAAAGCGGGTGGTGTCCCGCGAGATGGCGCCGAACCAGCCCGGGTCCCAACGTCACGGTCACGCACGGGGCCCGGCTCTGCCTCTGGCTTTCTCAGACCCACGGTAAAGCCACCACTGCCGGCTGTCACAGGTGCAGGACACGGACTGGTGGCAGTTTCACTTTTCCGGTGGTCGTGTGTGTGACAGGTCCTTTCTTCCTGCCATCCCAGGTCCTTTAATTGTTTTCATTGTGCATCTTCGTCAAACGTTGCAGACGGGATTCTGCATCCTGTTAACACAGTCA
>NW_011889346.1:140586-142180 GCF_000151845.1 Pteropus vampyrus
AGTGACGGACGTGGCGGCCGCCAGGGGCCGGGCTCAGCAGAATGGCCCAGCTTCAGTTTTGAAGGCGCTGGCAGTCTACCCGCTGTGCGGAGCAGGACGGCGTCGACTCCGGTCGGTGGCAGTTGCCATGGCGGAAGGGACCCTGGGGTTTCCCACGGCGTCACTTCGTGAGGCACCTGTGGGGGGATGCGTGTCGCCCCACGCAAGCATCCCGGTGAGAGGGAGCAGCTGCCATCTCAGAGTGCAGACCCGCAGACCTGCCCTG
The DNA here is from genome assembly GCF_000151845.1 of Pteropus vampyrus. Classification (NCBI taxonomy): domain Eukaryota; kingdom Metazoa; phylum Chordata; class Mammalia; order Chiroptera; family Pteropodidae; genus Pteropus; species Pteropus vampyrus. The sequence continues at coordinate 140,852 of NW_011889346.1, forward strand.
AGCTGGTGGCCTGTCAGCGTCGCCGTGGCATCCGGTGCTGATGTCACGGACCCCGCAGGACGTCACCTGCCTGGTCTTCATCCCCAAATCCGTGTCCTGTTCTCACTGTGACAAAATGCTAGATGGACCCAGACTGGGGACGCTGTCCTACACGTCTGATCAGGACAGGTGTGGGGGACACAGGGCCTGGCACCGGCGAGGGGACCGAGCAGGCCTTCCCCGAGCCTGAGTGCCAGTGACGCCGCGTCCACCCCCTCCGCGGCGGTGCGGTCCGGCTCCCCCTCCCACGCGTGTGTCCGGCCGCAGGCCCCGGAACAGAGTCGGCCTAACTGGGGCTGTCTGGCATCTGTCTTTCACGGGGCTGAGGGTGACAGGGTGACAGGGTGACCTTGCTTGTCTCCTAAACAGATGACGCTCGAGCATTTGGGGGACAACCAGGAACACCCAAGTAAAGTCTGCGCTTCAGTTAGCAGTGCTGTGCCGAGGCCGGCACTTCCGTTTGGGTAAGTTTACCGCGGCCGCGTCAGACTCTGGTGTCACGGGAAGCTGGGTGACCACACTTGCTTTGTGGCACTCATGTGTCCGAAGTCACTTCAGAAGGCAATCTGCAGGTTCCTAGTGGACGGTAAGAACTTTACAGCTAATGCGTCCGCCCTGGCTGGAGCACCAGGACCTAGAACGCTCAGCTGCTGGGGGCTCCGCTCAGCACCCCACTGAGGAGCCTGGCCCCTCCCCTCTGCTGCCAGGAGCGCGGGGGGCCCGCAGGCTCAGCCTCCGCCTCTCCAGCGATTGCCTGGAATGCAGAGGCAGAGATCCTGGGCACCCCCCACGGGCACCCACATCCCCAGACTGGGGTGCAGGGTTGTGGCCTCGCAGTGGACACCTCTGAAGCCGTGCCGGCCCCGAGCGCCCTGCGCGGTGACTGCCCTGCGTTGACAACCCTGCCTTCCTGCAATCCTCCCGTAGCAGGTGACATTAGCATGCTGTCCTACAGGCCGACTAAGAAAGCATTTTCAGGCGGAGGGGGAGGTCGACTGGGTCGAACATGGCACAGGAGACAAAGGCCGAGAGGTGACCACTGGATTTAGCAGTGTGACTGTCACTCACTCCCGACAGGACACGGGGGTAATTTTGGTGGCCCCCTGGGGACAGTCGGAATGTTAACGGGGAGGAGAGGACAGAGCATTCGGGGAGGTTTCTGAAACGGAGGCGGAGAGCTGTCGGCCGCGTCCGCGTCCGGTGTGGGGACCGCTCAGCCCGCAGACTCAGTCTGGAAGTGCGAGCTAATGCGTCCCCCGCCCGTGTGGAACCGAGGCTCTGAGGGCGGCT
>NW_011889346.1:142230-144258 GCF_000151845.1 Pteropus vampyrus
AAGGTCCCCGCCCGTGGGACCGGCGGCTTCTGTCTGGGTTTGGAGCCCCTGCCGCTCTCACCCCCACCGCCTCACACTTAATGAACATGTTCCGTTCATCTGTTGCAATTACTGCTTTTTTCCCCTAAAAAATGCCCGGTTTTAATACAGAACAGTTTCCCTCAAGTAATTAGGACCTTCTGGTGCGCTATTCTCGGACTATCCTGTCACGGCTCGAGCACCGAGCGGAGGCCCGAGAACGGAGCTCGGGGAGGGGGCCCGGGCGCAGGTCGCCTGCAACCCCGCGTCCCCGCCACCCCCTCTCCCCGCCCCCATCCATGCGGATGTCACTGATTCTAACTTCACTCGCTGTCTGTCCCACCGGGACGTGAGCTCCGGGGGCACGGCATGCTTGTCCCTTGTCACCGGGGCACCCTCGGCACCTTTGACCTTGCCTGGTGCCAGCAGACACTCACCGACCAGAGCGGGGTGAGAAAATGGACAAAGTCCTCATAAGTTAGTTGCCGACTTAACCGTGAGGAGCCGAGGCCCAAGGTGGGAGCGGGGTGCTCCCCGCAGCATCCCTCAGCTGCGGCTGTGGCCCTAAGTGGGCATGACTCCCTCCCCCGCGCCCGGCTGCCGTCCCCGAGGCCTCCGGACAGCAGAAGGGGCACGCGGTGGCCCTCGCCCTCCAGCCAGGGGCAGCTGGCCGAGTGGATGGCCTGAGGACGGCGTGTCCCCTCAGGGAAGATGAGCTCCCCTCCCCATCGCCATGTGCACCAGGAAGACGCACGAAAGCCAGGGTGGGCACTGACCCCTGTCGTCCGAGTGCCCAGTGACACCTGAGCAGGCCAGACGGGGGGTGGGCGCTGCTCGGGGCCAGGGAGAAGCGGAGGCCTGAGTTTGGGGCGGGCTGACGAAGTGGGGGCGGGAGGCGGACTGGACGCAGCACCGGAACGGCCTCCCCGGGTCTCGCCGCCTGGGGAGAGAAGACGCGTGGAGGTGGGAGCCGCTTCCAGCGCGTTCGGCAGGGAGCGAGGACGTGGCGGGGGCGATGCCGCTGGCGACCGCTCGTCACACGTCGAGGAGACTGAGCTGGAAATGCCTGATCGTGAGAGTGCGGCGGGGGCGCCCCTGGGTGGCGCCCCGTGTGGCTCGCAGCTGCCCTGCGTGGCCGCTGCGGGACCTGAAGCCCAAGGCCCGGCAGGACCCAAGGTCATTCGTGGCCTCGAGGGATGTGTCTCGGGGGAAGGGGCACCGTTGCTCAGGGATTACGACGTTTCTCGGGAGGAGGACGGGAGTTTAGAGAGCTGCGGGCGTTTCTGGCGTGGTGGAGCTTTTTCCACCAGAGTTTCTTCCACAGCCTCGTTATTCTTAAAATAAATGTTTACGGAAGGACAGCGTCAGGGGGAGTCGGAGCTCGGCAATTATTTCTATTCCGGTGCTTTGTCCCCGATTCTGCAAGATTCAGGCTGGACTCGGCCGGACGTTCTCGCCGCCGGTCGGCGTGGGTCACCAGCCACGCGCGGCTGCGAAGTCGGCGCTGCGCATACGCCACGTCGCGCATCGGAGGCTCTTCACGTGGACGGTGCTCGTCGGGGGAGGGTACGGCCGGCCCTTCCCCCTCCATTCACGCCATAGGAGAACCGCCCGGAGCAGGAGCTGTGCGGGGTGGGTGGGGGTCATGGCGGGTTCTGACACGGGGCTGCCCCTCAGGGTTTCGCGGCCCAGGGAGGGGACCGCACACCAGTGGTGAGGATAAGCCGCGTTTAGGGGGTGCAGGCTCCCTGCTCAGCACGGTCCACGTGCTTAGGATCGCCCCTCATCAAAGGCAGAGGCTGTGCTTGTCCTTAGTTTTAGATGAGGAAACCGAGGCTCAGGCTTACACGACATTCCAGGCGTCACACAGCTGACGAGCGACAGACGTGGCGGCCGCCAGGGGCCGCGCTCAGCGGAATGGCCCAGCTTCAGTTTTGAAGGCGCTGGCAGTCTACCCGCTGTGCGGAGCAGGACGGCGTCGACTCCGGTCGGTGGCAGTTGCCATGGCGG
>NW_011889346.1:144865-146615 GCF_000151845.1 Pteropus vampyrus
TGTTTTCATGGCCCACGAGTCTCTCGTCTGTTAGACCCAGCGGTGCCAGCTGCAGGCATCATGCACCTCTGGGCCGTGGCTTCATGGTCCCCTCCGACTGCCAGGGCCCCTTTTCTCAAAAAAAGAGAAAAGTCGAATGAATTAATCGATTGGTAACTTTTTCCTAAGTGTGTCATCTGAGACCCCTGAACTCAGGTCGTGTGGCCAGAGGATAAACCGCCGCCTGTGGTGCGTCCCTCTGGGAGCGAGCGCGGCAGGTCACGTGCAGTCACTTGTAACCGTTTCTACTGAAGCGTGACGTGGATAGCGATCACTAGCAGTTTCGGGGAACGCTGAGTCAGCTCCGCTCGCCCCACCCAAGGGCGCGAGCCTAAAAATAGCACGCGTGCTACATGCTACGGGGCCGCCCGGCCTCCCCGACGGGGTGGGGTGGGGTGGGGGACACGCTATGCCTGACTCAGTATGTGCCGCCCACCTCTTGCTGTAAGGAAACACGCCCGTCCTCAGTTCATGGGGGATCTTTGGCCCCTGGGGCCCCGGGACCCGCACAGACAGGCCCGTGTCCCGCTGCACGTGCTGTGGCGGCCCCGGTGACCCAGCCCCAGAGTGCAGGGGCGAGGCCCCCGTCTGCCCTTCCGCCTCCTCTCGCGTGCGTGCGAACGTGCCGGTGTTATTCACAGAGCTACCCGTGTTGCTCCTGAAACCTGACTTTCAAATTTGGGCTGGAATTTGAACATGAAAAACCTTGAAATGTGAATAGATAAGAGATGCATTTTACGTTTACTCCAGCGACTCAATCGTTACAGACACACAAATAAAAACACCTTCATTCTGTTCGAAAATTATCTTAATTTCATTATTGAAAAAAGTTGCATAAGCGGACGGTTGGACCCGGGCGTTCGCCTGCAAGGGCGCAGCTGTAGCGTCACCCCGCAAACGCCAGGCGGGGTCCTCTGGTCTTGTTCACGACGAATTCGGTGGAAAACGCGTTCGTCCTGGGGGCGTGCGTGTGCCTTGCCTTATTTACTTTCTCCTGTTTGATCTGATGACATTTCATCGTCTGCCCACAGAAATCCATTTTGAAAACAGATCCTTTTTAATGAAGACGTTTATTTACAGTAGGACACGTGAGTAGCGGAGTGTAACACACGGGCACGTCCCTGTCTTCTCCTGTCCCCGCCCGGGTTCCGAGGTCCCGCCACGGCTCCTGCCAGCCCGCGGGGCTGGAAGTGACGGCGGAGCGCGGGCGTGACGATCGCGACGATGCAGCGTGGCCGTGACGACCGTGGCCCCACTTTCCATTTGCAGCGCGGTGGCGTCATTCAGCTTCCGCCGCGGGCTGTCTCTGGGGGGCTCTCGTTCCCGCGCTTGGGGAGCATTTTAATGACGGCGGCGTGTCTCCTTGCTCCGCGGGGGTCCCATTTATGTGACCCACGACTGATCGCCGCCCGCGGGGGACGCAGGGCGTTTTCAGTCACCTCCTGGCGCACAGGACGCCAGTGCGGGTGTGTCGGGCCCTATACACGGGTGCGTGAATGCGCGCGCGTTACGTCGCTGGGAGCGGGAGGTCTCCGCCGGGTCCTCACGGCGAGGACTCGATGCCGACCAGCTCCGGCGTGGTCCGGTGGAGACGGGTGTGCGGTGTCCCTGTCACCCGCCGGGCGTCTACGTCGGAGCCTTCTGATTCCCAGCAACCTCGAAGCGACGGCATCGCGGCGGGGGGCTCGGCGTCCGCACCCCGAGGCGGCAC
>NW_011889346.1:148345-150941 GCF_000151845.1 Pteropus vampyrus
TGCCCGCCGCCCGCGGAGTCCCGAGGCTGAGTTGGATGGACCCGCGGCGACGGCCAACTCGCCTCGTTTGACCTTTCTTATGGGCGTGGGCCTGGTGAGCTGGACTTACACATGGTGACTCGTGTTGTAAGGGCCACACCCTCTGTCCGGCAGCAGCAGAAGCGAAGGCGTGAGGAGCGCGGCACGGCCGTGCACGCTCCTCCCGCGACACAGGAGCGAGGGAGACAGGGGCAGCGGGGCGCAGAGTGAGGGCGGAGCTGGCGGGAGTCGCGGGCCTGGAAAACGGCAGGCGGACACCTGCGACGCCGCCTGCGAAGCTGCGTGCAGCACATGGCGATGTCCGCCGCGAGGCCCCCTCCTGGACCTGGCAGCCGCCCCCGCCATCGCTGCGCGCGGGTCCCGCATCTCACCGTCCGGTGGTTCACGAGACAGCACAGGGGCTGAGCTCTCGTTTGCAGCAATCCGCCCATGAAACGTCGGTCTCGTTATCTGTCATTTCGCTTAAAGTCGCAGAGCCCGTCCGTGGTGTCAGGCGAGGACTCGCTCTCGCCGTGCAGGCCACTGCTGAGCCTCAGGAGCTGGAAAGGGTCGCTGCTGGCCTCGCCGCTGGAACGATCCTGGGTGGCCGGCTGGGGCAGGGCCATCCTGGGGTCACGGGCAAACACCTGGCGTGAAACACGGAGAGACAGGTGCAGCGGGAGAAGCGGGACTGGTGCGAGTTCGCCCTCCAGGCAAGGGCCGAGCAGAGGCTTCCATGAACACGCAGAGCGGCGAGCGGGGTGCCTAGAGGCTGGGGGCCCCAGGGTTTCAGACATGGCATTCCCGCCCCACGTGCACGCTTCACATCAGGGACCCCAAAAGATGGGGAGTTCAAGGGACTCCTGGGAGGCCCCCCACGGGATGCTCTGTGACGGCGGGACAGCAGCAGAATGCCTGCAGAGACTGGCCATCCCCGCTCCGGGCCGCAGCCGGCAGCCGGACTGGGCCCGGGACACTGGAAATGCTCCAGGCAGGGGAAAGGAGAGTGGACAGCGCCACCCCGGGTGCCGGCCCACGACGGGGGACGGGGCTGCTCCCTCTCGTTAAATATTTACAAATATGTATCCTGAGCAAAATGCTCTGCTCTCCTGTGTTTCCCCGGGTCCCGAGCAGGTCTCGACAAAGCCACAGGCAGCACCCGTGCTGACTGGCAAGTTCCTACTGGGCCAGCGTCCTTGCCCTGGGCGCCGTGACGGAGCATGGCGACGAATTACTCAGAAGCACACTACAGGCTTCACAGTCCGGGGGAGTTTCGTGTTCCCCAGAAACACGGTGAGCGCTGAGTCACTGCTGCTGACGCAGTCCGCTGGGCTCCTGAGGGTCCCTCTGCCTCCGGCGTCTGCAGTCCCCGCTGGGAGCCGCGCCTCTCCCCGGGGCCCTTCCTCCGCAGGCCGGGGCTCCCTGCCGTGGTCGCTGGGTGTTCCTCTGACAGAACCGGAGCCCACACGTGCGGGTCGCTGCGTTTCGGCTTAACAGCTGTGCCAACTGTCGAGGGACGCGATCGCAACGCCCTGTATTTGCGTGGACCCCATTCTTTCCTGAGCTAAGGCGAAGCCCTGAGCAACGTGTCCTTCTGTCTGCTCCCCCGACACGCCGCTTCCCTATAAAGTCTGCTCCCACTTTCCAACCATGTCTGTGCGATGAGGGATGTGCAGAGCGTGGTTTCGAGGTCAAGCACATTCTCATCGCGCTCGGGGTAAATTATGTGTCGGGAGCGTCTGCATTCACTCAGTATCCTGCAACTCTCTGGCCGAGGTCACAAGGCCAACATTCCATCCAGATCTCAGGAAATGAGACATCTGGAGTTCAAACAGGGGTGCAGAGTTTACGCTCCGGGTCTCCTCAGCTTCGAGGGGCTGAGGTGGGGTGGGGATGGCGGGGGGTGAAGTGGGGTGAGTGGGGTCAGGCTGAGCCTCCTCGACTCTGCGCATCTGGCAGACGACATCGATTCGGTCCTGATTCTCAAACAGTGCCTTCCCTGAGATGCAGCCTCATGAGCAGATTCAGTAAGTTCTCGCGTTACTTGTCTGAGCTTCGGAATTCAAGTAACACCTGAAACAGAGACATCGATGCCTCCCTGTGACGATGGCGTCGGCCGCACACGCCGTGTCTGGCCCCCGAGGCCTCATGGATGCCGACCGGCCCCCGCCTGGCCTGTCTGTGCGTAGCCGCTCTGCTTGCCCGCCCTGGCCACAGAGGCTCCTGGAACTTGCTCCCACATGTCCGGAATGGTGACTTTCACTAATGTCCTTTCCCACCGTGGTGACATCTTCTTGGTGGCCCCACGGGAGTCCCCCGTGGCTCTCGCGCCCCTCGTGTGTGGATTTGTGTGTCCCTCTCTCCGGCCTGCCTTCCACTCGTGTACCCACCGCACAGCCTTTCATCAAGGCAGACGGCAGAGGGGGAAGTCGGAAGCGGGTCCATCACGTTGGGCCCCACGCGCGGAGCCCTGAAGCGGGGGTGGCGCCAAGAACCGGGGCACGTGGAAGGCGGAGTCACCTCCTCCCCCGGAGCCCTGCAGGGTTGAGGGTGGCCCAAAGCCCCCGAGCCGGGAGCC
>NW_011889346.1:152271-155531 GCF_000151845.1 Pteropus vampyrus
TTCCGAGTGGCCATGTAGTGGATGGCCTCAAGACGGAGTGACAGCGACGACCCCAGGACTCTGGGTCTCGAGATGACGACACAGCCCTTCGGACGGCCGTGCGCACGGCGATGCCAGGCGCAGGAGGGCGCTGCCCGTGATGACGGGATCCGTCTGGTTTCGATGGCCAGAGCCCGGGCATCTTTTATCCAACCTGAGAAGTTACCTGAGTCCGTGACAACACGGGATGTCTTCAAACTACATCGGCACGCTCAGCACGGGGACAGCCAGTCTCCTACTTCCAATAGTGACCAGGGGTATCCAAAGTCACTGTCTTTCTCCCATGTCCTGAAAACGAGGTTCCACGAAAGCCGGACGGCGACACGGGCAGTTCTTGGAGCCGCCGTAGCGCGTCACGTTTCCAGGGTTTTGTTTGTTTGCCGTGTTAAAGAATAAGCAGTTCTTTTCTTCCTTTTTTTTTTTTTTTTTTGTAAATTCAAATCCATTTGTATTTCAAAGGAAACCCGATCCATATGTTCCTTATTTATTTACACTTACTGCAATTCATCAAAGCGCCTCTAACAAGCTGGTTAATGTCCAAAAAGTCTTAGTCAAAAGATTTTTTTAAAAAACCTTTCATCTTGTGTTCCAGGACGTTTTGCTTTTCTTTGAAACAAGATTCTAAGTTTGGAAAAATGTGACTTTCCATTTATACTCTGAAATGTTACTAGGTCTGTAAATCAAGCTAAGAGAAGTGTAGATCTGAGCAATGCTTTGGTGAGTTTAACCAGTTCTTCCTAAATCGGGGGCGAGCTCAGTCCCCCAATCTCCTTGTAGTTGAAAGCTCGGGAGGCATTGTGCGGTCGGGAGGCAAAGAGGAGGCAATTGCTTCTGCTTTTATCCAACGATCTCCTGAAATATTAAGCAACTACTGTACATTACCCAGTACGTGTGAAAAAGGACTTGGATTTGATTTCGCCATGTAATATCGTTAAAAAGCATCATCTTGAGTGATGAAAAATTATTCTGCGTGTTTGTGCCTGCTCGTATATGTACGTGTGCGTGTGTGCATGTGTGTGCGCCTGTGTATGTGTGCCTGCATGCATGTGAGTGTGCGCACATGTGTGCCTGTGTGTGCGTGCGTGCATGTGTGTGTGCACGTTTCTGTGTGTGTGTGCACGTCTGTGCAGGTCCGCGTGTGTGCGTGTATGCATGTCTGTGTGTATGTGTGCACGTGTGCCTGTGTGTATGTGTGTACGCGTGTGCCTGTGTGTGCCTGCATGTATGTGTGTACACGTGTGTATATCTGTGTGCATGTGTGTCTGCATGTACGTGTGTACACGTGTGCACGTCTGTGTGCATGTCTGGGTGTATGTGTGCATGTGTGTGCGTGTGCACACGTGTGTGCACATCTCTGTGTGTGCATCTCTGTGTGTGTGTGCATGTGTGTGCACATGAGGTGCGAGACGGCCCTGTGTACAGTCACCCCTCCTTCCCACGGTGCCCATGCGCCCAGCATTGTGGCCCAGACTCACGCGCTCCCGACCGCGATGTGGCTGGCGGGCGGGGGTCAGGGGGAGCGGAGCCCGAGGCCCGTGTGTGAGGGCGATGGTGAGCGGGGTGTCCGGCCTCCGACCCCGGGAAGCCCTCTCCTGGGACAAGCTCTCGTCCCCTCTTTCTCTCCTTCCTCCGCCTTCACCTCATCTTTGTTACGTTTGGCGAGGTAGGTCAGAAGGACAGAGTTTCAGACCTTTGTAAATACTGTGCACCCAGCTGGGAGACGATCAAATAATTCTGTTGTGGTTGACATTTTTTCCCAGATTGTTATAGGAAAAAACATTACAACAGACTTTGTGCTGTATTTTTTTTTTCCCGAAATTCAAAAATAAATTGTTTCTTTTTTTCTTTTATGGGAGCCATCCTTCGTTCCCCGTTTGGGGAATGTGTTGTTTGTGATTTCCCAGGCCACATTAAAGAGAGAAGAATGTGACTAAGTCGAGGCAGGATCAAGACTCCTAACCCGCACGGTGACCATGAAGTCCCAGTCTCCAAGGTGAGGTCCACCCCTAGAGCTCACGGAGGCCATCGGCGTGGTGGGATCGGGGCCTGGTAAGAGACCCCAGGGAAGTCCCCGTCCTGTCCGCTACATGAGGACAGAGAGAAGAGGCGACTGTGGCCCAGGAAGCCAGCGCCTTGATCTGGGACGTCCAGACTCCAAAACTATGAGACATAAACACTGACTGTTTACACGGCGCCCGGTCTGTAGTCGTTCGTGGCAGCAGCCGAGACAGACTGAGGCAGCCTGAAATCACCTTCTTTCTCAACCTGAGGCCCGTGGAGAAGTTCTTTAAAGCCAGAAGCTGACCCTCGAACCTGACACGGAGCCGCAGCTGGCGACGAAGACCTGTTAGCCAGCACGGGGACCCGGGCACCTAAGGGCCCCGTTACGTTAGATGTGGCCAGAGGCCTTGTGTTTGAATTTCAGATGAACGACAAACAATTTCTTAGGAGAACTACGTCATAGACATTACATGGGGTGTACTTTTACCGAAAGATGATTTTTAACTGAAATTCAAATTTAAGTGGGTGGATGGTATTTAATTTTGCTAATTCCGGCGACCAATGCTTCTTCTGTGAATTATTATTGCAAAAGTCTCCAGGAAGCATTTCCGGTCATGCGTCAGGGGCCCTCTGCCCGAGGGGTGGCCTCCAGCGCCGGCCCTGGCACCCGCGGTGCTCCATGCTCCAGGGGGTGCTCCCACACCCCCGTCTGCCGCACAGGGCTCCTGGCCTCCGAGACACGGTCCCCGCCTGGCACAGCCTGTCCCCACGGCCCAGAGCATTCTAGAAACTCGCTTTAAAATCTGGGTCAAACGTCGCATCTGCGAGTCCTTCTCTAGCTCTCCCAAGCACGTTGATCACTTTATTAAATTCATAATCTCTCTAACGAGAAGTGCGTCGTCGTGTTGACTGGGAGCAGAGGTTGACCCAGAAGCCTGGGACGCGGCCACAGGGAAGGAGTGGCCGTTCTCACAGGCTCTCTGGGGTCTGGGCTCCCTGGACGCTGCAGCAGCCGGGCAGAGCGTGCGTGGGGAGGCGCCTGCCCCGCACATGGGCCCCGGAGACGCGCCCCGCTCACGCCTGGGGAGCCCCCTCCCTGGGCTCTGGGGGCGGGGCGCAGGCGGAGGGCTCCGCGGGGCTCGGCGGTGGCCCCCTCTCTTTGGAAGAGGAAGGGGGAGCGGCGGGACCCCGAGGGCGGCGTGCTTTCGGTTCGTCACCTT
>NW_011889346.1:156976-159236 GCF_000151845.1 Pteropus vampyrus
ACCCTGCAGCCCTGGCTGAGTGACGGTGACCGTGAGGCCGGGCGAGGGCCAGAGCCGACCCGGTCTGGTGCTGGGCAGCCTGCAGCCCCCGAGGAGGAAGGCGTGGCCAGCTCTGCAGGAGACAGGAGTGACCGCAGGGACACATGGGGGCTGGCTCTGTGGGCCAAGACTGAGGACAGGGGCCCAGCTGGGACATCCTTCGCATGTGGAGGGTCCGGGCTGCGTTCGTGCACAGAGGGCCTTGGGAGCTGGGACCTGGCGTGTGACAGAGGGGGTTTCCCACGGTGGGACATGCCGGCGCTCTGGCTCGGGGGAGCATGCAGGAAACCCGCACCCGAGCTGGGCCAGCTGTGGGAGTGTGGCCCGCAGCGCTGTCGTGGGGACCGTGTTGGGACTGGCGAGCTGCAGGGCCACCCGGTCCCTCACCCTCTGCCTCTGCGAGTGACATGCGGGGTGACAGAGCTGGCTCCCACCAATGTCAGAATCGCCTCTGGAAGCCAAGCGTCCCTTGAAGGGGAGGGGAGTTCGTGGTGCAATTTGGGGACGAGAGCGGGGACCGTGAGCTTATTAGTGACCCGGCCCGGCGGGGAGAGCGACCAACGTCACACTTCTCCGAGGTCTGTCTGGAGAAGCTGCGCGCTTCGGCCTGACGGCCTGAGCTCTCCGAACCGCCTGGAAGCGCTGACGGTTCAGCTGTTCACAGATCAGCTCTGTTCCCGGATCAGCTCTGTTCCCGGATCAGCTCTGTTCCCGGGTCAGCTGTTTTGGCTACAGTTGAACCTTAAAGAAAAAACAGGTCCCTCCACTCTTTCATGGAGTCCCTTTCCTCCGCCGAGGCCACGGTGGCTTTTTTAATCGGTGCGGGTGGCGCCGCACACGCCTGGTGCCGACCAGATGAGCCACGTGCTGTGACTAAGGGAAGGTGTAGCGTGCAGCCTAGCGACATTATGCGCCGTGAACTTGGCCGTTTGGGAGGGCCCAGGACACAGTACGTGGCCGATGCCGGCAGCCGACGTGCTCGCGGGAGGCGGCGAGGCCCGCGTGTGCGTCTGGGAACTCAGCGCTTTTCCCATCCGTTTTACATACGTGGTGAACGTGCAGGTCTGGGGGTCGGGGGCGCAGACAAACATGCTGTGGCCTCGAATAGGGCTACTCTTAGAAATAAGTCATGATGGCTACACACAGCTCGGACGTGTCAGCTTCGTGCTCGCTGTCGGCATATCTTACACGTGCACACCTCGCTCCTCATTGTCGAATCGGCTGTCCCCCACGATGCAGCCACGGAAACGTGTTTGTCTATCTCAAAGTTGTAATTGGTATGCAGATTTGAAATTATTTCTCAAATCTTGTCAAGAATATTTATTTTATTTTTAAACATTAAAGAGAAAACCGTATTTTAATTGTCAACGTTGGTCGTTGGCTAGTTTTCTAAACTAGTGAGTATACGAAGCAATGAGGTATTATTTTCATGATGCAAATACGTTTATAGAAAACATCTAAATATTAACACAGTAAAGTCTATTTATGGTAAAAGCATCTTATCATTTTTGTAGCACAAGTAAGGAAACATTTAATAACTTAATCTTAAATTTGCCAAAGTATTTTGCAAGGGATTTGATTGTTCACGTTTTTTTTTTTTCTTCCTAAACTCATAACGACAAAATAAATGTGGCTGAACTTCAGCCGCCTGAGGCCACATCCGTTGTTTCACGGTGTCCCCATGGTGGCCCATGAGTGAGAACCGCAGGCTGCATTTGGAAGCTGAAGCGCTCGCCTGTGCAACAGAGCCGGGGGACTCCCTCGGGACAATGGGGAGCTGGACAGGGCAGCTCGTTCTGTTCCGACTGTTCTAGGTGGCTGAGGACAGAACTTTAACGCTGAATGATTTCACGAGTATGAGATGCTCTTCCTCGAGAGCCGGGTGTCTGGCCGGAGTCTCTTCAGCCTCCCCACACCCCTCCCTGTGGTCAGCGCAGACCCTGCCCCCAGGCAGCCCTGTGCTTGGCGGGGGGTGGGGTGGGGGAGTGGGGGGGCTTTCTTGTTGGCCCGTGGAGCAGGGTGAAGCACACATGTCACCCATCCTCATCGGAGGGCTCCGAACAGGCTCACAGCCACTCCCAAGGCCAAGTCCTTGCATGAAGTAATTTCCACAGTTCCTAGAAAAATTTCTTCCGTTCCCTTCCCTCTCCTCCCGCCCCCTCCCCGCTCCTCCGGGGTGTCTGCTGGTTCGTTCCCATTTGAGCCCTCGGAACCGTTCTGT
>NW_011889346.1:160031-160718 GCF_000151845.1 Pteropus vampyrus
TGTCACAGAAATGAAATTAATCATTTAGAAAATTCTTAGCAGTTTCTGTAGGATTTGCAATGCACGTAATAACTTACTCAGACGGGCTCCATATTCTTATTAATTTAACGTAACGCAATAGAGAAGCTTCACCCTATAGTTCCAATCCCCTCTCATTTGGGGATGTAATTGTTATTCCTATTACATTTATATTTTATAAACTCAACGATACAGTATAATTTTGACTTGGTGTCATTTTGTGTCTTTTAAAGAAGTTGGGAGCTGAGGAGAGAGGAAGCATGCGTTCGCGGGGTTCGTTGTAACAAGCTTCCCCCCGTAACTCCTAGTTCGCTTCATCTCCCGGGAAATTGCGTCGGGAAGCGGCGTCACTGCCGGGCGCTAGTGCAGCTTTGCTCCCGCCCACCTTCCGGGCACAGTAAATGCACTTAAAAGACATTCTACTTCCAGGAAAATGAGCGGTTTTTTTTTTTTTTTTTTACCCAAACAATAGGCCCAACATTCTTAAAAGGGCTGTTTAGAGCAAAGCCTGGATTGAGTCAGATTGGATCGGACGTCGTATTCTGCCGAGAGCTGGCGGCAAGGGCCGCGTTTTAGCGGAGTTCAACGCTTCGTCGATTTATTAATCACGTGGACAGCTGCCATGCAGGACGCGGGTCCGAAACACGACGACGTGGCGGCGCCAACAGC
>NW_011889346.1:160768-162492 GCF_000151845.1 Pteropus vampyrus
CTTCTCCTTTCAACAGACGACTGCCTCGTGGTGTCTTCACATCACAGGGACCAGCATTCCGGTAGGAGTCGGAGTAACACACAATTAGAACAAACGCCGACTCTTTCTAGGCAATATCTAATTTTCTCCGCAAGCTTTCTTTGCAATATCTAATTTTAATACGTAAATAGAATCTAAAATGTGCATGTATTTACGTGGAATTAAATTCAATAGTCTCAGCATTGAAACCACATTTCAACTGCTCTTAATTGAAATAATCCTAAAACCACTGTTAAAAAATACTTTATTATTTTTCCATGGACGACATAACAACATAACAAAAAACATGTACAGGGAACTGTTTTTCCCACAGTTTGGTTTCTCGCACTGGAGAGTAGGCAATAAATAAGTGTGAAAAAAATACCATCAGGAACAACGCAGCTGAGAAACCCAGTAGAATCACGTTAAGCCATCCACATGTGAGTGTGTAGAGGCGGCAGTGAGGGTGTGTCCGCGGGACGCCCGGAAACCGTGCCCCCGGCACGTCCGCGTCTCGGTGGTCCCCTCCCTGCCTGCAGTGTTGATTTTCGTGCACACGGGATAAAGGTCACCGCGACTTAGTTTGCAGACTCTTTGGTGATTTTAACATCTATGACTCTATAATTAAAGTGACCAAAGTATCAATTCTAGGTGGTACTTGAGCGTCAAACAAAGAAAAAAAATAGTTTTCAGTAAGAGAACCAAGGAAGTTCGAGCAGAACGTGAATGAACGCGCCGTCTTTGGAGAGCGCTGTGGCCTTGACGAGGTCATGGGACACGCGCCCCTCCTGTGCCCGGCACACCCAGCTTTACGGGCGCCTTCCCGAGAGACGCACGCTCGTTTCATACGCACGTCGGAGACGTGAAGGGGTGGCAGCACAAGGTTCTTTGTAAGAGCCCAAACCCGAATCACCCCAGGTGGCCGCGGACACACGTAAGTGGACAACGCGTGGTCCGTCTGTGCGTCTGCGGCGTGGGTGAGCGTGCTGTGGGCATTTACGCAGCAGGAGGCGCTCGGTCACAGCAGGGACGGACTGCTTCTGGGTGGCATGACAGGTAGATGCAGAGACACACCGAGCGCGTGGGCGCGGCGGACGCTCGCTTCTGGTCCAGCCGAGTGCAAAGGCATAGGCCTGGCGCAGGATGTCCCCTCGCCACCGTCCACGCGTTCCAGAGCAGCACTCCGACGTCCTGCTCAGGAAGGACCGTCCTGGGCATGCGGTCAGCCGTGTGAGCCAGACGGACGCTGACCGGAGGAAGCTGGAGAAGCGTCACAGCCCGGGCAGCGGCGTCTCTGAGGTCGTCCCTGCTCCGATGGCGTCACACCTCCTGGCCTGTCCGGGGGACGTTTCCCCAAGGGCACACCACCAGCACCAGGGGGACGGGGTCTAGCCGGTCACACGGTGACAAGGACGGCCAGAAGGCACGGAGAGAAACGCGATGCTCCTGTGTGGAGTGTGAGGTTCCGCTTTGCGGGGCTCCCTGCTTTGAAACGCACCGCACCTAGAAAAACTATTAAATATGGGTCATCGTACGCATTTCTGTTCCATTAGGACGAGGGACGGGTTCTGTTTAGAACTCACTCCGAGAACAGGTTTTTTATTTTATTTTCATGTTGAAAACCAGTCAGATTGGCTTCGGCCTCGAAGAGCGTGTTCACGTAAAATCAGATGAACGCTGGCCGCGAGCTGCGTTTTTTCCTAAAC